>NC_044304.2:119961439-120290354 GCF_007474595.2 Lynx canadensis
AGCCTATCTCTGAAATTATCCCTGGTACAGCCTTTTGCAGAGTGAACCTTTATCACTCACATTGTATTACTTTTTTTAAATGACAGCTCAATACTTCTGGAATTAGGTGTGTTTTGAACTCTCTCTTCTTTTATTATTGTGAGCTCCATGATGACTGTTCCACACATTACTAGATTCAGAAACCAGGGGAGTGATGACCATATGACCATGGAAATCGATGTCCCTGGGATTCGTCATTAGCAAAGGCACGCAATCTCCTACCGACTTATTGACATTTTCCTAGCTCTTAAAAATAGCCGCAGTGTGCCATTCTCACATGTGATTGATACCTTGTGACTTTTTGATGTCTGAGCAATTGATTGGTTGATTCTTTTTAGCATCAAAACCAAAGACAAGAGTGATGGAGATGACCTAGAGAAAGGTGAAATCTCTCCCCTCTGAGGGTTGAGCTAATTGAAGCAATTCTATATGCTTGCTTCATCTTAGAGGATAAGCCTTTCAAGTCCTCTTCATCACTAATGACGCCAACATTTTCTAATATTTTTTGCCCACCTAGAAAGTATATCCGTGATACTTTAAAATGTAAGTTACTACCCCTGCAACCTTAATTCACCGCTAATGATATACTCGGGACATTTTCAGCCAGTATCACAGACTGTTTCTTTTTCTTCTTTTGCTTTCACTCTAGGAGAGTTGAGTCTTGGATGGCGAAGTAGACCCTAGGGTACTGTGGCTACTTGTCCATAGCAATCAAAGATATTTTTGAAAAAAGAAAAAGACAGAGAAGTGGACCTTAGAACACTTAGGAAACTGATTCGTTTCTGTATTGGTTTGTTAGAGTTGCCCCAACAAAGCACCACAGACTGGGTGGCTTAAACAGCAGAAATTTACGGTCTCACAGTTCTGGGGACTAGAAGTTCAAGATCAAGGTGTCAGAGGAATCTGTTGGTTCCTCTGGGCTGGGGGACGGCCTTATACCAGGTCACTCACCTTGGCTCGTATAAACGGCCACCTTGTGTGTCTTCACAGGATCTTCCTCTGTATGTCTGTGTCCTGATCCCCTCTTCTTATAAGGACACCAGTCATATTGGATTAGAGCTCACCCATATGACTTCATTTTACCTTAATTACCTCTTTAAAGGTCCCATCTCCAAATCTGGCTATATGCAGAAGTACTGTGGGTTAGAACTTCAACATATGAATTGAAGAGCAAGGGAAGGACACACGAATTCAGCCCATAACAGTCTCCAAAAGTAATCCGAAGGCTACCTAAATCTTAAAATCTTAAGCAGAATGCTGACCAACATTCCACGATTCTCCTTTGCAAAATCAGATCTCTAGTTCCAGGGAAGTTCTGTGGGAATAGTAAAGCCTGACAGTGCTGTGTTGGCCTCTACAATAAAGAGCTCTTCCTTGATAAGCATAGCTTGCAGATGGACCCATTTCTGAAGCTTAAAAGCAGAGCTAGGACAAAGAGGCAAGAGAGGTGCCCAGGGTACAATTTAAGAAGGCACTCACTCTCGGTGCCGTGCAATGACTTTGCACCGAAGCATTTGCAGGAGTTTGAGAGTGAGTATCCCCTTAAACTTTTGCCCTGGCATCTCTCTGGGCTCACCCTAGTCCCAGCACTTCCTGAGAAGAAGGCGAAAGCTGTCCGTGTGTCATTCACACAGCTCTTTCAACCATGTTCCGGCAAACACGTAGTATTTTAGTAGTATTAACTAGTATTTCAGAAGTAGACGGAGAGTGTAATGGTTAACAGGGGTGGAGGGAGGAAATGTGGGTCCTGAGTCCTTCCCTCGTGGCTAGCGACAGCCACTGAAGCAGGAATAGGTTTTGGAGTTCCTGTGCCTTATCTCTACATTCCTAACCCGATGGGTTACTTGCTCTACATTGGCCATATTCTCAGCCATGTGCTCGATGGTCTAGGGAAAAGCATGGAATTTGGCAAGTGGGTCAGTGCCCCTCCGTATGAGTCTGTGCTCAGGCTCGGAATATGCTGAGGTCGACCTTCTCGGATCAGTGCTGTGATCCTCCCTGAAGAGGCCAGCTGTACTCTGAGAGCTGAGAAGGAGCACACGCATGCCTACCTCTGCCTGTGGCTGTTGCCTCTGCTGTGAACTTGAGAAACCTGTTTCTGCGGCGGCAGAGCAGAGCCCCGCGGCCCAGGGAGAAACCTGTTTCTGCGGCGGCAGAGCAGAGCCCCGAGGCCCAGGGTAGATGTGTGCACACTGCTGGAGCACGCTGCTGCCCTGGCATTGGCTTGGAGCTGTCTAGACAGGAGAGAGATTTCCTTCTCCCCCCTACCCCGCCCCCCCCCCCTCCACCGCAGCCATTGATCTGACCACTGAAGCAGTGCTGATGTTTTTCTTCAGAAGTGGCATGATTAACGGGGCAGTGAATGCTGCTGTTTTCTAAGAGGCTAGGGAGGACAGCTCAGCCCAGCGCTTTCAGGATTAACATTTTCCTGTTTCAGGACACCTTGGCTCTCCGCTTTTGCCCAAGAACGCGTACTTCTTCTGAGAGCCTGCATAAGTGCTCCTACGAAGTCCAGCCCCTTGCCAGCTCAGTGCCTTAGTGTGAGTCTGTCCAGCCTTCCTAATATTTCCTATTTCAAGGGGAAAATGAAAGCTATCTCTGCCCTTCCTTCCGACTATCAAAAATGTTGCTGTAGAGGGGCGCCTGGGTGACTCAGTCGGTTGAGCGTCGCACTTCGGCTCAGGTTAGGATCTCAAGGTTCGTGAGTTCGGGCGCCGCATCGGGCTCTGGGCCGACAGCTCGGAGCCTGGAGCCTGCTTCCGATTCTGGGTCTCTCCCTCTCTCTCTGCCCCTCCCCCCACTTGCGCTCTGTCTCTCTCTGCCTCTCAAACATAAAGAAAAATCATTTTTAAAAAAATGTTGCTGTAGAATGTCCTTTGGAAGTTGGTCTCTGAGGAGCTTCAAAGCTAATTTCACAACAGCCCCCCCCCCTGTTTTTTTAGTGTTATGGGTAACTTTCACCAGTAATATTAGCAAAGGTAAATTCGCTAGTGACTTGAGGGAAAAGAAATTTCTCTTAGAAGGAAAGTCTGCCCATAATTTTCTCCTTCTGTCACGCCACAGAGGGCAACAAGGAAAATTATGTTCAGTGTGGCATCCGTCTGGAGCGGCCCATTTTAACACCACGAAGGCTACTTGAGCTGTGTCGTGTGGTGAAATTATATAATCTGAGACGTTGCTGTTCAAAGTGGGAGCCCTCAACCTGCAGCCTGAGTGTCACCTGGGAGCTTGTTGGAGATGCAGGATCTTTGGCCCCACATCAGACTTACTAAATGCAAACCTCCATTTTCATAAAATCCTCAGGTGGGTCGGAGGCACATTAAGCTGTGAGGAGCCCCTGATATATAGGAAACACTGAACCTGAGGAGATTCTGGCCCAAGGCAGGAATGTTTGAATGACCCACTCTACTACCCAAAAGCTGCAAAGGAACATTAGCAGTTGTGTCACAGAAGATGGTTTTTTTCCTGTCTGGTCCTTTTGTGATTGGCCCCTGGCTTATCCAATCTTTTTAAGACTCCCTTCAGTTTCTAATAAAGCTTAATTGATGAGCTCTGTTTGTGAAAAGCCCAGGCCCTAGTAAGTACACACTCCCCCTGGGTACACAACTAAATAGTTTATGAGGTAATTCGTATTTTAATGTCTTTACTAATGAGCTCTTTCAGTAATGAAATCTCCTGAGAAAATGTTAGTGGTTCACAGACATTTCTTAGGATTCGAGGGCAAGGAAGCTGATAAAGCCGGAAGGTTTAGGCTCCACTGTAGAATATAGTTCCAGTTCAAAAGAACTCCGATTCTTCCTCAAAAAAAAAAAAAAAATCAGAGGTTTTTCTTTTAATACCTGATTTGCTAAGCTTCTATTTCCTTCATCATTTTTCATGTTAGAAATAAGAATTTCTTTTCCTGCGGCAGTTCTGAAGGAACTCCTTACGTGTGCTGTAGGTAGGTAATATGAGGGCTGCTGATGTGTATAATCTTATATGAACAAGAAGGTCAGATGGAAGGAAGAGAAAAAGGGACACACACACACACACACACACACACACACACACACACACACAGGCAAGCGCACACAGCAGCACCCGGTCTGAGATTCAATGGCCTTTCATCACCTGTATTTTAAATTTATCAGCAGCATCATTTCTATAACAGATGATGACTTCATCAATCACTCCTCATTAAAAGTAAAGCCAGAATGAACCCCATAATGAGAAGGAAGCATTTAGAGATGCAAAGTAACTGACCAGCAAAACCGTTATCCACAGCATGGCAGAATTCTGTCCTAAGGGAGTTACACCCAATTCCCTTTAAGTGAGGGAACGACGCAATATCATATGGGATGGCTGGCAGCTGTCTAGAATCCGTAATGGTGGAGGGACTCACCTCTCTGCTTCCAGAGCTGAGCAGAGAGAAGACACTCACACATTCTTGAACCCTAACTTGAAGCCAGACACCTAGGCAAGGACCACGGGGCTTTTTTTGTTTCCAGTTTCTCCCTCTGAGGAAGGTTCAAGAGATTGTGCTGGGCAGCTGACACATTGCCTGTGGCCTGTGCTCTAAATGACGGTGAGGCATGGCTTGATCCTACTTGGCATGACACAAAGATTAAAGCCTCCCAGCATGTAATGGATCATGAAAAACAGCCTTTGTTTACCAGTTTCGCCCTTTAATTTGTGAACAGCATCCCTCCCTGAAGGAACAAGCGTTCTCAACTGGATGCAGGAGGTGGATACGATCCTGTAAGGTGTCAGGAGAGCCCCTCTAGAGTCACTGCTCACAGCGGTGGATGGTGTCTGTCTCCGTAGGAGAAAGGCCAGAAAAATATGACAGAGTCCGTGAATGTATTCCAGTTGGGCCGGTGGCCATGTGGCTGGCTTCAGATTATGCTTTGTTACCTGATTGCTTTGGATAAGCACGTTCAAAAATAATGACTTAATAGGCCATGTTTTAATAACATGTCTGTAGGTCGCTTGGAACAAGGAGGGTGACGAGCTGAAGTGTAATGTTTTGTTTTGTTTTCCTACAGGCAAGGCCTGTGGCGCTCTCATGGTAGTCTTGCAAATCCAGACCTATACAAGCCAAATTTAGTGATAAATCTCTAGATCTGTGGGCATCTTGGATTTCTATGAATGAGGCAAGCAAAGAGATGCGTAAGACTCCTTTGAAATCCAAGTTATAACTCTGCTTGTCATCGTGAGGAAGAACACGTGTGGATAGGGGAAATCTGTTTCCTCAAAACCAGAGTTGGCGATTTTGAGGGCAGAGACTGCGTCTGAGCATGACCCTTTGAAACTAGAGAGAATGTGTCCCAGCCAAGGAGGGCAAGGTGCTAGCGCTTAGTGTTGTGACACAAGAAGAATCTCGGACTTCTGGAGAAGACTCTCTAAATGCCTTGAGCAGGCTTTGGAGTCGACTTCATTCTTGAGAAGTGAGATTTTATTATCCGTGGAACAAATGAAGCTAGAACTTGGCTTTGGAGCATATTGCTGAGCAAGGAAGTCTCTCCTCAAACGGACTTGACTTACTACGACATGCCAGTGAGGAAGAGAAGCCTGCCCATGCCCCAGCATGCAATTAGGATTTCAGAGTGGTTCGTAGGTCTTGGCCCTCCAGACCTCATGAGCTTGTGTGTCTCTGGGTGATGCTGCCTGGAAAGCAGCAACATGAAAGAGAGGAAGAAAATCTCAGTGCCATTTTTCTTCCAGGGTCGTAGCTGCTGTTGGGCAGGGGCAAAGAGAGCAACCAAAGAGCTGGTGGCTGTGATGTTTTTGAACAGTCAGTGAGCATTTAAAGGTCTTGAGAGTTCACGCTTCTACTGAAGCCTGTTGTGGCTATCCTTGAGGAAGAAAACTGGGAAGGGGATTTTGTAAGCAGAATCTAAGTCTGGTCTTATAAGGCACATACTCTAGCCCCGTATTCTCTGGGTGTTTCAGCATCTATGAAAACCAAGGCCTCCACACAGAGTGGTAATTTCAGTAACTTCTCCAAACAGTGATCTGGGTGAGACAAGTCAGCTCTTCCCATTTACTTATGAGTTAACTGGCATTTAAACTCAAGTCTCCAGGCCAATGATTTATTTTAATAATATGTTAGCCCCATGGCAGGCCCATGACTTCATGACTGCAGCCGTGGAGAAAGGGGCACACCGCCCTGATGGATGTCTCAGTGCTGCATGTGGCTGATTTACAAGGCACTCCTCTGATCTGACTCACTCTTGCCTCCTCTGCTTCAAGCCCTACTGGGTGGTACCCAGTTGTTAGGGGGTCCACCTGCTTAAAGGCACAGTAGGAAGAAGAGGGCTGAACACAACTAACTTGGAGGAAATTATTCTTGGACAAGAAATCATGGGATACTGCAAAGTGTGCCCTGGTCAAATCTGAATCTGATCAGTTTTCGCATGCTTGTTGCATGCTGTCTCTGTTAAAACAAAAGACCAGAGATGCTGGTATTAAACAGACTTTAAATTATTGTTTTGAGTTCTGTCAAATGTCATCTGTATTTTCCAGGTCTCATTACAAGTGTCCATAATGATGGAATCAGTTGATTTTTCAAGGCAATCTTTAAGGTTCTTTTGTGTTTATTAGGTTGCTAGGGGTACCTAATACATCAGTATGAGTAGAAGAAGTGTTTAATGCAGTTGCCAGATTTTTGTGCAAGATAAATAGTTTTACATGTCTCAGAAGTCGAATCCAATTGGCCAAGAAGTTGGCTAAAAGATGAAATTTGACATCATTCTTGGCAACTAATCGCTTTTTTTGGTAACATGCACAGTATAAAAAAGTACACTATATCTTTTCTAGGTATATTAGACCCAAAATATAACTTTTAATAATAAATCAATGTGCGGGGCGCCTGGGTGGCTCAGTCGGTTGGGCCTCCGACTTCGGCTCAGGTCACGATCTCGTGGTTTACGGGTTTGAGCCCCGCGTCGGGCTCTGTGCTGACAGCTCAGAGCCTGGAGCCTGCTTCGGATTCTGTGTCTCCCTCTCTCACTGCCCCTCCCCCCTCACGCTCTGTCTCTCTCTCTCCTTCAAAAATAAATAAACATCAAAAAAAATTTTTTATAAATCAATGTGTGCAAATGATCAAGTATATTTCCTAACCGTTGGTCATAGCGCTAGACAGCATTTCAAATGGAGATAAGCTTTTTTCCTCTCATATTTCTAAAATGAGAATATATGTCATGCATATGTGTGTTATAAAGCACAATGGTGTAACAAATACCTGTGAATCTATCCCCCAGCCCCAGAACTAGAACACCTGCCATTTCTAACAACCTGTGTGCTCTTCCGTACTCAATGCTCCTACCTCACCCTGGAGATCACCACTATCCCGAAATCTGTACTCATCATTCCTCAGCATCTAAAACATAGTCTCATCATGCATATATGAGTTTCTTAAAAACGGTATCATTTAAGTTTGCTGATTTTAAGCTTTATATGAAATGGTATCTTGTATGGAAGTGTCAGGACTTGCTTTTTCACTCAGTGCAAATTCTGACAAGAAAACTCATGAATTTTATTTAAGGAAGAGGATGACTGTATGTTGATCACTTTAAATCTATACCATAGGTGTCTGCTACACAAAAAAATATAAGAAATACATTTTGAGCCTGAATCTGAGATATGTAACTCTTTCTTATTGGACTTAAGGATGCTTGTAGTTCTCATACTTATTATGTTTTAATTAGTAAATGATTAAAATACATGAATTAAATCTTATTTTGATGTTTCTGCAATGTGGTAATTAAACCCAGAGAAGATATATTTTCCATGATACACTTATACATAATTAGCATGTAATAATTATCAAATTAAATATTCATTTTAAACGTGTAATTGAGTGTCACGAGTTGAAATCTAATTTTTACGGAATGAATTTATCAGATAATGAAATTTCAGGTTTCCGTCAGCTTTCAGAACTGTGCTAAGCATAGGCCTAATTATCCCTATGGAATCCTTCAACCATCCATTGGGTTGAGTGCAGATTTAAAAATTTTTAAGGGTAGGGGCGCCTGGGTGGCGCAGTCGGTTAAGCCTCCGACTTCAGCCAGGTCACGATCTCGCGGTCCGTGAGTTCGAGCCCCGCGTCGGGCTCTGGGCTGACCGCTCAGAGCCTGGAGCCTGTTTCCGATTCTGTGTCTCCCTCTCTCTCTGCCCCTCCCCCGTTCATGCTCTGTCTCTCTGTCCCAAAAATAAATAAACGTTGAAAAAAAAATAAAAAAAAAATTTTAAGGGTAGAAATGGAATAGCTGATAATCTCATCAGGAATTAAATAACATATTCCTGGATGAAAGGTTTTGGATTAGGTTCTCTAGGCTTCTTCCAGATATCAAGGCGATCTTGTGCCTTCTTCATCAGCCAACACAGGAAGCCATTTGGTCGCCCACAAGTCTGGGAAGTATCGGGTAGCACAAATGGACTGAGCATGACCCAGTGGGGACAGAGTGGAGAGGGGACACGCTTCTTCTCCGTGTATGTTTATTAACCAAGATGCTGTTCTCAGCATTCTAAGAAAGCCATGACTCCCTTTGAAGGGATTGCCATGACGATCATTTTGTCAGAAAAGAGAAGCAAGCATATTTGGAATGTACATGTTGGCCATGTGAAGAGCCAATGGATTTTGTCTATAACACGTTCTCAGATTTCAGTAGACAGGTTAAATTAGCCATTTCAGATGGACAGTGATTTTCTGCTCAGTCATGGAGTAACTTGTGGTTTGCAAATATCTGAAAGGATCCAGTGCCTTCCAGATAGGACTTGCCTCCTTATGTGAGATTTTGGTGTCTTTTAGGTGCATCGTGTTTTTTCTTTTCATTATTAATGTCATAATTGCTAATTTTTAAATTTTTTATTTTGAAATAATTTTCGACTTACGGCAAAGTTGAGAAAAATAGTACCAAGTTCTCACATATTCTCCAGCAAGGTTTCCCTAATGTTAACAACATATATAGCTATAGTATAGTTTTCAAAACCGGGAAATTAACATTGGTGCAGTGCTATTAGCTAAAGTACAGACTTTATTCCAGTTTCCCCATTTTTCACACTAGTGTCTTGTTTCTATTCCAGCACCCAACCTCACTTATGTCTTTTTTTCTGCTCTAACACCAAATTCAGGATCTCACAGTGCATTTAGTTGCCATTTGTACTTGGTCTCTCTGACCTGTGACAGTTTCTCAGTCTTTTCCTCAATCTTGTATGAACTTGGCATTAAAAAAATTTGTTTAATGTTTACTTATTTTTGAGAGAGAGAGAGAGAGACAGAGACAGAGACAGAGACAGAGATTGAGAGAGCAAGCCAGGAAGGGGCAGAGAGAGAGGGAGACACAGAATCTGAAGTAGGCTGTAGGATCTGAGCTCTCTGCACAGAGCCCAGTGCAGGGCTGGAACCCACGAACCATGAGATCATGACCTGAGCCAAAGTTGGATGCTCAACTGACTGCCACCCGTGTGCCCCTGAACTTGGCATTTTTAAGAGCCAGTTATTTTATAGAATGTCCCCAGTTTGTGTTTGTCTGATGTTTTCTCATAATTATTGACATTATGCATGTTTTAGAATACCTCAGAGGTGATGTTGTACCCTTTTGGTGTATCACATCAGGGGTGCATGACAATGATAAATCTCCTTACTGGTGATATTAACCTTGCTCATTCAGTTCAAGTGATACCTTTAACCAGTCTAGTTTCTCCACTCTCAAGTTACTGTTTTTCCCTTGTAATTAATTATCTCAAGAGAATATTTTGAGACTTAGGTACTCCCTCTTTTGAGAAAAATCTTCACATAGAAATCTGAACTTGTGAAATAAATACCGATATAATTTCCTGCATGAAGAAAGGATTCTTCACCTTTCCAAAGAATTCACCACAGGATTTCATTTTAAATAGCAATCTCAGCTGTAGGACATTTAAAATATGGCGTGCCTAATAAATGTTGATAGTTATACAGCTTTTTGAGGCAATGTCTGCTACAATGTGTTCTTTGAGGATAATGCATGCTCTCTTAAATAATGCATGAATATATTCTCCTCCCCATATATAATTAAAACAATAAGTAGAGTTTCTCATACTTGGTAGGTCACTGAAAGAAGAAACTAGAGTTTATCTCGCACTCTTTGTCCTTTTTTTTTTAAAGGGAAACCTTTTTTCTATTGTCAGAAATAGTTAGAGGTTAGGAAAATATATATATTTTTGGTGGAAAATATTTTAAGAGAGGCTGTTCTATCTATAACCTACTTAACACCAAAGTAGATAGGCCAAGAGGATGTCAATTACATGCCATATACATGATTCCACTCTCTGGAAAACAATCTGGCAAGACGTACTGAGTCCTTTGAAGGTATTAGCCTTGAGGATGTCTGTTCCACCTGAAAGACTCAGTTTAAGAAAATAATGGCAGACCTACTGAGAGATTTATGATCAAAGATATTCAGTGCAGTGCTATTCTCAGGTGTTGGGGGTGTGGTTTGGGAAATGGAAAACAAGGTAAATGCCCAATAATAAGGAAAGAGTGGAGAGGTATACAGCAATTAAAATCATGTTTTTGAAACACAAGTAATGTCAGAAGAAAATGCTCAGGAGATCACAATAATATACTATGTGGAAAAAAATAGAAATAATTATGTCTACACAATATGTCTCTCCTCTCTCTCTCTCTCTCTCTCTCTGTCTCTCTCTCTCTCTCTCTCTCTCTCTCTCTCTCACACACACACACACACACACACACACAAATTGGAAGGAGTATATCAGAAAGTTCTCTTTAGGTGTTAGAATCATGAGTGATATTTATGTTGTTCTTTATACTTACTTGTTTCCCAACTCTTCCATTCTAGTCTTCTTCTAAGAACAACAAGAAGGAATTTTTGAGAAGTTAAAATTAGCAATAGGGGCGCCTGGGTGGCGGAGTCGGTTAAGCGTCCGACTTCAGCCAGGTCACGATCTCGCGGTCCGTGAGTTCGAGCCCCGCGTCGGGCTCTGGGCTGATGGCTCAGAGCCTGGAGCCTGTTTCGATTCTGTGTCTCCCTCTCTCTCTGCCCCTCCCCCGTTCATGCTCTGTCTCTCTCTGTCTCAAAAATAAATAAACGTTGAAAAAAAATTTTTTTTTTTAAAAATTAGCAATAATTTCACGGGTGTCCTTTCAGGGGGTGGATTCTTTGAAACCTCTTCCCAAGTCTTCTCTTCAGCTCCGTGTAGATTATGACCTTGAAAGCAATCAATGGCATGCACTTTCTGAGTTCGTTCTCAGAAATATTTATGTGTATGCATATGCACACATACACATTCAGAGAGTCATAATGAACCGCTTGGTTAAATAAAATGAATACAATTTGAAAAATTAAATCTGTATTTCGAGAAACAGATTTGATGTCTGTATTTTTTATGGTTGACTTTATAACAGTAAATAGAAAATTCTATGGGATTTAAGGACTATGATACAAGAAAGGATGAAGGCAGGGTAACCCTACCAGGGAACAGTTTTTCAGAAAAAAAAAAAAAATGTGGGAAGGGTATGTTTTTCCTATTGTTCTTTTCAAGGTTGGTCTTTAAAATTAAACTTATTAAAAAAAAAAAAACCCCTCATTCAGCCCCATCAAATTGCAGAAAGTCAAACATCTAGCTTTCATTTTTAATCAAACAGGCTAAATCTTCATGTTTATGTGACTAAATGAAACTTTTGTATGCCGTGGTCCATTCCATCTGCATGAATAGTAGCATTGTGGCAGGGTGAGGTCACTGCAGAAGGGAAAGTGAGGTAAGAACACAGCTGAATCTACAGGCTTTCCTGCTGCAGGGCGCACCAGCTTTCTTAAAGCCACAGAACTGCCATTCTCACACCAAAGCCCCTCCGTGTGTTTGGGCCGGGGGGCAGCCCGACTCGCCTGTGGGTAGCGATGCCCCGTGTGTCATGCATAATTCAAGTGTTCCCAGACAGAGCCAGAGGTACAAGGAGTGACATGTGGCCAGAACCACAGTAGCGTAGAGTGTCTTCTCCTTGGGACATACACCTTGGCCACCTGTTCTCAGAGGAAAAGACGGTACCTCCCGTTTTCTACTGCTCAGTCACAAGATCCAGGAAGGATCTCTGCTGTAGGTATGGAAATTCCACTGCTCTGTGTGTCCTTCCCAAGCAGGGGCAGGCTCACGTCTCAGAGCTAAGTCACCAGAAGATGAGATCAGGAAGCATGTCAGTTCATATTTCCCCTACAGGACCTACTCACTTGAAGGAATAAGTGAGTTACCAACAGCAGGCTGGCAAACAGCCCTTCTCCAATACCATCTTCATTGAGCTGGGAGAACTTGGAAAAAAACTCTCTTCCTCCCCCCTTCCCCCCCGCCGCCCCAACAAGTTCTCCAAGCTTTTAACCTCCTGCTTTACAGTGGAGAGGGATCCTTCACTCTCCGAGTGACAGCAAGCAGCATCCCATTTAAGTAAGATATTTTAAAGATAGTGGACACCATGCCTTTGCTTGCATCTGCCTCGGTAGGCACCATCACCCCTAGAAGAACAACAGCTTTTTAACAGCTCTCCATGAAAACTGTCTCACCTGAGGGCTTAGCTTATAAGCCCCCATTGCATAAAAAGCCCTCCCGAAACTAAACGCCAAGAATAGGTAAGCCTGGTTCTTTAAGATGACCGTATCCTATATATATTGCATTTCAGGAATCAATACTAGGGGTAAATGAAAGCTTAAGTTTGACCAGGTTAAGGTTAGGCATTATGGGAGTTATCTGATCCATGCCCTTGAGAAGCTTATAGCTCTGCTGAAGTCAGGGTGGGGGGGGGGAGGAGCGGGCAGGAAGTTGAATAATGCAAAGCAGTTTATGACCAGTGGGGCACAGGCATGCTATGGAAGTTCAGCGGAGGAAAATGTGCTTCTGGACTTGGTGGACATAGAGAGAAGACCCAGTAAGGGAGGCAGGAAATGAACAGGTCATTGAAGGAGGAACAAGCTTTGGCTCCTTCAGTTGAGGAAAATGGGATGAAGAGAGAGAGAGATGGTGATGTCTTATTTATAACAGCTGCTCAAGATACAGATTTTCAACTAGACGAATCAACGGACAGATGACCAAACCTGTTTGTGTTTGGGGATCAGTGGCAGACGTGTTGACCTGAGAGATCCCATCCGTGTGAGAGAGATGGGAGGTCCAGTTGGAAAAGTGCGCTGGGTGCCAGCCAGACCATGGAGGCTCTGGAATGCCCACTTAAGGAAACGGCCATTATCTTTTAGGCAATAATGAGTCATTTTTTCTGGGAGGTGAATCTGGCAGTGATGTGCACGAAGCACATAGCAGCCAATAACAAGGAGGGAAGAACCTCACCAAGTTAGGAATATTTCAAGTTCCACTTTGGGCAGTGTGAAACAATGATTAAACCACGAACTTGGCTCATGTCTGTGGAAGGCTGCGGAACACGGATCCTGACAGCTGCTCACTATGAAAACAATGAAATGGATGCGGCCAGCCAACGACCCGCCCGATATGCAGGTAGCCTTTCACATCCCTATGTCTCCGAGGCTAAAGTGTGATCTCAAAGTGTTTCAAAGATCTTCAATTCCGTCCATTCATTCATTCATTCATTCATGTAGCAAATATTTATTCAAACCTGCCATGTGCTGGGCACCATGACAGCCCCTGGAGCTATAAAGTGAAACGAAACACATTTCTGTCTTCTCAAAAAAACGTATATGTAAGTGCTATAGATTTTCCCCTACAGATCATAGGAAGGTGCAGAAGCCCAGAATTTTTAGCATATATGGTACTACTATATGCAGACCTTCCTACGTTGAGAAACTCACCTGCTTGTTGGCCACTTCCTGGCCTTGCTGAGGGTCAGTTACTCGGTGGCCCTGCCCATAAGAGAGAAGTATAATGGAAGACGAGTAACGGTCAGAAGAAGGGTCTAGGAGCTCCCTGTCTCGGTAAAAAATAAGCTGCATCTAAGGAGCCCTGGCATTTTAGTGGGTTGGATACCTGTTTATTTTGTACTTAGAAATGACTCTTTTCCAGAAATGTTAATTGAGAACCCCGAACTTCCCTAACCAACGTGACTACCACTGGTGCCCTCCAAAATGGCCCCTCCTCAAGGACCACATTGTTGATTACTATCTGCCACAACCATATACTTCAAACTGTGTAACTGATCCTTAGAGATGTTTCTTGGGAGTTGACAGCAGTTTCCAGAGGTGGGGGGCGGGGAGGGGTGGTCAGCTGGCTGTTCTCGCATCGTGCTTAAATTGCTGGTCACGACAGTTTGGTGGTTTTATGGATCATTGGTTCAGGCACTCACCTTTTCAAGATTGTGTGACCAACCATTAGTAAATGAATTTTGGCAGTCTGCAATATGGTGTATATAGGCACCAAGTTAAACACAGCTAATGCCCATCATGTTACGTTATTGCCAGTTATCAACTACCCATGCTAATTTCTCCAGCATAATGTCATATAGTGTTTTCTCTGAGCCAGACGCTGTTCTAAATACTTTATAAATATTGTGACTCCTTAGAACAATCTTATGACATATTTCCTAATACCATCCTTACTTTATAAAGGAGGAAACTGAGGCCCGGAAAGATTAGCCTGTTCAAAGTTACACAGTTAGTAAGTAAACAGAATGGACTCTTAAACCTAGGAGTCTCGCTGTTACCGTTCTTGCCTTTTAACTACTATGCCAACGTAACCGTAGACAGCAAGATGAGAATAGAAATATATGGAGTAATAGTATCTTTTTAAACTCTTTTTAACATGTGTTCATTGTTGAGAGACAGAGTGCAAGCAGGGGAGGGGCAGAGAGAGGGGGAGACACGGAATCTGAAGCAGGCTCCAGGCTCCGAGCTCTCAGCACAGAGCCCAAGGCGGAACTCGAACCCACGAGCCATGAGGAGTAGGGGTGTTAGTGGTACGGCAGTCATCGTTGTCTCTTGTCCTTGTCATTGTATTTCCTTTGAGAGACGAGGATATTGAGGCTTAGAAAGGACTAATAACTAGCAAGCGTCGGGATAGGGTTTGTGCCCACATGTATCTGCATCCTTTGTCATCTCTGGGGATGCACACGTAAGAAAGAAGAAGCAGCCTGTAGAAGTCTCTGCCCCGATGCATTTGTGCCAAGGACAGCATGGCCGTTGGTTTAGCAGGGCCGCCATACCCCGTGTGCTTCTCGGATGGTGTTGTGGTGCTTGTTATCCTTGGTTGAATAACTGTCATCGTCACGTGACCAGTTGGGGCAGCCGGGAAGTGTGAGGGGTGGTATGTGAAGGGAAGGAAGTCCACTGGGCAAAGCCAGTCAAGTTAGCTGTGACTGAACTAACTTGTCAATGTGGTGAGACAGATCAGCCTAGTAGCCTCAGGTAGACGCTGCTGGGGTCTCTAGGTCACTGACTCAGGCCCCTGTGAAATCCCCCTGCCACTTAGAGCAGTAAAGCCTGATTAAACATGTTTATACGTAATTTGAAAATGGTTCTTTCAGGAAATGTGTGGTTCTTTAAAGTCACTTTAAAACCTGAGATTTTACTTCAGTTTATTTACATTCTAGCCAAAAAAAAAAAAAAAAAGCCCAAAGTCGAGCACCAAGTCCCATGATGTATGGAGTCCTCTAGGAGAATTGTCAGAGCTGTTTTATATATTTTTGCTCTATCAATATAGCCTTTCACAGTTCCTAATTAGTTTTGTTAGTTGACTTACAGAAAAGTGTATTTAAAGTGAGGCGTCAGTAATTCCACTGAGGGAATGGCATTAATGAAAAGCACACACTGTCAAGAGGCCAATGGAAGAGCAATGGTTCAGTCCTGAGCACCCCTAATTTGTACTGGGGTGATTAGCTCAACTGCTGCCCCTGTTAGAAAACACTTCAGTAGAAGCCTCTAGAGATTATACACGCAGTGGATGTGTGTGTGTGTGTGTGTGTGTGTGTGTGTGTGTGTGTGTGGAGAGAGAGAGAGTGTATGGGCCCACTCATGCACGTGGACATTTTTTCCCTTAAAACAGGTAAATCAGAATTAATTGAGCTTTTAGAGTACCTATCCAGCATACTTCTGTTAACACATATGCCACAGAGATTGTATTGGAAACTCAACTGAGTTTGGGCTAAGGTACTGTATAACTTGCCAAGTAGAAAGGAAATAGCTCCAAAATAAAGAGAAGGAGCAATAAAATATAAGTTTACCCAATTTTGACATTTACTTTTGCCAGATATGTGAAGTCTGACTTTGGTTATTTATACTTACATGGGATTTCTTAGAATAATGTATTTGAAGAATGCCGTCTCAGAATTTCAATAGCTAGAGCAGATGTGCAGTGCACTTTTGTGGTTTTTACAGTAGATATGTGCAGTCTGTCGGAAATTATAGATGCACAATTAGATTTTTACAATGTACACATTCATGCAGTTCAAACCGTGTTCCTTAAATGAGGGCTTCGTTTTCTTTATTTCCTGCTGAGTTTACCAAGTGGAGAATTGGCTGCCAGCATTTCTAGCTAAGAAGTTTGCGGCAAAACCATTGCCATTCATTTGTGCTCACACCAGGATGGAGGGTCACTTGCCTTTGTAGGGAGGCTGCAAACTAGGAGGGTCCTGTGTCATCACTCCCCCCTTGTCTCTGCTTCTGCAGCTCTGGCAATGAGACCTGCCTGGCATGCACGTACCATGCAACTTTGCAGAATGCACGACGTGCTCAGGTTTATGTTTGTCTGTGGTGTGCCAGGGTTGTTTATTATGTGGAAGAAATGGAAAGCTTGCCAATCCACATCACTAATGCAAGTTTGACTAATGACATCAGCAGGAGACTAGAATTTAGCTTCTAACCACATACGAATGGGTCTCAGGCTGCTGGTTATGCTATGATGTCAACCCTGATGCCCCCTTCATTAGCTGATGTGCTTTTCAAGGTAGATGCCAAGAGAAAGAATTTGGTTTTGTTTTCCTAATGCACCAAACATGTTTTGAACAATAGAAATACTTCTCTATCAACAGTTTTCTGGCGTGTTGATTTCCCAACTCTGTTAATTACACCCTGAGTCTGTATTTCCAGGTCTTTATTGGAACACAACATTACCTACAGGAGCGTTGATTTCTAAATCAGATTGAGTTTCCACACATACCTCTCTCTCCTCTCCCTGGAGACTCCATTGGGTATCTACATGTGGCAGCAAAACCAGACCAACCAAATTATTCCACATTTCTGATGCATCACGGCAGGTTAAGACAGTAGCCTAACCAGCGGGGAAAGATGTTTACAAGGTCCTACTGACGATACCACCTTGAAGATCCGAGGGAATGATTCAGACCCGCCGAAGGTTTTGCTTCAACCAATGCTGCCTCTGCCTGTTTGCCTTCATCTGATGGGCAGTCTTGCCCTAACTTAGGTCAGGCATATAGTATCATTTGTGGCTGTCTCTTTGTGAATCAGCATTTGCCTTGTCAGTATACCGTTCAGCCACGTACAACAAAACTCTTGATTAAAAGGCATTTCGCTCCAAAATACAGCGTTGACTTATGAACGTGCGCCCATTTAGGGCAGATCTGTGTAGAAGAGGTGATAAATGAATAATTCTTTTACAAAAGAAGCAGAAGCAAAACAGACCTGTGACTCGCTTTCATATTAAGGCATCTCTGAGCCCACACAGCTATATTTTTGGCACAGAAACAAATATAAATGAAATTGTTGCTGAATATATAAGGGAGAAATTTAATTAGGTGTAATAATAGCACTTTTCATTTTCAGAGCGCTTTACAAATGCTAACTGATTAATCATCCATAATATTTCCCAGTGGTAGGGACGTATATTCTCCTCCTTGTACTGAGGGTAGCATGTGAAGGGTGTTCACCTCACAGGAAGACCCTTGAGGACTCTGTCTACATACACTTCCTCCTGCTTCCTACACGTTAAACCAAAGTGAATGTCGTCAGGTGGGGGGACTGTGACACGGCAAGATTGACTGGGTTAGAAAGAGACACAAAGGAAGTGGATTCTAATATCCAGCGGTTCTGAAAAAATTAGCCGAAGCCTGATGAGTTCAAGGGCAAGAGGAGAAACAAATTAAGAGGGAAAGAAATATATTTTTATATATAGCTGTTTCCTTAGGTGTGAAACGTGTTCCTTAGAGCGGGGGAAGATCGTATTTGCTGCTAACCAGTGGTGGGCCCTGGGGCAAGTTAGTAATGTTCTGAACTTCAGTTTCCTCTTCTATAAAATTGTGGGTGTCAGACAAGATCTTTAAGGTCCCTTTTGTTCTCAAATTCACGGGGCCTTGCCTCAAGGCAAATGGTGAGTCAACAGGCATGTCTCCCTTCCTCAAAGAGGTCTCGGCAGAATGTTTTCTGAGTGGGTTACCTCTTGAGCTGCTGAGCAGAGATGTGGCATAAATCTCCACACAGTACATTTATAGAATTAAATTTCGACTCCAGCCTTAATTAAAGATTTCCCTGCGACGGGGGGGGGGGGGGGGGTACCAATATCACAAATGCAAATAGAATAGGGCCTTTCTCAGCCGGAGAAAGTCATATAGCTGACATTTTGTATGACTGGGCAAGGCTCCAATTTCCTTTCTATCTGTAGTCACTTTCAACGGGTGGGGGGACGGGTGTATGTGTGTGAGTTTATCATTTGCCTGGTGGAAATATTTGTATGGGAGGTAAAAGTGAGCATTCAAGAAAATAAACCAACTATACGTGCCAAGACTTCAGAAGGTTTCGATGACTCCTTAAATATTTAAACCATTTTTTGTAACCGTGTGATTCTGGTCGCTTTTGGAGGCAGGATACTTTTTTAGAAATGAATTTGTGACCTAAAGGTAAACTAGTGTGAATCTAAACTGTCACATAACTAGCTGAGGATACAGCTTACTTCATTCCCAAACTTCTGGAGGCAAAAAGTTTGCGGTGAGGAGGAAGGTAAACTTACCAGCAAGTCATTGAAATGAAAGCTTTATGTCCGTGCTTTGCAATGATGCAGCCCGCGTTGGTGTCTTAAACACCGTTCCCACATTTGGACTATTCTTTTGACTATCAGTTGGGGTCAGTTGACTGAAGACACCTCACGCTTCACAGAAAACCCGAATATCAAATGAAAACTAGTTCACAAAAGCGAATTTTGTGTGGCCAGAACTTCGCGGGTTTAGGCGTCAGAACGATGTGCTCAAATCCTCAAGTCACGCAGAGTAAGTTACTTGTAATTTTAAAAGAAATTTTTAATATATTGTGTTTGGTTTGAATTCGGGGACAAATATTTATTACCTTTTTTTGTTGTCCTTATTGACGTTGACAAGGATTTGGAATTGTACACTCCCTAGTGAAATTGCATGTATCCCTGCTGAAGCACAAGTGATGATCCGGAATTTAAAGCAACATAAGGCTTTGACATCATTTTAGTGGTCATCTTATAAGTGTTTGTATTACCATATCACTGTGCCCCTAGAACTGAGAACATCATGTGCCTTGAGCCCTCCCTCCTACACAGCACAAAAGCAAATACAACAGACACTTGGTAAATGTAAGTAGATTTTTCTTTCCCTCAGCAAAATAGTTATCTGTCGTAGACTCTTGGCATTTTTTTTTTCCTTTGTGAGCCTCTCAAGTCACCTCTAGACGGTATGAAACAGGGAGACCGCACATTTATTTTCATCCATTTATTTTTCTATATCTTTAGTGCTTCGTTTTGCTTTAGAGCCGAGAGACACAGTAAACCTGTTGGAGATTCTTGATTTGAATCCTGGATTAGTATAAACACACAGTCCCAGAGATTTTATGTATGAAAGCATTCATCTTACACGTGGGGCTTGTTTCATACCTTTGCTGAGTTTACCCAGGGATGATATAGATCGTCAGGAACTTAGAAAAAAGGAGGGGGGAATCGTAACAGGCAGAGGCCTATCCTTGCTTAAAGCAGGGATATGTGTTCATATGTGTTCATCAGTATCGGAGCTTCTCAAGGGTGATCAGATATCAGAAATTCTCTCGTTTGTCCTGTGAGCCTTTCCCGGTGATCTGTTCTGCTCTTTAATATAAAAACATGCTGGTGCTCACAACCATGAAAATCCCTTACATAGACTTCTGCATCCTTAGTAACTTATTGACAGGTATTCAAGTTCTGGGTGTGCATGTATCGTATAAACATATTGATCTCTTTTCGTAGGGCTGTAAGTGCAATTTCAAAGGGAATCCCCTTTTCTTTTTATAATTTGCTTTTCAAGACAGGCCACTCTTTCTTAGGAGCTTGAGGATGGGAAGAAAGCTTTAGTTTTCAGGAGTATGAACCTCTTGGGCTTGTTGCTTTAATATTGTCAAGAAATTGTGAAGTCCCCCATTCATATCAACACCCTTTACTCCCAAACTCTCCACTATTCTCCTCCACTTTAGCCTTTAGAAGCTGGGCCTGCTGCAAGACACTTTTCCTGTGCCTAGATAGACCCTTTGGAGCATGGACCTGACCACAAGAAGGGCCTTTGAACATATTTTCAGTAGATTCTTAATATTCCTATAAATTATCCTGCTCTGATTGTGGGGCTTGGTGATTGATCACAGTTATGTCCGTTGGAAAGGTTTCTTGATTTTTTTTTTTTATTATTCATAAGACTTGAAAACATGGGAGAATCAGGAGTGTGGGATTATTTTACTTGATGAGGGTAGTGCAGAAATACATTTCACGGTACGGGAGAAGTGTCCTTCAGTGGCCACTCAGTCGGATATAAAAATCATTTTTCTATTGACCTGAGCTTGTTCCTACGTTCTCTATCATTTTCTATGTCGCTTGTTATTTTTAAAAATTTCAACCCGGCAATAAATGATACAATGTTAACGTTATAAAAATGACGTGGTGTTACACACAAGCCAGAGCTGAAATTCAGGGAAGGCCCCGGTTTTCTTTTAAGAAGACTGACCTAAAAGTTTACCCTTTCAATCTACCATTAGCCATCTGGGTTTTAGATGGCAAACACAACACTTTGCCAAGCTGTAAAATTCATGATGTTTAAGAGAAAGATCAAAACTAAAACGAGAGGGTTTATATGTACAAATATTTGCTTAGCGCAAATATTCCTGTTGGACGGTCTTAGCCCATTTGATTCCGGTGGGTTAAAAGAAAGTCTGAGCTATAATTTATTTGATTTCTATTTGTACAGTATGCTTTCCCACTTTTTAAAACACTTTGCAAATACTACTGATTTATAAAGCTGCTATCTTCCTGTGAGAAATACAATCCTTCTTCATATATCTCTTGCATTTTTAGTTACACAGATTTTTCAGAAGTGAGAATTTCTTTCTTTCTTTTTTTTTTAATGTCTGAGTATAAATGTTAATGGCAATTTCTATTTCCCTTCTTGTGAAGAACCTCTTTCTGAGGATAATGAGCTTTAGAAGAGTCGCTTACACTCTGTTGATGTCGCATAAATCATTTTTAGTCACTTCAGTGTCTTATCTGGCCAAACACAATTTTGCTTTTATAGTCAGATTCTCTGCTTATATAGCCATGAACTATAATCTAAAATGTTGGTCATCAAAACGGTAACAAGGATGAGCTGAGTATCTCTCTGGTATTTAGTTGAATGGCATTTTTTATTATTTTGAATCATAAAGTATTGGATAGGGTCCCAAAGTGGACTTTATTGCAAATTAGCCTTTGAATATTTCACCTGTTGTTGTCACTTGTGTCATGATGGAATCTGTAAAGAGCAGAGACAATAGTGGGCATATTTGAACACAATCTGAGTTTTTTGTTAAAGGTCAGTGACATAAGACTCTGTATGTCTCGCCGTTTCAGTATTGTACAAATCCAACACCTTAAAATGTGAAAATATTTATCCAAGATTCTCTGTCAACATTTCATTCAAAGATTTAGGATATAAATGCATATTAGGTGTGCAATTCGATATTTGGCTGTGTTCCTTTGGCATTCTTCTCTCAAGTAAGGCAAGTACCACAAAATCACATTTGCCGTACCCGTATCTTTGCGTATACCTCTATTTTTATCTTTCTTGTAGAGCCATGACATAACCTAGACAGGAAAGAAGAAAGAAAGAAAAAAAAAAAGAATGAAAAACAAAACAAAAACAACTGGAAAAGAAAGTCAGCACTGGCAATGAAAAGAGAGGAGAATGTTGCTGAAGACATGAATGGCTGAAAAGAAGGAATCTCTTCTTAGCCTGTTTGTATTTACAGCAGAAAATCTGTTTCTCATACATTGCACCAGATCTCAGACCCAGCACTATTAATGATGGGCACACAGTAATGTGCCCTCAGAGAGTAAACGGAGCAAAGCGTAGAGCATGTTTCCAAATATGGCCACCCCCCTGCTTCAAGCCCCCTCTGTCTCCCCAGTGATGGCAGATTGCTAAAGCTAATGCTTATGTGCAGGTCAGTGTGGAAATCAACCACAAATCATCACTGACTCCAACCTCAGAAGTTTTCTTTGGGTGGTATAGCGGGAAAAAGCAAGGGCTTTGAAGTCAGACTAATGTGAGTTTACCACCTTGGACAAGTCACTTAGACCTGGAGCTACAGTTTTCCAAAGTGTAAACTATAAGTCTTAATACACACCAAATAAAAAAATACATGAGATAATATTTGTACATTCCTTAGCCTATGTCTAGTGCATTATAAGATCTCGTGAAATGTTATTTGTTGGTTTAGCCACTAGACTTATTTTCTTTATGTTGTACACCAGCTCTGCAAAGTTACTTAAAAATCATTTGGTTAAATAAATAAGAAATAAAACACAGTCTGTGAAAAGAAGAAAAAAATGATGCTTCATGCCCCAGGATTTTTGTTAAATTCGTTACTTGGTTCTTGATAAAGGATTTTTTTTTATTTTTTTTTAATGTTTATTTATTTTTGACAGAGAGAGAGAGAGAGAGAGAGAGACAGAGCATGAGCGGGGGAGGGGCAGAGAGAGAGGGAGGCGCAGAATCCGAAGCAGGCTCCAGGGTCTGCGCCATCAGCACGGAGCCGGACGCAGGGCTCGAACCCACAGACCGCGAGATCATGACCTGAGCCGATGGTTGAGATGGAGACCTGAGCAGCTTTTATGAATAATTAAGCCTTGGGGGGAATGATGAAGAATCCTTTTCCTCAGGCTCTAGATCAGGAAGTCTTGGTAAATCTAGATTTTTGGATCTCCTTGCCTTAATCTTCACTGGAAAATGCAGGGACAAACTTGCCTCCTCAGCAAGGTTTCATTTCTAAGATAACTCTGGGGGTCAGGGTAAGATCAACCTTTGAATCTCAAGAAAGTATGAAGTACAAGTCATTTGTGCGCCAGTTCAAACCCAGAGCCTGACAGTATTTCTACCCTAATGTCTAGTTCTGCTTCTTTTGTTTGTGTGTTGGTTTTAACAAAGAGTGATGCACACTTGGTTTTAACCTGCATGCTAGGAGGCAAGTTCTGGAAGGAGAGTTGCTCAGGAACCTATGTTCCGTCTTCACGTCATGACTTAATTTTGAAAAATCAAAATGACTTCATTCAGGATTTATGTACCCAAGTAACTTAGCCCGTTTAAAAGTTCTCACTGCCCATCTCCAATCCCATGTATGAATATAATTTAATTCTGATTATGTGTATCAGACTTAGCTATAGGCAGTATGTCACTGGCAAGTCAGAAAACATGAGAGGGAGGGAGGGAGAAAGGGAGAGAAAGAGAGGGAGAGAGAGGAGAGAGAGAGAGAGAGAGAGAGAGAGAGAGAATGAGAAAATGAATGGAAATTGTAAGATGGGTCAGCCAGGCTCTCTGGTTGCTATATTCACAACATTGTTTTCTTCGTTTGAGCTTTGCTCTGTCCTTTCAGGAATCTTCCTATTAGTAAATATCTTAACAAACCTGGGTTCATTTTGCTTGGCAATGGTTCTGATTAGAGATGTTGCAAAATAACCATTCAGCCTAACATGGCCCTGAAGACTCAAAGTTTCCAAGATGAATCAGGACAGACATGGCATAGACTGATGAGCATTTTTAACCTTTAACCTGAGGGGGTGCGGAGGGGAGGCCTACTGTGAATTGGCAAACACGCTTCCTACTGCCCTCAATTTTCTTTATGTGGCTTTTTCCATATAAGAGCGAGTCGCTTTCAAATTATGAAGTTGCAAAGCATCTGTATTCATCCAGCCACTGCTTCAAAGCTCCCAACTAGGGGACAGAAGCAGCCCATTTTGCCTAAAGCCTCTTCAACCTAAAGCTGTTCCTTAAAGATCAGTCCTTTCATGGCCCATCCAAAAATCTAATTTCTGTGTAAGGGATGTTGTATCCATTCAGGTGCTTTACAATATATTAACTTCATTGTAAAAAAAAAAAAAAAAAAGTAAAATTTGATGAAATTTCCTTTAGAAAAATCATCCAAGTGTCCTTAAAATATTTGAAAGTTGGTCAATTGAAAAAGATCCCCATAAGGATAGAAAACAGTACTATCGTTTATAAAACCGTGGGATTTTGCACATATTGGACTTAGCTGGTAAAAATGCAGAACTGAGTTTGAGTTGCGGGTATCACGAAACGGAGGAGTGGGGGGTGGGGAGGAAGAGTCTGGGGCGGCAGGTTCTGCAGTGTATTGTGGGCCTGTAGTGCCCGTGTAGAAGGAAGGGACACTTCCTCCCTTTCCTCAGAAGAAAGACTCTTGAGGGAATTAAGAGGGTGGGAGATAGAGAAGATTCAAGGAGGTAACCAGTGGCTACTGGAGGCACTCGCATCCCAGGCTTTAGTCTTCTCCTGAATGTAGAATTGAGGTAAAGTCCTTGGGGGGAACTTTTACCTCACCCAAATTGGTAAAGAATCTGAAAACCTTGTAACACACAGAAACAGTGAAGGAATTCCAGTATCGAATCTAAGTTGTCATAAGTGTGGCGAAGGAGTTAGAGTTTCAGAAAGACAGATCTTACGTCAGGTGGGATAAGTTGCTCTGTAGTCAGTGAGCTTTCCCTTTCTGGATCAGAGAATAAAATGGCATCCTTCTGAGGGTATCGTGTATGTGTTTGGAGAAAAGGGATTCCTGCATAAAAGTCTCTTCTAGCTCCGCTTCTTAACTTCCGCTTCACTTAAAGTTAAGGCTTTAAGTATTCACTTCTGGACAAGTATCAAGAAAGTCCTGCAAACACTGAAATTTGATCACGAGCTCCCATCTAGTCTCGCCATTTATGATGCTATGTAGAGAATTCCTCCCACCCATATGAGTTAACCATGTTGGCCATCTTCCCACAAGGAGACAGTTTCACCCCGTTGATAGGATCTGAGTTAAGCAGCATTCACTGAGGGTAGCCTTCAGTCTGTCTCACCCTCTCTCCTTCTCAAGCTGCCTTGTGGGCAAAGCAAGACCTTTCCCATTCTTCCAGAGTATTCAAATTCTGTCCTATAAATGACCGAGTGTTGACCTCTACTCATGAGCTTGGGTGTAAATTCAGTCCTCTGATACTCTAAAAAAAAAAACAATCTATCTTTGTTCTCAATGATGAAGCAATAACATGCAAAGGGTTAGGAAGGTAGCGAAAAATGACATCTATCTTCTATTCTTTCCCCTTTTCTGAAACTCAAACAGGTAAATTAGTTCTGTTTTGAGCAGGCCCATAGCTGTAACCTCATTCAGTGGGTGCCTTGTTTGCTTATGAACCTCCTATGCATGTAAAGGACATGTCTTAGAGCCTCAAAGCATTTGTCCTGTGGCAGCTATGAAGTAATTAACTGTACATTCAAGTGGGTGCAATTAGGTTTCAAAGTTAACTCCTTATTAAGGAGGACTGGGGAAAGCTCCTCCGGTACCCGATTGAAATGTAATTCCTTGGACCCCTTGGGGTCAATTGGAGTATCACCATGACCAAAATAAAGAGATCCATTACTTGGTTCGGTAGGACCATCCAGGAAGCTGAAAATTGGGGTCAGAGTTAAAAGGTGAATAGGATTTTAGGAGCGTTCTTCCAGCTTTAAAGTCAGGCCATTTCCATTACAACAAAAAGGAGGGCTGTTGCCAGTGGAGAGACGGGGCCAGTTACTGGCAGGAGGCCCCGTCATTCTATACAACCATGTGCAGAGTGAGCTACTACTGGCCGGTGACAGGTATGGAAGCCAAGCTCAGACTGGGGCAGGGTCTCCGACAGCAACTTCTCCCAACAGCTGCATTCTTCCTTCTAATAGAAAAAGTCCCATAAGAGATGAGTTGTGAAAAGTGAGCCGTGAGGAAGGGGAACCAGTGGAGAGAAGTGGAGAGATTAAACGCGTGCACACAGTAGGGCTTCAGCCACACCAGTCTGTTGTCCTGCCTCTGAGAGCAGCATTGTGGCCACTTTGAGGCCCACGCCGGTTGCAAACTTTCTTGGGAATCTCTGGAAGCCCTTTGCCTGGTGACCTGAAGCATCTGCTTTTAGTTGCGAGTAAGCTTAGCCCCACCACCAAAGTCGGGAGTAGGAAAAGAGAAACATAA
This sequence comes from Lynx canadensis, assembly GCF_007474595.2. Taxonomy (NCBI): domain Eukaryota; kingdom Metazoa; phylum Chordata; class Mammalia; order Carnivora; family Felidae; genus Lynx; species Lynx canadensis. The sequence goes on from NC_044304.2 coordinate 119,987,860, forward strand.
CGAAACCCAGAGCAGTTACACATTCTCTTGCGGTCCTGCCAAGACATCTTCTTCATTAGCCAACCTTCCTGAATAAAGGACGAGGAGAAAGAGTGGAATGCTTTTTGTTGGATGTGAGGGGGTACGTTGCAGACCTTTTGTCATGATCCTTTCGTTCACTGCTTAGTCCACTTACTGTTTTGGTTTTCATAACCAGAAAAATAACTCAGAAGAATGAGGACAAAGCCCAAGTATGGTAAAGGCAGTCACATGAATGATGATACTATGATGGTTTTGTAAACAAAATGTAGGCGACTTAAATTTTGAGTCTCGACCTCAGTGGTACTTTTTTTTCTTTTTCTTACTAACTGAGGTGTTCTCTCTTAAAATAAAAACATACGAAACAGTAGCAGGGTCAAAAAGAAGAGCTTTGTTGCTAATTAGTTTCTGTCTTTGAGTAAATCATCCTACATCTCCAGATCTCAATTTCATTCTTTGCTCTGTGACAGGGTTTAGATGAACTGATCTCTAAGGCCCCAGTGGTTCTGTAAACAGAAATGAAAAAATGTTTTTGCCTTTAGGGGAGAAAGACAAGGCTTGAAATTCCATGGTCACAATTCCCAGGAATTTTCCAGGGAAATATTCAGTCAGTGTTGCTTTGTCAAGGAAGCCATCTTGGAATAGGGGGATTCTACTCACAAGTGAGCCTGGGCAAGTTCCTCCTCCTGTTAGGGCCCCTCTTCATCTTTAATAGGAAGATAATGACACCCACCTCGGGCTCCTAGCACATGTTAGAAACAGGACATCCCTTCTCCCATCATACTCTCCCTATGTGGGCATTTCATCTATAGCCATACCCCTTCCAGAAACTTCCAAGTACATTTTTAAAAGGCAAGTGCCTAAAACAAAAAAGTATCTGTATTGAGGCCCAGACCTGGCACTTCATAATGTTTAAAACATTGGCTGCCAATTTGCTGTGCCGGTAATATCTGATTTACAGTTCCCTGTGGGTAGGTGGGTGGGTGGGTGGATGGGTGGGGTCCAATCTCTCAGGAGAAGACATTTTCCTTGCTTGTAACTTTTTTCTTTGGTCATTTAAAAGAAGGTTGAGTGACTGTGCTCCATGGAGTCAGAGAACATCCCATCCCTCCTTTGCAGGGCTCGTGTGTGAGTCTCTATTTTCCCCTGGCAGTCAACTTTTCATGAGGGGCAAGTCGCCATTTTCTTTCTGGCCTGCTAAAAACCAGATGGCAAAGGGTAGTTTTCATTCTGAAACTCACCCACTTTCTGGGGCCGCCACCTACCTTGGCTGCCCAGCCTAGACTTTAAGGAACATGGAGTTGTTTCACTTATAAAATCTGCTTCCTCAGACAGCAGACACTGGTGGAGTTTCCTGAATTCTCTCTAAAGAGAGATTCTACTTCAGACTGCCAGACACTGGAACCTGTGGGTTCAGGTTTAGAAAATGCTCAGGTTAACACACAGTTTTGGATGCTGGAGCAAAAGAGCAATGGGGGAAGCAGGGTGATCTGGGCAGGCTGAAGGGGGCTACTGCTTTGGGAAAGATCTAATGGGGAACAGGGCACCTATGAGGGCCAAGGGAGGTGAGAAGCCAAACCCACCAAAAGAGGCTGTGAGCTCAGGATCACCTGAAACTTGACTCCCAGGGTCAGCAGACGGTGAAGAGAGGTGCGGGCAGGTGTGTCCACCACAGAACTCACCCCATACAAAAAAAAAAACTACCAATTCACCTTGGCAAATAATTGAAAAGAAAGAAGCAAGAATTGTTATGAATAAAGGAAACACAGGAAGGTAAATTCTCTTTTAAAGATGTTTTCCGACCAACTATAGTTTGTATAACATAGTTTGTATGGTACCATCAGTCATTGTTTTAAATGAGTTCACTGGTAGCTGAAGAAACTAAAAGACTTGTCCAAGCTCACTGAGGTTTAAGATTAGAGAGCTCAGTTTTCCTAAGCAAAACCTCTTTCTGTGGTTCCCTGCATTGCCGTGGAGAATGGAAAGTGTTTAGCTTTGAAGGTGACCCTTGTGATCCGGCTCGGGTCTACCATTTTGCTAGTCAAGTGATTATAGGCAGCTTTCGAAACCTCGTTGATTTCAAGTTCACCACTATAAGATGGACTGGGTGATATCTAATGTCTGGGTTATTGTAAGGATTAAATGACTTATTACAAGGCAATGTGTTAAAGAGCTTTAGAAATGGTTACTATTATTTGCAAGCACGTACATTCCTCCTTTAAGCCCTTATTCCAGCATTTCCTTTTTCATTTCTTCATTAATACTCTCTTAAATAGCTTGGTTTTCAAAAAGGAATCATCTTAAGACTACTTGATTGTGTTGAACTCGACCTACTTTTATTGTCATTCTTTTGTGAAGAGCAAAAAAAAAAATTAGGACCTCATTTCAAATATTATAGCTTAATTGAATATATATATGTATATATATACATATATATATACATATACATATATATATACATATATACCCTTAATTAGGGAAGTAAAAAAAAAAGGACCCAGAGAAGTAGCTTTTTACTCTAAAGCTTAAGCATAACTACCTAAAGGTTGTGCCCAGTTGAATGGGAATTCTTATAAATTATTACTCTAAAAACTTTTTAACCACGGAAGCTATTCCAGATAACTGGTAAACTAAAGCAAGTGTAGGCAAAGTGTTTCTCAAAAGGGCCAGATAATCAATATTTTTGCTGTGTGGGCCATATGATGCTTGTACCTGCCCAAGACTACCATTATACCTCAAAAGCAGCCGTAGACAATACAAGAATGACTGGGCATGGCTGTGTCCCAATAAAACTTTATTTACAGAATCACACCGCTGGCCAGATTTGGCCCAGGAGCCAAGGCCTGTCTTAAAGAAAGCCATATCCTTTCCTGATTTTCCTGTCTGGAATGGTTTTAATTGACACCCCTGTCCCCCGAGCTCACACAACTTCACCTAGTATGGCTCCACCCAGGTGAGTGGTTTAAGGAACTTAGGGAACACTTAAATTCAGAGCTAATTTTTAATGAGGAAGTCAGCCTGTAAAAGCCTTAGTCTCCTAATCTTTTCCTAACATCTTTTATTTCAGTTCCCATGCCAGGGCTTTACAATAGAGAGGTGGATGAGGAGTTGTTTTCCAACATGCAGATTTAAGCTGGAGGATTGCCCGGGTCATTTCTCTCATATTTCCCTCTACTCCGAGGTTGTTCATTAACTGATAGACTTCGAGGGGAGAGTTTTATATTCTCGACTACTGAGGAATTCTTTCATCTTTCTTTTTTTTTTTTAACTGAAAGGTCTCCAGTATGATAGACTTGTTGTTGTTGTTGCGTTTTGAACATTGACTGAGTTTCCATTTCGTGGTTGCTGTGAATATGTGGAGAGTTTTCTGATTTCTATCAATGAGTAGCTTTCACGCTTTCAGAATTTTAACCGATAGGTAAAATCCTTGGCTACAGCAAGTAGTAGTTGAGAGTGAGCTCAAACAATAAATAACTCTCGCTGTGTTTCCCCCCCCCCTTTTTTTTTGGCATTCATTTTGTTAGGCCTATGTCACCTCTCTTACTCACGTCTGTAAACAGTATTATCAGCGGCCAAATATCATTCACAAAGGTGACTCTGGGTCCTTTTAAAAGGCAACTTTTCCCCTCAGCTCCTCTTCAGAGACCCTGAGTGTTCTTCCCAGAATTCTGCATTTACAGTATGGGCATTTGTTATTCTGAGACTGACTCTCGCCATACGGTATTACATAATTATTTTCCCTTTAGGTATAATTACCGAATTGCCAACCCCGCGACTCTGTTTTGCATTATTTCACACGTATTTTCTAGTTTTGATTTAGGTCTCTGCGTGGTGTGCCATAAATCAGCAGAGTGGGGGTGGGTAACGAAAGGACATCAAAACACAGCCCCCACTGCTATAGAATGTTACTCAAATGACACTCCATAATTCAAATACTGTGAACCACAGGGTAGCCAAAGCAGGGCAGTGCGACAGTATGAGTTGTTTTTGTTAATAGAGATGAAATTATGGGTGTAACTAGCTGGCAGTCGTCAAACAGACTTCGGCAAACTGTTTACTCAGCTGTCCTCAGGCAACAACTTAATACTTGTGGATAAAATTATTCTCCCACCATCTCCCAAGTGGTATATTCCAGGCATCCCAATTTGTTCTCACTGTTAAGAAGAAAGAACGAGTTTGCAACTCTCCAAACACAGTTTGAGATTCTGGTTATGCTTTGTTTTTCACGTATCGTGCTTTTCGGCACTATGATTCATAAAAATCTCCTTGTTCTTTGTGCTTCGCAGCTCAAAACTCCGTAAGAACCTGAGTTCTAAATTGCTTTGTGTGGCTTTAAAGAAACCTTGTGGTCTCTAATGCGAAAACCTTGTGATTTTAATTTGTTTATACTATTCCCTTCAACCACAATGCCTTCCCTTTCTCTCTGTGGAAATCATGTATCCCTTTTGGTTCAGCTCAGGCACCACCTTCTGGAAGTCTTCCCTTATCCCCTGGCATCCCTCCACAGAAACTGACCTGTGACTTTTTCTCTAATGTAATATTTTTAAATTATCATGCAGCGTTTAAGATACACAAAACTGTACAAGAAATAATATAACAATCGCCAATCTGCTCACCATCTACGGTGCAGAAGCCCCCGAATACTAGAAGAACCACTATCTGATTTTGGTATTTATCATTCCCATGGATATCCTCATATAATAGATATAATTTATATATTATATGTGAAGTTAAGGTTATGTATATATAACATAAGGGATTTTACAGTATTAATAACAGAGTATTTTAGATTTATGTAAATGTTTTTTTGCTCTATGTGTTTTTCTAAAACTTGATTATATAGCTCACATTGATGTTTATCAGCTTTATCATGTTGATTCTCATAGTTGGTCCATTTCTACTGTTATATGGTATCCATCACCAAAACTTATTTATCATTCTGTTGGTACACACTTAAGGCATTTTCATCTGAGCTCAAAAAAGTTTTCAAATCATTATTATGACATCATTATTGTATCCTAAGATCTATTTTTACCCTCTATGAGATTAAATGTTTCTTTTCTTTCAATTTTTTTATTGATGTTTATTCATTTTTGAGAGAGAGACAGAGCACGAGCAGGGGAAGGGCAGAGAGAGAGAGAGGGAGACACAGAATCCAAAGCAGGCTCCAGACTTTGAGCTGTCAAAATAGCCATACGCAGGGCTTGAACTCATGAGCCGAAGTCGGACCCTTAACCGACTGAGCCACCCAGGCGCCCCAGATTAAATGTTTCCTGAGGGCAGAGACTACACTTTATTCATCTTCGTATTTGCCACAATGCCTGCTACAATCCGGTGAGCCCAGTAGGTGATTCATACATGTTTGTTCTTTTGAATTCAATCCCTGCAAAGAGTCAGCGGTACTATCACCTTTTGACAAGTGAGGAAACTGACATTATGTTACTGTCCCATGAGCACAGCTTAGAAGCTAGATTTTGTAATTCCCTTGGCTGGAAACTTAAGCAAGGCCGTCTTAAAAGCCATCAGAGTTTACTAGAGAAGACTAAGAAATTTTTTATTCTCTATGTTTCTATCTAAATATAGTCAACAAAACTGACGTCTTTAGCCCAGAACCTGAAAATTCTTTGAAAAAAACTTAAAAATCATATTACCTCTGCCTTTCGTTTGGAGGAACTGCATCTCATACTACGAAGGCCAATGATAGAGGTAAAAACAAATTTTAAAAATGAGATAGAGTTCATATACCGTAAAATTTACCTTTTAAAATGCACAATTCAGTAGGTTTTAGTGTATTTACAGAGTTGCGCAATTATCAACACTAATTTCAAACCTTTTCATTAACCCCCAAAGAAATCCTTTACCCATTAGTAGTCACTCCTTCCCCCTCCCCGGCCCCTGGCGGCCACTAATTTTCCTTCCGTCTGTATAGATTTGCCTCTTTGGGATTTCTCCTATCACTGGAATTATACAGCATGTGGTCTTTGGTGGTGGGCTTCTTTCACTTCCCTAATGTTTCCAAGGGCCATCCAAGTTAGAGCATGATGAAGTGTCAGCACTTCATCCCTTTTTATTGTCAGATAATATTCCATCGTATGGCTATACCACATTCATCAACTGTCGGACATTTAGCTTGTTTGCGCGTTTTGGCTGTTACGAATAGCGTGGCTTTGAACATCCGTGTACAAGTTTCTGTGTAGAGGTATGTTTTCAGTTCTCTTGGGTGTACACCCATGAGTAGGAGTGCTGGGTCATATGGTAATCCGATGTGTCATTTTTCGAAGAACTGACAAACTGTTTCCCAAAGCAGCAGCACCATTTTACCCAGCACATTCTCCTAAGGAGCTCAACACTCCAAAGACATTCCCAGCTTCTTTGTTATCATTGGACCCCAGCTTACGTTCTAAATTTTAAAACAGTGTCTGAACTCTCTGTCTGATTCTGTGTCAGGACATACATCACTACACATCACGACATTGTTTCTCTAATAGCTTTATACTTGCCCTTCCATTTTTGAATGAAATCGTCTCATTCCAGATTGCATCCCTACTTAACCTCAATCTGATACAGTTTCACTGTAGTGAAAAATCTGTACGGTTATTTCCCTCTTAATTTGTTTTATCTTCCAAACATAAATGGCTCTGATAGAAAAAGATTATCAGAAAAAGACACACACCCCCACCCTAAAAATATAGAACTTTTCATGTAACTCATTGCAGTAACAATGCAGGTGATTCATATTTGAATGAAAAGAAAAAAAATAAGACAGTGGGAAGTGTGAAGTTCTCCAAGCCCCACTGCAAAACAATCTGAACAAGAACAAAGTAATCTGCTGTCCAGATGTTTGCCCACCGAAAGTTCTGGGACTTGTGAATCATCTCTATTTTGGAGGCTTTTTTTATTGCACAAATATAAGCCTTCACACCGTTTCTTTCAAGTTTTTTTTATGCTTGGTGAACTTTATAAATTGTTCTTATTTTTTTCCTGATTGAAAGATACATGTTAATCGCAAAGACAATTTTTTGGGAAATGCAGCAAAAAGATAGAAGAAGATAAAAATAAATAAAGGAAAACAGCCTGTAACCCAGTTACTCAGAGATGACTACTGTCGACAGAATATTTTCTTTCGGTCCTTTGTCTGTGCATAAATAATTCTTTGAAAACATGATTTCCTTGGTTGAATGACATGTCTACATATGAATGTGCTGTGATTTATGGGACCATCCCCCTGATGGAGAACAGTTTATTGGTCTTTTCTGTATCGTTTGTTGATGTTTCCATATGGAATTGTGAATACCTTTAACTTGTTTTCACATTATGGTGGGAAAGATGACCCAGGCCTACACAGCCTACCCACTCTTCCCATGAAAAGAATAGCAAACAAGAACATTTCATGAGAAAATACTGGGAGCTTGTAGGAACCAGATACACATCTTCAGGTAAAGAGTTTTATGGCTGTACTTTGTAATGTAATGTGCAATTAATAAAAAGTTGTGTAATACTTAAGTCTGATAGTGACAAGACAGTAAGTTTTGACTTAAAAGTACAGGATTACAATAACTGTGCAGAGAAGGGCCAAATAACACTTTAAAAAATTTTGACACATCACATATGTAAGGATAGGGAATTACCCCTTCCCGCCTTTGAAGATTTGACTATCAGTTATCACTAAAACTGATTATTGTTATAAATCCATGCTTCCTGATCATGTTGGAGATACAAAACTAGTGAGATTTAATAAATACCTTCATGTCTTTCCTTATGAAATCCATTTACGGATATACAGACTACTTTCATGGGCACATAAATAATAAGGAATATGAGTATAAAATGAACTCAAATTACATTTATCATTATCATTTTTGGGAACTCCTTAAGGAAATGGAAAATGTTGTAGTATATTGCCAAAAATAACAAAATATGACTGGGCGTAGAGAGTAAAGATCACTATTAAAATTAATAATTATGATCCAGAATAATAAATATTGCTTAGGCAATTAAGTAAGACTGAAAAAGAAACTTAACAAAATAAACTTATTTCAAAATACTGACTACTTTTTTCCTTCAATTCTTCCTCATGACTAAGACATATCAAATATATTTTGACTTTATGTTAGGATTTAATAGCATATTTTTATAGATTTTAAAACTCATTCATTCTAAACTGAGGAAACCCATCATTTTTACCGCTGTTGTGAAACACCAGCCATGCCAAGACAGATTTCTTCCTTCTCAATGCATTTGCAATCTTATAAAGAGCTTCTGGTGACTCAGAAAATCCCATGCATCAATTTTCCAAATTGGATTTTATGTGATTAAAAATAAATTTAAATCAAACAGAGACTTTGGTGTGCTTCTGAGAATTCCCATGTCAGGAGTTGGCAAGCGTCAACTATGTGTAGGTGTATGTGTGCTCACTAATACTGTATGAGCATTTAGGACCTTATTTGAAAAGTTCTTTCCTGGAAGAAGAGTAAAGGGTACTGTTTTGGAACATAGCCTGCCATACCCAGCTCGCTTCAGAGGAAAAGAGAGGGGGGCGGGTAGACACGATGAAAGTCCACAGTTTAAAAATTAAAGAAATGGGCTCACTGGACTTGTTACCCTGGGATATTTATTAACTCGAATTATTTGTTTCTGCATAGCCCTTGGTAGGTAAAGGAGAAGGGAGGAAAGTGAGTATTCTTACAGCACAAATAATGCATTTTTCTAAATTACACTCACTCCCTCATCAAGGCCTGCTCACCCCAACTGCACTTAATTGGTGGCCGTGACCATGTTTTTCTGTTTATAGACGAAATTGGAGGAACAAAGGCATCGTGGAAGAGAAGGGTAGACAGAGATAGGTAATAAACATCTGAGGTCACTTTAAAGTAAATAAGGAGCCTTGGCAGTGAACGGAGGAAGAGAAGGAGACTTCTTCCAGGAAGCTCATACTGTTATCTAGATGAGGTCTCCAAGCTTTGTTAGAAACCTGGAATCTGTCCCCTTCAAATCGTCCTGTAAGACATCTGGCCATGACTCACCTTCCTGGCCACCCCAGATGCTGTCAGACTCTGTCTCCTCTGAAACTCATCCCTTCCACGAATTTGACTGTTTGGCCTTGGTGTGTACACTTTTTATTCCTCCAACTAGACGGTAAGAGTCTTGAGGGTGGGAGCAAGTCTTCTGCGTTTCTATACTCCCTGCCAACTCCCACAAGCCTATTTGGTTGGTTTCTGTGTTTGGGGCAAGGAAATTGCAGCCTGCAGCGTGACGCTGATGCCTTTATACTTCGGAGATACAGAAGTTGGATGTCAACTGCACTGTCCAAACGGACAATCCCCCAATGAAATCTGTGTGCTCTACACCACAGAAGACACCATTTTCTCCTTCTAAATGGAGAAAATGGCCTTCACCTAAGTAATGGAAAAGACATTTCACAGCTCAAAGCATAATCAGTGCTATCTTAAAATGATTCAAAATCAAACCTGTAGAGATCACACCCATACTTTGGTTCTAGTGGTTCTTTCAACTGTGTTCCTTGAAATACACTGAAGTCTATACCCAGAAAACGCTTTTCTTCTTTCAGCATTCAGTAGCTACAGCCCATCCCCCCCCCCTTTTGCACCGTGGTTCGTATTTATGAGGGCAAAATAGTGAAATATGTTCAAACTGTCTTAGCCAAAATAGTGCTAGATTCTGAATGCCTTTTAAATTGGAACTTGCGAAATAGAATTATGTTATTTCTGTAATACTGAACTCCAAGGGGAGAAATATTCATTCCAGTCAATGTTTCTCCAAACATTGTACGTCCTAAAGGAGGTGTGGACCGGCTGTGTTCTAACGTATGGGAGGCCAGAGTGTAGCTGAAGTGACCTTCCTAGGGGCAGATGCCCTGGAGGACCCAGAGACAGTAATGAATGAAGCCATTTGGAGAGATCAGTGCCCTTCGATTATCCTGCATTCAGCAAAGCAGATGGGATACCCATTCTCGGGGGAAAACATGAAGAGAAGTCCTGAAATATCCTTAATTTTCCTGATTTGTATGGAAATTATAAGCCTTATTTGCACAGAGCTGTTCTATAGGCTGTAATGGGAAAATTAAGAATTGCTAGCATGTTAATACGCGGTCTTACAAATCTACACGAGTGAAATTATCTGGAGTGTTTCCATTTTTAAAGGAATTGGGTTCAAAATGTAAAATTTGTGTTCGGTCGTAAGAATCTTCTGGAAGGAAACTCCAGAAGTCAATCTGAGAAATACCTTCATGGGTCAAGCAAAGCTCTGGGGAAATCATCCACAGCCTTTCCTACCGAATGTGAGAAGCCAAACCTTCAGTGTGTATGAGGTTTCTATACAAAACAAAGATATTTACCTCCTTTTCTATATTTCTCTCACTTTTTAAATGTGTGCTTTGCCATTTGGAATAAACTGAGAAGCCAGACAAGATATTTACAAAGAAAAGCTAGGAATTCTTCTGTGAAATCTCCCATCAATCAAATGGTCTATTGTTTTGTACAAGAATTTACTTTTTTTTTTTCCTGGGAATATTATATCTAGTGCTTAGACTGTGCTGGAGCAGAGGGTTTGGGCTATTATATTTTTTAAAAATAGAAAATAAGGGGCGCCTGGGTGGCGCAGTCGGTTACGCGTCCGACTTCAGCCAGGTCACGATCTCGCGGTCCGTGAGTTCGAGCCCCGCGTCGGGCTCTGGGCTGATGGCTCGGAGCCTGGAGCCTGTTTCCGATTCTGTGTCTCCCTCTCTCTCTGCCCCTCCCCCGTTCATGCTCTGTCTCTCTCTGTCCCAAAAATAAATAAAAAACGTTGAAAAAAAAATTAAAAAAAAAAAATAGAAAATAAACTTTAGAAACTGAAACTTAGTAGAGATATTGCTGAATCCAAAAATACGTTAGGTTTCAACAATGTAAAACTTTAAACTGAGCAGTTTTTCCTACGTAGAAATCAATTGCTCAACCAAAAATAGACGTATATGCATACCCATGCATCTGTCTGTCATTTTGGTGGAAAAACAGTAAGAATGTTTTTTATCCAAGACTGCTGAATAAATTTTTTAAAGACTTACCCAGAATCCTTTAGGGTATAAAAAGTTCCAAAAGTACGTGGATGATCATTCTGTTGTTGGCTTTTGCCATCTCCACATATAATTGTCACACAAATTGTGTGAAGTCCCATTTGATACATCATCAGCAACAGAAAATGGAAACAGCATGTGTAACTGGGAAATTTGAACACATGTGAAAAATAGGAGAATACCCAAAGTTAGGTAAAATGTACCAGTTTAAAATTATTTTCTTTTTACTTAAGTTGATCTGAAAATAAAAAGGAGAAGCGAAAGAAATACTAGTACATCGCCACCTAAAACTTTCTTCCCATTTTTGAAAGCAGAAACTCCCAACCCAGTCACTCCTGATGAGGCGAAAGATGTTGATGGGAAGAGGGGATTTAATTCCTGAATTTTACTCAACTCAAGAGACATTTTTTAAAAGGTATTGTAGGCAAGTGTTGGAAATATTATCAAGAAGAGGTCATGTTATGGGCATGGTATTTCTCAGGGGCGTTTTAGAAATCAGCAAATTGTCAAGGGAGAAGCAACTCAGAAGGAGTCAAAGACAGAGTTAGCCAACGGTGAAGGAAAGGGGGACAATATAGGCTTGTAGGGAGCAGACAGGCCAAAGGAGTCACGTTGAGGTGGTACTGTCGTGAGTACACCTGTGCACCTGAAGTTTCGTTTCACTCTCCAATTTGGTATTGCATGAATGGGAGAAGAAAGGAGGGAAGAAAGGGAGGGAGACAGGCAGAGAGGGAGGGAGGGAAGGAAGGAAGAGAGGAAAAATAAAGATGGCATGACATTTCCGGAAGTTGGGGAAAGGCTCTTGCCCCCCTATGATTAGTGATGGATGTGGAAGAGTGGAGAGGTTTAACTCTTAGCATGATATAGAGAAGCTAGCATAATATATTCCCCAAGTTTGCTGCCTGATTAACCAGCGGATTAACCAGAATATTTATCACATTCTTATATCATGATTCCTCTCCCCTACTTTTTTTTAAATCCGGAATATCACTTCTTCCAAATTACATGTGAAAATTAGTATACTTATGTATCAGTCCAAAAGTCATCCTTCTTCAAGTTTATAAAGCACTTCAGTTGTCAGGCTAATGAGGGACACTGTTATATTCTGAATAAAACCAAAATCAAATGTATACAGTAGAACCATTTCTCATGATGAGGTTATTTTGAAACAAAACAATAAAACTGTAGACATTTTCTCTCTTTTCTCTCTTCTTTCTTACTCACCACCCCAGGATCATCAGAAAATGTATAGTCTGGGTCACCAAGGAGACTTTTGGCTTAGACCCACCAAAAGCACGGTCTTAGGGACAGATGCAGTGAAATGAGGGGGCCTTCGGGGACATCTCATTTCAGACCCTTGGGGAGGCATTGGTTGAATCAACTAAAATTTCTACCTTAGCTGACTCGTGGTAAGATAGGCGCATCTTACCCACCACACGAGGACCCGGTAGATCTGGTAACATCAGTAAAAGCGTTATCAACAGAGCTCAGCACAAAGCAGCGGTTAATAAAAATTTGTGGATTTTCTTTATTTGACGAGCCATTTACTGAATGAATGATTTCTATGATCCTGAGCAGTGGTGGTCTGGACAAACTGCTATACACTGGCAACCTTTTGTGCTAATAATCACCAATGAGAGAAGAAGAAGAAGAAGAAGAAGAAGAAGAAGAAGAAGAAGAAGAAGAAGAAGGAGAAGGAGGAGGAGGAGGAGGAGGAGGAGGAGGAGGAGGAGGAGGAGAAGAAGAAGAAGAAGAAGAAGAAGAAGAAGAAGAAGAAGAAGAAGAAGAAGAAAAAGCAACAACCAAAATGAGCCCGGAAAGGACGCTGCATTTTCTCTGAAAGTGGCCGCTGAGTGGGTGGTAAACACTGATGGCTGTCATCACTCAGACGACTTTTGTCCTGTTCTGAGTAACTTCCCACCCTAGTATTTCATTACAATTGATGGGCTTTCTTGTCGCGCACCAAGTGTTCAGGGTAAACACAGCTAGCACGACGCTCCAAATCCTGGGGGGTAGGAACGCATGTCTCCACTTGCCTGCAGGGCCTGCAAGCGACAGCTTGACACGGGCATCCTTTGGCCTTCTCGCCGCCCCTGCTAACCTAGCCCTGATAAATAAGCCAGCTAATTGAATTAATAAACAACTCTTTCTTTTTTTTTTTTTTTTTTTTTTTACGGCCAGCTGGCGTGCAACCAAAATGTGTGATAAATTATCTGTCACTGCTTTAACCACAGCAGGGGAAAGTGGAAAAATTAGCCACTTGAACCCTTTCTCACTGCTTCCAACCCTCCCGCTCAGTTCACTTAGTTATAGGATTTTCCCCCGCCCTGGTCTTGTCACTTTGGCTGAGGTCCAGGCGAGAGTGGCTCTGGGTGGAGAAACGTATTTGGCTGCCCCGATGATGGATCCCTAAGCCCAGGGTGGTGGGATGCCGAAAAGTCCGCGCCGGCCTGTGGGAACGCTTGAGTTGTCGGCGGCCCTGGCAGGGAACGTTCGGTTAGGAGTCTGTGGTTTAAGCCCACAAGATTTTCGTTAAGGGAGGGGAGTGTGATGTGGTTCACGAGCGAAGTGTTGTGATGTCTGCTTTCTCTTGCTCCACCTCTAATGCCAAACAGCTTTGGGCCTTTCTGGAGGGAAGGCTCCCCAGAGTCTTAGGGGATATCAGCCTGCATGCACTCTGCCACTTTTCGCCCATATTTGCACTGTACAACTTTCTTTGGTGTCTCCTCCCTCTCTTTTTTCCGTATCTTAAGACCCGATTTCAAGTCACTGTTGTGAAAGGTAGTGATTTTTGTAAGCTGTTCTTTAGTGCTGTTCACCAGAATCATGAAACCTCTCAAGAGGTTCTGTCCAATTTAAGGAGACTTTTCTTCCTTCATTTTTCTGCTGGTCCCGAGAACAGTTTCTCAAAGTCAGAAAAATAAACAGTCACCATCAGGCTAGATGCCTGCGTAGACATCATTAGGCTCCTCTGTGTTGTCTCATTCCGTCGTGCGGAGACCTCCTGGGGTTGACCCAGGATGGGAAGCATCTGGGTTGTATATCCCAGTTTAACACCCTAATTCCTAGAGGTGCTTTCATTTCAGAATACTGCCTTACATAGTAATATACAAATCCTCTGCAGAGGATGATCTGGAACTGACAACAGATATAGGCTGGGCAAATGCAGGGGTTCTTGATCTCTTTGGTTCATGGACTTCCAAACACTTGCATTTCCGAGGGAGTTTTCTGGAGCCTGTGTGCTTTATTGTCCAGATAGAGTACAGCCTTTATCCTCTACACTTAGGTAGGGCTTGGAGATGGGATAAAGTGATGGCTATTTTTTTTTTTCTATCTTTCAGGAAAATAGAGCTGTTTGAGCAAACCTCATGCAGTCGCTTAAGGCAGACTTTGACCATTCCAAGCAAAAATCAGGACCATGCTCCTTGTTACTATTTGACTGCATTCTTACACTGGAACACTAACTGCAGGTCCTTTTGTGGCTTTCATTGGGCTTTTCAGTCCTGGCTGAGCTAGGCCTGTCTGTGGATCTAGCAGCTTCTTAATGGGGGTGGGGGTGGGGTGGTGGAAAGAGGAATTAAAGTAATTCTGAACCAACAATGTGAAGTATTGTGCTTGTAGAACTCCGGGACATTCACACCTCTGTGGAACAGTCACTGGCCGCCCCCGAAGAATGCACTTGAAACTCCACGGGACAGAATCCAAAACTTCCAACAAGGATCCTGTTTAAAGGTCCATAGGAAAATCTCAGAGCAGACTTGAGCATTATTTCTGGGGCCTGGTTATATGCCATGGTACCTTCCTCATCCCCTGTCCCCCTTCCTTCATCCGACACGCAGGCGCTTACACGCACATACACGCTCACACTCTGGCCCCACGCTTTGTTCATTTCCTTGGTCATGAGGCAGATCCAATAGTGTAGGGGACAGATGGTGATCGTTTCAAGGAGAATATTAGTGGTAGTGTCAGTAGGCTGACAGGGGAGACAGCCAACTTGTATGAAACTTCATGACCACCCATTTTACGTGCCTTTCCCCCAAGAAAATGAGCAACACAACACAAAACTCAAACTTTACCGTTGCTTTGAAATACCCTATATTTATTTTACAGAAATATCTGAGAGGAGAAACGAAGTAAGGAAGAGTCACGCAGATACTTTGATGTCCATATTTCTAGGCTTCTCTTGAAATTCTTTATAGATAGAAGGTAGGGTAGGGGTGGGAGGGAGGACCTCCTCCCCACCTTTATTGACTAAATAAATGTTGAGTCTGTCTACTAAAAAGGTTTACGAGAATGTGCATTGGAATCTCTGGATTGGGTTTGATTATTTGAAAGTAGAATTGTTAAGTTCACTACCTAACTCAGAGCCCACTCTTACTGCTTTCTGGTAGACAAATGGACCATATACCTCTTCTCCCATTGTATAGGCCATATCCACACACAAAACGAATAAATTACTAAGAGGAGACTATCAAGCCTGAAGCTTTGCGTACTTCTCTTTAAAGATCTTCACAGGGGGCTGGAATTACTTGGAAGGTAAAAATACAATCCAGTAATCATTTTAGGAAGTCAGAGGAAGAAACCGGAGAGAAGTACCCCAGCCACCACTGGTGAAGGAGAGTATGTTTATGTTCTCGATAACACTCCCTAAAAGTTCTTAGGATCTGCCCTGGCAGATTCTACCAGGAGAGTGCTCGTCTCCAGCGGAGGAGATGCACATGTCTGTGGGTTTAACAGATGCCACCTCCTGGTTCCTTCATGGCACAATGGCTGATGCTGTCACTGTGGCTCCTACAAGAAGTAGCCCAGCTTCAGAACACATTGATCCAATGCCATGGAAAATACACAGCACATGGTCTAGTTCACATTTTCAGATGTCATTTCTGTTTCTTATTTAATGTTCAAGATGCAGCTGAGCCCCAGATTAGTCTCCAGGGGAGCAGAGGAGACCGGGACTGGAGGTCAGGAGGCCTGGGCTCTAATTTGCCTCCAACCTTGAACCTGTCATGCGATCACCATGGCCTCTAATCTCTCTGACCCTCAGCTTTTTGATCTGTGAAGTGTATCTTAATCAATAAATAAATTTTAATGTGTGTTTCAGTCCAGATGGGCTCTAAAACTCTTCCAGTCTTTAGAGCCTATGGTTAGGAAAACTAAATCCTCTGTGTTGTTATTATCACTGCCGTTCATGAACCAGAGTGAGGTGGTGAATTTCATGAAGGACAGAGAGGAAATGTCACACAGAAGATGTTTTGTTGTTACTTGGATTTTGATGCAAGCCTATTTTAATACCCACATCACAGTGGTCCTGTGGTGTACCCTTCAAAGTAATAAAATAAATAATTGGTTGATAAGTGCCATTTAGTCGTGGTTTGGTTAACCTGGCAGTCAGGTTAAGGCAGGGTTTCTCAACCTTGGCATTAGTGACAGTTTGGTCTAGATTGTTCTTTGTTGTGAAGGACTTTCCTGTGCATTACAGAATGTTTAGCAACATTTCCAGGCGCTACCCCACCCCCCAAGTTGTGATGATCAAAAATGTCTCCAGATATTGCCACATGTTGCCAGGGGCAGGGGCAAAATCACCCTTGGTTGAGAACCACTGGGTTCATCCATGACTAAAAGTCCCCGTTTAGGCCAGGGTTCACTACATATGCTACAATTTAAAAAATGTATTTATTTGATATGCTACAATTTAAAAAATGTTAGCCCCAGAGCACACAAACCATATCTATTTAATTTAGGTGATAGTACTTTAACCCTGATCTAAAAATCTCGCTAGAAATAGCCCATTTAGGGGCACCTGAGTGATTCAGTCGGTTAAGCGTCTGACTCTTGATTTCAGCTCAGGTCATGATCTCACAGTCATGGGATTGAGCCCTGAGTCGGGACTCTCTCCCTCTTCCTCTCCCCTCCCCCTGAAAATAAACAAACAAACAAACAAAAAAGAAATGACCCATTTAATCTGTAATGTCATGGTACCTCCCAGGCAATGGAATCTACTAGACTTCAAGCTTTTTATGGAAACGAACAATATCATTTTTGTCTTCGTATTTCTTATTGTGCACAGAGTAAATGCTCATTAAATGTGTGTCGAAAGAATAAGCAGTTCCCCCCGCCCCCCAAACACCAGTGGAGGGCAGAATGAGGAGCTGCAAGGCTCAGCCAGCCATTCTGCATGATCTTTAGTCTACAGGAGGAAATGAAGCAAGTGTTTGCCAGTTGGAAGGGTAGAAGGAATCTTTGAGAGGGAGGCTGCCATCACCCTAGCTGAAGGAGAGCCAGGTTAAACCTCTTCTGGTTTTTAAAAAAAAAAAAATGTCATGGAACATTTAATGACCAGCCTTAGCGCATCAGAGCTCAGGCTGTTCACATCACCCATGCTCCCCAAGAGCATATAAGAGTGAAAGATTCAATTACTTTAAGTCTTCCATATTCCTAAATTGGCATCTATTTTGGCAACACGGGATGTGGAAATCTCCGATGTGCATCTGACGTGTTAATCTCCCTAAAATGGTAGGCTCACTGTTTTTCTAGTGTACTACAGAGTATGACTTTAAATTGCATTTGAAATGTCTCAGTCAGTTGTCCTGACAACCTTATTTTCTCAAAATAAACAGAATCCACCTATATCTGTTGGGGGAGACGCAAGTACTGCACTGAGTTTGTTTGCATGTTTGATGTTTTGTAGGTGTTCTTTGAGCCAGACTTGAAACTCAGGACAGTATTAAATCGAAATCTAAATCATGCCTGATTCACGATATTTGTAACCATCAAGTTCTGAAATGATCACAATTTACTTAACCTGAGATGTTTGCCCCTTTCCTGGGTAGTTATGGTCATGTAGAAGGAAATCAACTAGGCTGATGCTACAACCCTATCATCCAGCCTCATCACCACACTTCATGAGAGGTGTGTCGATTTTAAAATAGGTCAATCTTACCAACAGATCCATTCACTGAGTTCAAATGGTCTGTGCTTTGGAAACACCACACCTTATTAGGACTAGGTGAAAGGTTTTCTGTTGGGCTGTCCTTTTGATAATGTACTTAATTAATTGGCAGCTGATATTACGAAGATCTGAATTCTGAGATCAAAACCAAGCCAAGAGCAATAGAATGGAAAGAGTGCTTCTATCTCTGCATAGGAAACAAGGCCTAAAATTAGGATTCAAAGAGAAGTCAGTTATTTCAAAAGATAGATTAAAATAATAATAAGTACGGGTGTAAACAGCAGGGATCATGAATACATACTCCTGGAGTTCCTGATTTTTGTCCTGTGATATACACTCTAAATTAAAAACCGAAACTGGTTAAAAATTTTTAATCTGGGAGGAAAGAAGAAACACTTAAAAGAATGAAGGCACGCTCCTTTTCCATCCACTTTCCCTCTGTCCATGTCTCTCCACTCTTCCATCCAAAATCACCAAGCACTGTTGCAAATGGAACTGGAGGGTATTATGCTAGGTGAAAGAAGTCGGTCAGAGAAAGACAGATATCATATGTTTTCACCCATAAGTGGAACTTGAGAAACTGAACAGAACCCTATGGGTGAAGGGAAAGGGAAAATTAGTTTCAAACAGAGAGGGAGGCAAACCCATAAGAGACTCTTAAATACAGACAACAAACTGAGGGTTGATGAGGGGGTGGGGTCAGGGGAAGGGGGAAAGTGGATGATGGACATTGAGGAGGGCGCTTGCTGGGATGAGCACTGGGTGTTGTATATAAGCGATGAATCTACTCCTGAAACCACAAGTACACTGTATACACTGTATGTTAGCTAGCTTGATGTAAATTATATTTAAAAAATAATAAAAAAAATGTCTTAGACCTTCAAAAGCAAAACAAAACAAAATCACCAAGTAGAGGAATGTTGTGTACCCAGACTGAGTTTAAGATTTCGAAAGAAACAACCAAAGCAGTTAGATTATTTACTCTTGTTGGATTCTGATTTAAAGACTTGTTTTGTCCTTAGGAGAAATAGTTGGGGTTGGCCACGGAAGAGGATAATATTTATTTCGTTCTTTGTTTACATTGGATTTTAGTACATATTCCTCCTACTTCTAGAAAGAATTTTGCACTACTAAATAATACAAATAAATGCAGTGCCTTAAAAAAAATAGACCTCCTCTAAATAGCAAATTTTACCCAACTCTAAGAAGTTTAGTGTTTAACTACGGACAGTTGTCCTCTTTGGCGAAACATACAGTATTCGGTGTCCCACCAAGGAAGCTTAATAATGATATACTTCCCGTAGTGAATGGATTTTGGAAGGAAATCAAAGGATACTTTGGAGCAGAAGAAAAGAAAAAAAAAAAGAGGAAAAAGTAGCAGGCACTGAAATGGTACCAAGAATAACAATCGATCTCCTACTTTAAAAAGATTCCCACTTGATGGGTTTGGTCCCATCAGTTAGTCAGACCAGAGCTAAGTGGTGAGCTCACTTAATGTGGACACACTGGAGAAAACGTCTCAATTCCTACCCAGAGCTGCAACAGCTGCTTTGAAGAAGCACTCTATAAATGCAGACGGCCCTTCCCCTGGTCAGCTGGGCTTCACGCATGTGAAGACAGCAGCCCCAAACATGCTCCTCAAACATGACACCATTCTGAAAGTCAGGCTGGATGTTGGGTGGAATGTGTCCCGGAAATGGGAGAACAACTCCCAGTGCTTGAACTGCCATCACTGTTTCCACTTGGCTTAGCGGTTGACACGTTTGGTTAACCATTTTGTTAGCCTCTGGTTAACCACGTATGGTTTGAAAAGCTTACAGAAGTGGGGAAGTGTCTATCTATGATTTTCTCCACGTAAAAAACAACCCTACAAGATGTGATTCCTGCCTTATCTGCCACGTTAAATCCAGACTGTCTCTTGCTAGCGTGTGCGAAAAGAAGAAACCACTTGATAATACCCTTTGGTGATGAATTTATCTGGAAATGAGGGTGAAATGGACAATTCTCTAAAAAAGGGAACTGAGCTTGTTTTGAGTTTGGGACAGTTTGCCTTAATCTCGTATCCACTTCTCTTTTAGAATTATTCTGCCTTATCATTGTAAATTAATAAATACAAATATTAGAGCACTTGGGTGGAGTGTGTTTTCCACTTCCAACTAGAGCTGACTTCCTTTCTCTCTTTTTACTCTTCTCTAGGTCTGCTTCCCTTCCCTCTATGCTTTTGCTTCTGTCCTTCCTTCCTGACTTCTCCACCAAGCTCTTTATTATCCATAAGATTTCTTCTAACCAGACGAGCTGTCAGGTTGCAGCACAAAGAACATCAGGTTCAAATCCCTTCTCTATTTACAAAAAAACAAAAACAAAAACACCAATTCAAAGGGATACATGCACCCCGATTGTTATAGCAGCATTATTTACAACGGCCAAATTATGGAAGCAGACCAAGTATCCATCTAATGATGAGTGGGTAGAGAAGATACACAATGGAATATTATTCAGCCATAAGAAAGAATGAAATATTGCCATTTGCAATGACATGGATGGAGCTACAGTATAATGCTAAGTGAAATAAGTCAGTCAGAGAAAGACAAATACCATATGATTTCACTCATGTGGAATTTGAGAAACAAAACGAGCAAAGAGAAAATGAGAGAGAGACTGGAGACAAGCCAAGAAACAGACTCTTAAGTATTTAGAACAAACTGATGGTTTACCAGAGGGGAGGTGGGTGAGGGATGTCTGAAATAGGTGATGGGGATTAAGGAGTGCCCTTGATGAGTGCCCTGATGAGCACCCAGTGATGCATAAATTGTTGAATCACTGTATTGTACACTTGAAACTATCAATATATGTTAACTATACTGGAATTAAGAAGAGTTTCTAACATCTACAAAAATGAAAACAAAGGAAAATAAAATAATCTCAAAAACAAAACAAAACAGGGGCGCCTTGGTGGCTCAGTTGGTTAAGCGTCCAACTTCAGCTCAGGCCATCATCTCACAGTTCATGAGTTCGAGCCCCACATCGGGCTCTGTGCTGACAGCTCAGAGCCTGGAGCCTGCTTCGGATCCTGTTTCTCCCTCTCTCTCTGTCTCTGCCCCTTCCCTGCTCACACTCTGTCTCTCTCTCTCAAAAATAAATAGACATTAAAAAAATATTTAAAAAAATAAAACCAAAATCCTTTCTCTGCACTAGCTTCTAAGCAGATGACTTAACATTTCTTCACAAGAACTTCCTACATCTCCAGAACATGGGGAATGATCTTTGTTACCTACCGCAGAGGATTACTATCTGCAAAGTGTTTTGCTCTCTCTAGAAGGAAGGTACTGATTTAGGGCAAGCTACTATATTATTGTTAGTTCCTGGTGAGCAGTTGCTGAAGAGAAATTTGGAGACAGAAATGAAGTTATTTGAGCTGGAAAGAAGACAGATCACGAAAATGATATTTTAAGCTTGTTGGGATCAATTCTTAGGTCATTTGCAATTAATAAATCAACGAGAACACTTTCTGTTTGGCGTTTTTAGAATGGTACTCAGTTGTGACAATATGATTTAAAGAGATGGTTCCACATTCTCCCCTCTCCAACCCCCCCATTACTTGTGTTTAGACAGAAAAATAGTGGATACAGATCTCTGGTTCGTTGAATTGTATACCATAGAGACAAGAGAAACAAAGCCATAAAAAGGTAGCTTAGCAAGGGCCTATAATTCCACTCTCAAAAAAATGCCCAATAGTTCACGGATCCTGTTGATCAGACCTCCTGAAACAAAAAAAGAAAAGCTTCAGAGAAAACTCTAAACCTAGAGAAGAGCACAGAATGCTTGATATTTGTCCATACGTGGTTACGAGGGGAATTTAAAAAACGCGTGTGAGAACCAACATGATTTGGATGCACCTCAGCTCAGAAGGAAGTTGTTTGTTATTCGCTTTTGGGTTGGAAGTGTTCTCTCCACAGCATCATCTTCTCAGGCCAAATTCACAAACCCTCCCTAGGCTTAACTTTCTATACATACACAAGTGGCCACATTCTCCGTGAATTATAAATGGCTCCTCTTGGAAATGCCTCAAATGTAGACACACGGGGGTTAGGGAGGAAAGTTGATGTTTTGTTGTGGCTTCCCGAAGCCCAACTTTATTCTCTCTGGTGTGGTTCACCTAAAGTACCAAAGGTTGTGCTGTGAGAGCTTTTGTTAGTGAGGATGCGTCTTCGTTCTGAGTCTCTTACAGGTTTCTCCCGGTCCTCCCCTCTCCGCTCAGTGAGACCAGGAAGCTCCTAAGTGGCGTCAAGGATTCTCGATGTGCTCAGAGCCTGGGGGCTGTTTATAGATGCGCTGTTGTGTTGTCCAAGGGCGACTGAGTTGAGCACCCTATAATCCAGATCATCAGAGACAGACCTGGGACTCTTCTTGGTATAGAAGAACCATCGCAGCTGGTTGATTCAGTTGTTGGCCCAGTGACTCTAGACCACTAACACTTGCAAAGTCCCCAGTGGAAGCTAAGCAGCACTTTGGGAATCAGAGTTTATTGCAATCTCTCTCTCCCTCTCTCTCTCTCTCTCCCCCCCCCCACGCCCTCCCTCTTCCCCTCTTCCCATGTCAGTGTTAACACACTTTAGGGAACTCAGGCAGGGATCAGATCTAGAGGCAATGCAGACACGAAGGACTAGAATGTACCATTACCACTTTACCAAGGAGAAAGACAGAATTGAACACACATAGAACATGCTAGACAGACTTGGGAATAGATACCAAGGGACAGGACACCTTATATTTCATACAACATGCTACCCGTTATTAGAGAGAAATACCTAGAGACTTCTTCTTACTCTGATAAGTTTGTGGTCCCCTTGGCCAGACACCTTATGTCTCCGACAGACAGTAGCACACATCTTGCCATCTTCCAACAACTGCAATGAAGCTGGAGGACGACACTGTAGAACAGCTCTCTTGGACAAGTCTCCTCAGGACCAGGCAGAGATGTGTCCAAGAAGGCCTGTCTAATCCCCTGGGGGGCCTTGTAGTCAGACTTTCAGACTCGGGAGTTCAAGTATCTGCATTACTAAGAGACATCCTCTGGCAATAGAGCAAGGATGAGGGGGACAGTGCCCACTCCACATAGCTGTCCTTGAAAGGGCATGGGGCACCGTCTGCTGGGGAACCCGGTGACATGGTGGTTACTTGGCGGCTCTAGCTGAGAGGCTCATTGTCAAGACCTGGACGTCCTACCTCTGGCATCACGGTGACATTGTTCGCCATGATGGTCACCAAAGACTGCCGTACGTTATCAAGGGTACGAGTTATGTGGCTGAAGTCGACCACTGTCCCTCTTGGTTGGGATGATAGGAAGTGTCACAGTGAGGAGAAATCCTTTCTAGCACTCTTCATTGCACTACGTTTTGCCAAATAATTAGGTCACCCCATTCAGGAAGCGTCCTGGGATGCACATGTGGAGTGAAGCCTGCTGTGGGAACTTGAACTCTGAATTCTCTGACTCCTGTGCAATTAAAACCCCAAACTTAATGTTGCATTAGCATGGATTTTCCATAGCGAGTTACAAATGCAAAGTTCTATGTTTCATATATATTTTTCTAACATATGTTACTGCCTATGTTTCTGATTAAAAGCTCGTCCAAAATAAAATAACAAAGGATTACTTTTTTCCAATAGAACTTTCTTCTTCCATAAAAGCTGGAAATAAGCCCTCACCTAAAATTACCCAGGCTTGCAGGTGCTGGGTTTTTGGGGGGTGAGGAGTGTTTGCTAGTGAGACAAAGGGCATTATTCTCCCTGCAACCACCACCAGAAGGTTTTCTTTCTGTAGAGAAAATTATAGGCCAGCGCTTCAAAGACATTCCATGGTTAGGCACCACTCCTGGAGACTGGCAGGCGGCAGGCAGGCAGGCAATCAACAAATATTTATTCTAAGCCCACTGTGGATTCAGCACCTTTAAAATTGCCAGGGAAACCAGCCAGGAGACTGTAAGATCTGCTAGAGCTAAGTCAGTACCCAAGGTCATCCCGTAGTGCTTAACGAGCTCGGTGACCCCAAATGGCAGGGACCCCTAGAACTATATAATAAGGCAGTCTCTCACTTCGGTACGGGGGTATCGATAGAATACAAAAATGAGACCCGAGAAAAGGCTCTTTAACTAAAGCTGATACTCGACAGGTGTCTGCACCCCCTCTCCTTTTAGCTCTCCCTTAACAGACACCCAGCCCCCGTTCACACACGACTACCACTGCCATCAGCACTGTCACCTCTGCCTAGAAGCTGAACCCAACTGGATTGATCAGATCATCAGATGTACGTTAAAACAAACACTTTTTCAAAATAGGGTATTCATCACAGTGCTATTACAGAGCGGGGGAGAGGCGCGTATGTCCGCCAGCTGAGAACTGGGATATTCCCCTGGAGAAGATGCAACACCTAGTAGGTGTGATGCCGAGATCTCCGAGAGAGGGGGCAGGAATACAGGGGACATGGACTTGTATGGCACACCTCACCGCCCGTGCGGAGGTGGACGAACGGGATTCTCACTCTCTTGCGTTCAGTCCTGATCCAGTTTTATCGACGCAGCCGAGAGTCACATCAGCTGGTTCGATGTGTGCCTTGCATCATGGTGCTTTACAAATTCACATGAAATTCCTGCGACCTCCGTTATTCCACCGACTCCACTGCCTTGGGACAGTCGTGGGGTTTTGCGTGTTTTTGTTTTGTTTTCTTCTGTTTTTGTTAAGCAAGCGTAAGATGTTACCCGATCCCTGTTAAATTTCTCTCTTTAGACACCTTGATGGCTTCTGTGTTTTCTCTGTAGTTTTTTTTTTATCTGAATCATTTTATTAATGTGCCACACATAGCTTATGGCACATCATGTAGAGAGATAAAGTAACATAAATAAGAATTCTAATACTTTTTTTAAATCTTTAATTAATTACTTAATTTTTGTATATACAATCTATTGTCAAATTGGTTTCCATACAACACGTAGTGCTCATCCCAACAGATGACTTCCTTAATGCCCATCACCCACTTTCCCCTCTCCCCCACCCCCCTCGTCAACCCTGGAGGCAAACTTCTCTGTAGTTTTGAGCCAGCTAGAAGATGACAAGAGTTCCAGGGAAAAGAGGGTACCAACGTCTTGCAGAGGAGTCAAAGTCCCTGAGACAGGGACTAAAAATCTGGCAGTGAAGGTAACCATTCTAGGGCAAAATATCTTTTTGGCTTTTATTACTCATAATGCAGTGTTTTACTTCAGGTGGCATCAAATTGAAGATTAGTAATTCTCAGATGAAATCAAGAATTTCTGTTGACACCCTGTTGAGAGATTCTTAGTTTGCTTTATTTTTAAAATAGTTTTAATTGACATACAGACCATATGCAATCATGTAATCATGAGACCGCAAAATGTACATTTCGGTGGCATTTACTACATTCGAAATATTGTACGGAGTCATCACCTTTATCTAGTTCCTGAACATTCTCGTGACCCCCAAAGAAAACTCTGTACCTATTAAGCTGTCGCTTTTCATTCTCCCCTCCCCTCCGGCCTGGGCAACCACTAATCTGTTTTCTCTGTGAATTTATCTATTCTAGATATTTTGTTTCAAATGAATCACACAAGATAAGACTTTTTGTGTCTGGCTTCTTTTATTAAACAGAATGTTTGTGAGATCCCTCCATGCTGTAGCATGTCCTTCACTCCTTCATTCATTCCTTTTAATGGGTGATGAATATTCCATTGTGCTTTTTTTTTTTTAATTTTTTTTCAACGTTTATTTATTTTTGGGACAGAGAGAGACAGAGCATGAACGGGGGAGGGGCAGAGAGAGAGGGAGACACAGAATTGGAAACAGGCTCCAGGCTCTGAGCCATCAGCCCAGAGCCCGACGCGGGGCTCGAACTCACTGACCGCGAGATCGTGACCTGGCTGAAGTCGGACGCTTAACCGACTGCGCCACCCAGGCGCCCCCATTGTGCTTTATTATCAATTTTATTTTATTTTATTTTTTTTAAATTTTTTTTTTCAACGTTTATTTATTTTTGGGACAGAGAGAGACAGAGCATGAACGGGGGAGGGGCAGAGAGAGAGGGAGACACAGAATCGGAAACAGGCTCCAGGCTCTGAGCCATCAGCCCAGAGCCCGACGCGGGGCTCGAACTCACAGACTGCGAGATCGTGACCTGGCTGAAGTCGGACGCTTAACCGACTGCGCCACCCAGGCGCCCCTATTATCAATTTTAAAAATCAAAAGTAAAACGTATATTTTAATGCTGAGAAAAAAGTGTTTTTTAATACCACATTTTCTTATTTTTCATCAGAAACTGGTTTAACCGCCCAGAAAACAACTCCACCCTGTTCCACTAATTATTCTGTATATGCTTATGGTTTATATGACTTTCTTTCTTTAATTGTAGACATGCCTACAACTCGCATCTCCAGTAGATTCCCACCTCTTAGCTGACTTGAACTCAGATCCTTTCTCTCTGATTCTGCCCTCATGTGTTAGGCAGATTAAGGCACCAGAGCCGAAGAGGTTCACTTACCTAAGGACTGAAAGCCGTCTTATCGCAGAATTTAAGACTGGCTCCTGCTGTCAGAACGTCAGTTTGTTTTGAAATTCACTAAAATGTACATCCCCTTAAAACACTCACCATCCTGCTGAACTTATAAAAGGCAGCCACAGGGGCGCCTGGGTGGCTCAGTCGGTTGAGCGTCCGACTTCGGCTCAGGTCACGATCTCGAGGTCCGTGAGTTCGAGCCCCGTGTCAGGCTCTGGGCTGATGGCTCAGAGCCTGGAGCCTGCTTCCGATTCTGTGGCTCCCTCTCTCTCTCTGCCCCTCCCCTGTTCATGCTTTGTCTCTCTCTGTCTCAAAAATAAATAAAAAACATTAAAAAAAATTAAAAATAAAATAAAATAAAATAAAAGGCAGCCACAGAGTCCAAGAGATGGCGGGGAGGTGGTAGGGATCTGAAATAAAATAATTCTCTAAGCGTGCATTAATTAATTTCATTTAACAAGAATTTTCGAAGGCTCACTTTTGCAAAACTGTAATTAATATATGATTTGGATATTAATGGGAAAAAGGCTGGCAGGGAAATTGCTAAGGGGGTTGTTTGGCTTTTTAACCACCACAGTTTAACGTCTCATCTAGCACTTAGGTCTGCTTTACCTCATTTTAGAAGTTGTATCCACAAGTGGAAAATGGGAGACTGAAATCAAACACCAAATCTTTTCCTCGCTTTTATTAAAACTGCTGGAGTTCTGCTTTTCTCATTCTTGTGAAATTCCCTTGCATCGTTTTCCCGTGTACTAGAGTAATGATTTATAATACTTTTTCTTTGTGTTTTTTACTAATTACATGGTCTCTAATATTTTCAGAGTTAATGCTTTTTAATGACAACATGACAGAGAGTATGAATATTCTTTCCTGCTAGACTTTATAGCATCTTGCCCTTCGCAGGTAATCTCTCCTTCCAACCTGGGAGCCTTATTTGAATTGTACTCACCAAACCACACCAAAAGCAGAAATACTTAAATTATGAAACCATCAGAGCTGAGTTACATTGTGAAAGTTTTGAAAGAAGCGTATTTTATTCCAAGCGATTAAGCCAGGCATAATTTTAGCTTATTATCTTAACGGAGATCCTGAAATAAATGTGCATTTTAAGATCCAGTAAGCGATTAGAGTTATACAGTCATTTTCAGTGGACATCTTGAAGCCCAGATGTGAATCTGGACATCAACACTATTTCTATCTTGGCAAAATAAAGCTCAAAGTTCATGTTACTGACCCACGGCACTATGTGACAGGTCTCTTTCTGCCCATCCCTATCCCTTCTCGAGTTTGGGAAGCATTTTGGAATCCAAACTGGCCACATGTAGTCATAAAATTCAGTGGAGAAATAGCGGGTTTTGTTTTTTTTATTTTTTGGTGTTTTTGTTTGTTTGTTTGTTTGTTTTTTACTAATTCAGAGACCTAAAATCAGAAATCCTTGATACTTAGAGTAAGTCAGTAGTCATTGATATTTCAAGTACACCTCCGGCTAAGGTTTCCAGTCTCACATCAGTGACCATTTGGACCTTTCAGAAGCCTGTGTTGACCCATGTCATCTGATCAGTGATCTTTGGGGAAGAGAAAAAAAGAAGAAATTACATACATTTCAAGCCATACCTTGGGGGAGGCCACTGATGGCAATTATCCTGTATTGGAAAGGAAATACGAACAGGGATTTTGCCCTGTTTTTATGTAGACAGCCTCTTACTTGTGGTCAACTCAGCAACACTACATTTTGATGTTATCACATTCTTTTCTGGAACAAAACCCAACAGCCGTTTTTAATGAAAACCTTTCTCCAAAGAATGCTCCAACCTTCCCCCCACCCCCACCCAGCTGAATTTCAAATAATGTTTAATTCGGCTTGGCTTTCAGAGTCTGTAAAACATAAGCAATCAGCTGCGCCTTAGATGGAGAAGAAATGTTTTTACGGTTCCACAAATGTTTCTAATTGGCAAGAGCGAGTTGTTAATGGGAGATAAATTGCCTGCGGTGGGTGTGGGTGGGTGTGTCACGTGCGTGTGTGCTCACGCAGGCACCCATGTGGCGGTAATGACGTGCGCGCCTACCTGGGCTTCACAAGGTGCCGCGCTGTGCAACCGCCCGAAGCTGGCCCTGGAAAAGGGGGCGTGGCTGCGCCCTGGTGGCCGAGCGCAGGACGGGACCAGGTAGATGGCTCGTTACTTACCAGGACTCAGATCCCGGGCAGCAGGCCCACCACTCTCCCATCGGGAACAGTGAGCAAGGATCTTGTAAAATACACAGACCGAAGGAAAATGACCCTTATTGACTGAAACCAGCTGTGTCCGGCTTCTCCTTGTCTCTCCCGATTTGCTCTCTCAAATAAATGGATGTGGTGGAGGATGATAATACAGAGTAAACAGAATCATTTTTTTTTTCTTTCTTTCTTGCAGTCACACCTCAGTAAGAGCCCTGGTTTTTACAGGGGGAAAATATATGTTTATTTGCTCCTCAATTTTCCTCTCTCTCCCTTGCCTTTTCTTGGCATCGGGTGGAATGTTATTTAAAGCAAGACACAGTTCAGCTTCAAAAAGAAAAATCATTCTGGGAAATACAGCTTGGACTCATTTAATGGTGATTTATCATCCCGAAAAGAGTGGGGTACAAATATCTATATTTGGTATATTTTAATGGTTTACAGTGTAGTGATTCGTGTCGGTACCAGGACGCAGGGAAGCAGTAGGCTCTAAAACTTCGAGAAGTGCCCCAATAATTATTTCTCGGCACTGCTTTCCTTCAAAAATGACACAGGCTGGTGCTTGGAGGGTGGTCTCAACCCCAAGGCCTGTGGGTCTCTAAGGGGTGCTCTCACGTCTTCATTTCCTTGCTGAATTGTGTGTGTTTTTCTCTCCAGAGCTTTGAAAAGTTTTGTTGTTTGCGTCTCCCGTTTCCTTCAGGTAGGGGGCAGATAATGATGTGCCTGAGACAGTGCCTGGCACACAGAAGCTCCATGAATATTTGTTGAGGAAAGACTAGTTAAATGGAATATTGTAAGCCTCACTAGTGTTGTTGTCTTGGCGTGAAACATGCAAGAATAGACTTGAGGCCATCGAGTAATTTCCCTTAACAGGACAAGCTAATTATTTGAGAGATGAAGATCTGGCGGATAGTATTTATTTGTCAGGCTCCATTTGCTCCTGATGAAAGGTGGAAAAGCTGTGTGTAGCACTGAAGGGGTAACATAGTGAACCACTGCTAAACAACTGTTCAGTTTCCCATCCTACTTTTTCAGGGAAAATGTATCCAGAGAGGGTTAATGCACCCTCCTTTTGCAAAAATTTTGCGAGGAGAAGCCAAGAGCTAAGAAAGGGGAAAGAGCATTTCAGGCAAAAAGACTATCAAATGCAAAGGCCTTTGTGGCCTGTGTCGGAAGCGCAAGGGCTGACGGGAAGGCATGGCCACACTCCTCGGTGTCTGTGCATACCCCGTATCGTCCTCTGAACATTAGAAAGACAAAAGGGTCATAACCTTTAGCGCTAGGAAGTGGGGCAGAAAAGAAGGACACATGTACTTTTTCAGATCTGTGTGTCTGGGGCACAGGGCAGGGAGGAGACGAGTCTCCCTTTTTCACAAAGGTAGCAAGGGAGATGATCGTGCTAATTCCATGATCCTTTGCTGCACTGGAGCTTCCTAGAAATTCTTACCATTCGCCCTTCCATCTGCCAAGCTTCAGGAAGAGTATATCCCAGACCTGCAGTTGTGTGCTGAGACCATGCAACAACGGCACCTTGTCTTGTCGTTTGATTGTAGGCCTGTCTCTTCTTTCTGCCTTTCTTTGGTTGATAAGGAGGTGGCATAACACAGTTTATAACGAGGTCTTTGGCAAGTGTGCATGGTATGCCTTCCGGCACCTTCTTTCTCGGTTTAGAAAACAGGCTCTGGGGTAAGCACACCTCTACACCTCTGCGGTGGTGGCTTGAGCTTGGGCAGGTGGCTTGGCCTCTCTTTTAGCCTTGCAGGACTGTTCTGAGGATGAGGTGAGTTAATGCTTGTAAAACATAGAATGGGGAGTGCCATGAAACGAGTGCTCCATTAATGCCTGCCATTGTTATTAGCCATTTGTCATGATAGAGAAAGGTGTCGAAGATACACTGTTAAAGAGAACAAAGGCAAGTTACTTGGGACTGGAGCTTAGAGGGGAAGGGTAGGCAGGTGTCTTTTAGTTTTTCACCTCGTATTCTTATAGTAGTTGATTTTTTTTTTACTACATAGCTGTATGTTGTTGTAATAATGAAACTGCAAAGAATAGTTGAGAAGGTCTATCAAGACTGCCCAACATGTCAATTTCTAAACGTACAAAAGAAAACAAAACACTGTGATTTCAATATAATCTTCTTCATAATCTTCTTCACCCTTAAGTTCGGAGATGTCATTTAGAAACATTTCTTGGGATAAAGAAACATGTATCTGAAGTCCAGGAATTCATTTTAGTTTTTACTTCGTATGCTAATGTTACACTGTGATGACATTATTCTACTTACTCCTCTGTCTCCCCATATGCATATAGAGAGTTGTCTGGAATGCCATTCACCCACCAAATGCAAAGAACGCATTTGGGTCATTGGTTGCGGACTTCATTGTACTTGCAGGCATTGCTTAAATGTCTTATAATGAGCATTGTTATAAAAATAATGAAATCATTTCTAAAAATTAGAGATGAGGAGTATTAGTTCGCTTTTCCGTTTAGTAATAATAAACACAATACCCTGCGTCTAATCTTTCCCAGGGATCCAGGAAGTTTAACTTCTGCAGGATTAATATGATGGAGGTCAGTAGCTGGTACTCAGGAAAGAGGAAGCAGGTAGGCTTAGTGGTTACTGAGACTGGATGCAGGAAATGTTTTCAGTGATTATCTGATAATAAGATCTAGTCCGTCACATACTCCCCTCCCTTTTATTTTTCTTTTACAAGTGGGGGGCTCTTTGCGTTTGTTTACCTAAAGATTTTGATGAATTCAGTTGGCATTTATCAACAACGGACTCTAACCAGTTGAGAAATGCTAATATTAAACAGGGCTGGAACATGGTTGCTTTGACCCTCATTCAAATGTAACTCTTCCTTTTCACAGTGACTGCGCGCCACCATCATTAATCAGATAAAATCACAAATCAGGGGAGAACTTGAGTCCCGTAGCAAATACTTCGTGAAGCCAGTGTGAGCTTGTCAACCAGACTATCATCCCTGCAGAAGATACATTTACAAGGAGTAACTATATTATACAGTGCTTAGCACATTGTGCCCCTCAGGATATGATGATAATTGCCTGTGTACAAGAAAAGGCAATTTTGAAGAAACTGTGACTAAGCTGATTACCAACTAACCGATTCTTTAAATCAGGGCCAGCAAACCATGGCCCGTGGGCCAAATCTGGCCCAGTGCCTCATTTTGCACAGCACGTGAGCTGAAAAATGGTTTTTACATTTTGAAATGATGAAAAGTCAAAAGTTGAAGAGCATGTGAAAATTACACGGAATTCAACTTCCTCGCCCTAAATGAGTTGTATTAGAACATAGCATGCTCACTCCTCTATACACCCTCTGTTGCCGCTTTGGGGGCAAAATTGAGTAGCTGCAACCGAGACTGTAAGGCCTGTGGTGGTGAAAATATTTACTGTCCGATTCTTTATAGAAGCATTTTGCTGATACCTGCTTTTAGATTCAGGTAGACGTTATTTGTGTACATGACTGTTTGCTTGTGAATGGACAATGCCTTGGGGTTAGAAATACGACTGTTGATGTGGCCACCAAAGAAGCTATAGAACGCAATACTCCAAATGTTTCCACTTTCCTCCCGTCTTTCCCAAAGACCGGAAGAAAGTTATTGTGTGAGAAAAATTAGGTGATCGGGAGGGACTATGAGAAATATCATGGTAACAAATGGAAAAGACCTCCATATTGCCTTCAAAAGTTCTAGATCATGAATTTCATTTGGAGCCCTAAAAGGGCTCCATACCATTCCCGTCTTCTGAAATTTGAAATCGTTTCCTCTTTGTATTTGAGAAATATTTTGAGAGGAAGAAATCTCTTATTCTTGTGACCCTTACAAAACACAGCGCCCTGTCAGATGAGCCCTTGGTTCGGTGGCATTGTTGTATTGATTGGTTTTATTTGGTTTACTCTTCCATTCAGCTGCCGATAGGATACGATGAATAATCGATAGCGGGAAATCAGTAGGAAATGCCTCTGGGTAGACTGTCTAACTCTTGACAGGGTGTCCTGCTCATTTGCTGCGACAGTTGAATTAACGTGTACAGCTGACATATACAATATACATGAAAATTTGAAATTCCCATAAGCCATACTGCCAACCAATAAAAAATTGTTAACAGTAGTACCATGATGTATCATAGAATTGAAAATATGAGTCATTGTTTCAAAATTCCTATTCCGTCCATGACTGACCTCAGTTGTCCCCTCTTGTTTTGTTCTGTTTCAGAGGTTGAAGGCCGCGTTGACTCACCACCCCGCTGCCATGTCAAATGGGAATATGAACACCATGGGACACATGATGGAAATGATGGGCTCCCGGCAGGACCAGACGCCACACCATCACATGCACTCGCACCCACATCAGCACCAGACGCTGCCAGCCCATCACCCCTACCCGCACCAGCACCAGCACCCAGCCCACCATCCTCACCCTCAACCCCATCACCAGCAGAACCACCCACATCATCACTCCCACCTTCACGCACACCCTGCACATCACCAGACCTCGCCACACCCACCCCTGCACTCCGGCAACCAAGCACAGGTAGACCCTTTTCATGATCTCTTTCCCTCTTGTTGTTATCAGTGCAAGCTCTAACTCGGGGGCTCATTGGCAGCAACCTTGTGTGACGAGCTCGGGTGCTCTTTGTGACACTCTGGGGAGCTCTGTTCATTTCCTGGGAGGTAATGATAACCTGCAAGACCTTCCCAGACCATAGTTTCTAGAAATAATGTGGTAAATATCAGGCCCGGTCCCTGGGGGCAAATGTGAACCTCATGTCACGAAGTTAACTCTAAAAAAGGCGATACTGATGGGACGATTAGGAAGAATTTCAGCGTGTAAAGAAAGATTTGAATAGAGAATGAGAAAAATAAGTTAATTCCGGCCATGGTTTTGGCTGCAGTGCTTTAGAACATAGGCACTCAATTTTGTCACGTGTCAAATGGAAGTTAAATACCACGGACAGTCTTCCGAATAGCACCAAGTGTTAAAAATCTAAAGAGTAACAATTCCAGACAAAGAAGCTCGGTAATGGATGTTAGGGCATAAGGTGCTGTGTAAATGATGAAGAGAGGTGACTCATCCCACCTAATGTGAAATGCGTTGGAGGGAGTAGTCAGAGAGCCAAGCTCAGTAGATGATTGGTTCTAGAGAAAGGCCAAATCCCAGGGGTGGAGAGTCACCAGAAGTGGCTCGAAAGAAAGCCAGCTTTTAGACTCAACTGAAAGAGGGTTGGGGGACCAGGCAGACATTATGTCACCCAGCCCAAGAAGAGAGGCGGGTCCGTGTACCCGGGTAAGTTTTGGTAAGTGGACAAAGGGCATGTCTAGGAGAATGGCTAGCCTTAGACACTTTGGATCTTCAAGCAGGATGACCTTTGTCAGTCCCCTCCACCCATTCCACACTGCCGGGTTCTAACCAGCTGGGTCAGAGTGGTGTTGGGAACTTGGGTTCGCCAAATATAACACTTATTCACCGTCTCTTCCATCGTCTGCCTCTGGACCTCACACTAGGCAGTTTTTGAGCTCTTGAACCCCCTCCTCTTACACACACCAAACTTGGACAGCCATCTGCAAAATGGGTCATTCACAAGCAACTCTCTGATCTATTCAATAGATGAGCTTATTCATTAGGTAAGCTTACATTTGCAAACGTAGTTAGAGGAATTCTATATAGCAAGTAAGAGTGCTGGCTTTGGAGTGAGAAATCTGTCATTCTTTCCTCACCTTATATGCTGTGTGACTCTGGTCAGTCAGCTAAACTCCCTAAGCCTCCGTTGTCCCATCTGCAAAATGGGGTAATAATAGAAGAAACTCGTAGACCCCTAGGAGTGTTAAGAGAATGTCTGTAAAGCCCTCGACACAGTTTTCAATACATACTAGCCATGATTAACTCCAAACGGAAGTAATATGATAGACATTTACAAGTGGTTTAGCAATAAAATGCTGTCCAAACCACCTTTTTAGTCAAATGCAATAGTACAGCATGGAGACATTAGAAGGGAGAAGGAAAACTACAAGTTCAAAGATAGGCAAATAAATTCACATAAATGTGTACTTATATTTTATAGCATTAAATTTTGGTTGCCTTTGTCGGCGAGTTACTTCACAGACAAGTTTAACAGTTAATATTTAACAGACAATATTTAACAAGTTGAATATAAAAGCCATTCATTAGCTAATTACCAGTTAGCCAATTGCCCTCCCTTTCAAGTCAGTAAGTGGCCAATTGTATATGCAATTAGTTAATTGCTATTATAATTAGCTGCACAAACAGTTGCTTTTTAATCCCATACTAAAGAGAAAGGGTACAGGTTGGTGTTGTTAAAATTTGAACAAGATCATTTAGACAGTATTCAAAATGCCACTCTTAAATTGTGTTAACTTGGCTGATTTACTGAGATCTTGTCATATTGCTCAATTGTATGATTGTTAGAGCATTAGGAACAGAAGTATAGTAAGGTCCTTCTGACTCTGAGATTCTAATATGACTTGGGATAAATTTGTCTTTATGAAATAACAACACATCATTTTTTATGAAAAGTTTCCGAGCATCTACGCCAACAGAATTCTATTTAAAAAGAAAATAAGCGGGGCACCTGGGTGGCGCAGTCGGTTAAGCGTCCGACTTCAGCCAGGTCACGATCTCGCGGTCCGGGAGTTCGAGCCCCGCATCAGGCTCTGGGCGGATGGCTCGGAGCCTGGAGCCTGTTTCTGATTCTGTGTCTCCCTGTCTCTCTGCCCCTCCCCCGTTCATGCTCTGTCTCTCTCTGTCCCAAAAATAAATTAAAAAATGTTAAAAAAAAAAAAAAAAAAAAGAAAATAAGCAACAATAATGAGATGGGACGTAAATTCTGGGCTCAGGGTCGCATTTGCAATTTCTCTTGGCTCCTTAGGATTCTCTTGCGTATAAAGATGTGATTTCAGAGTCCTGGTGTCACGCCTCAGTCACCAGGAATTTCTCTTGTCCAAACTACACTTTAAACCTTGAACTTGGACTGAGCCTAAAACCACCACATGGCTCACCCTTTTGGGTAAAGGCACAGGAAGAGTGTCGGAGATAAAGGTTGGTTGAAGTTGGGGTAGGAGAATACAAGACCAGATGAGAGGTCTCGGCAGTGGAGATTCAAACCCAGTTTGGCCTACTTGAGAATCTTGTCCAGGGCTGACAATTAGACATCGGGAATTCATTAAAAAAAGAAATGGTGCAGGTCAAAATAGCCAAGTTTAGTGAGTTCCTTCCTAACGCTTTGCTTTGAGGTGGTTAGCTTAGCTTAGCAGTCAGCATCTGAAATGACAAGGCTAAACCTTTGCCAATAACGAGGATTACATCTTCGCCGGCCACTCTGGTGAGTAAGACCCTAGACGGTTAATTTTTGTTGTTATTTCTCTGTGATTGGGAGGAAAGGGATTGCCGATAAGCACTTTTAGAAAATGTCTATGGGTTAGATAAAATTACTGAGATGCAGTCCAACTTCAGCCGTGAGCCCGATTCTTTTACAGTGCGTCATATAAGATTTGATAGAGGTTTAAGACGAAAATATATCACTTTCAGTCAGCTGATGTCAACCGGTAGCCCTTATTAGCGCAATTACAGTCATTCAGGTTGGTTCCAATCGCAGAACTGGAATGTGGTAGAAAACATTGCTGCGCTTCCTTTTGAAAACTTTTTTTGCATGTTATTTCCGTAGGTTAAATGTCTCTTGTAAAACAACTTTATAGATATTACAGCCATGAGCCTGAGTGACTGAGAATGAGAAGAGCGGGGGGGAGCGGCGGGGGGAGGAACACCTTTATGGAGAACGAAGAAAGGGGGGAAGGAGTGGATTGCATTAGGGAAAGCATTAGGTGTCCAGACACATAAAGACTCCGTGGTGGAAATTTCACTCAGCGCTGTGTGTCTACCTCATGAAGGAAAATGAAGCTGTATGGGCAGTAGGTCTCCAAAACTTTAGATACTGCTGAGCCCCATGCAGATCTTAGGAGGAATCTATAAGTATAGTCAAAGTTTTTAATGAAGTGCTTTGCTACTTCCAGGGTTTTCTTACAATGTGACTCTATGGTGATTCTTAGCCTTCTGTCCCTCTTGCACAGACGGGGTGTATTACGGGGCTCAGCACTGCTCTGGGCATCCACTGCATAAGCCCTGCTTCCAGTCACCTGGAAAAGCCTTTCTGAGGCAGAGCTCCAAGAACAGGTGGACCCATCTGGAGTTTGCCAGTCCAGCGAGGCCTTGGCATTGAGAGCTCTGAAATAGTGAAAATAGGATTTCATCTGCTTTCTGGGACTCACAGGGTTCTTTTGATAGGGAGTCTCAGCGGTGGTGACGTCCCAGCAGTGAGTTCTAGGAACACGGTTTTAACACCAGGAGAAAGAAGGGAGCTCACAACTTGCCCGGAAGGAGTTTTCTGCAGATGATAGAAGACTCATCAATATGGTGACAATAACCATGACCTCTCTGTTGTCACCTGTAGCCCTGCGTTGGCATTTTACTCTTTTAAAACACACCTTAAATAAGACATGTTTAACATCTGAAGGAGAGGAAAAAAAAAGTGTTTCCCCTGACATGATTCAGCCAAATGTCTGTCAGGGAAAAATCTATTTAACTCTCTCTCCCAAGTCGTTTCTACGTCTTGCCAAAATATCACAGCAGATAGTTCCGCAGTGCTTTTTCTTTTCACGAGCGTGATTTCACTGTTTACTTCGTTCTTAGAAAACAAGTTCAATATGCTCGCTAAAGCAGTCGACTCTGTGCTTTGCATTTCAACACCAGCTTGGGTTTCTTCTCTCACCCAGCGTGTTCCTTCTCTTTCCCCATCGCCCCTCCCTCTCATGCCCAACAGGTTTCACCAGCGACACAACAGATGCAGCCGACCCAGACAATACAGCCGCCCCAGCCCACAGGGGGGCGCCGGCGAAGGGTGGTGGATGAGGATCCCGACGAGAGGCGGAGGAAATTTCTGGAACGGAACCGGGCCGCTGCCACCCGCTGCAGACAGAAGAGGAAGGTCTGGGTGATGTCACTGGAAAAGAAAGCAGAAGAACTCACCCAGACAAACATGCAGCTTCAGGTGCAGGCCACTGTCTCTTTCCTCAGGACTCAAAGGCCCTGTGTACAGTTGGCATTTCCTGCCCCAGCAGGCACTTGTTGACCTAAGCAGTAATACCGCACATTAGCTCACAGAGCGACTGCAGGCTTCCTCCTCAAGCTTTATTAATTCTGGGACACTGGACAAAACAAAGTAACCGTTTAGTTGGGTTTTCCTTAATGATGGTTTTTAAAATTTTTTTTAATTTTTTTTTAACATTTATTTATTTTTGGGACAGAGAGAGACAGAGCATGAACGGGGGAGGGGCAGAGAGAGAGGGAGACACAGAATCGGAAGCAGGCTCCAAGCTCCAAGCCATCAGCTCAGAGCCCAAAGCGGGGCTCGAACTCACGAACCGCGAGATCGTGACCTGAGCTGAAGGCGGACACTTAACCAACTGAGCCACCCAGGCGCCCCTAAAATTTTTTTTAAAAAGTTTATTTCTTTTTTAGAGACATAGAGCACAAGCAGGGGAAGGGCAGAGAGAGAGAGAGAGAGAGAGAGAGAGAATACTAAGCACTGTCAGTGCAGAACCTGATGCAGGGCTTGAACTCACAAACCGTGAGATCATGACCTGAGCTAAAATCAAGAGTCAGACATTTAACCGACTGAGCTACGCGGGCGCCCCAATAACCATTCGGTTTTAAATCAAGCTCTGAGGAGAGAGAACCTGCCCAACTGAGTTACAGAGCTAAGAGCACAGGCTTTGGTCAGACGGAGGTTCGCACTCTTGTTCAGCAAGTAGCTGTGCTTAACCTCTCTGGCCCTCAGTGTCCTCATCCATAAAATGGGAAGAATAACCTCATGGAGTCATTGAGAGTAATAAGTGAACTAATGTCTACCAAGCAGTTTTCCCAGTGCCTAGCACATAATAAATCTTCAACTATAAGGCAGTTCTCTATATTCACCAGTGAGGGGGTTGCTTTGACTTACACTAGATTATCTATGTTTTTTTGTTTAATGGAGGAAAGGAATATTTATGGTTATTATTTTGCTCTATGGGAAAAGCCATGTTCCCATCTCATTTTCAAACTTGACATGTCTTGAATCTTACAGGATTTTTGCTTTTCATGAGTGGCTCAACTGGGGATGGTTTCTAACAAGGCCATTTCTGGGAGAGAAGGGGAGGGAACTCTAGTGCCCAGGGCTTCTCCAGCAGACTTCATGCTGTACAGATGATGCATTCAGGGTATCTGTTTCCACACAAAAAGGAATGCCCTCTCCACCAGCAGAAAGAGAGCGGCCTACTAGATTATGTGACAAGCAGTGCCGGGATAGCAGTGAGAGTTGTGGATTATAGCCCAGTGCTTCTAGGGGCATAAAAAATGGCGGAAGAGTGGAGGGAAGGGGGAAAAGATTGCCTCAGATGGGGAGACTCTGTACCTTAATAGTTCATAGGTAACTTTCACCTTCCCCCACCTGGTTCTCTGTGCATCCTTAGAAACCAACAATAAGGCTGCCAAATCCCCAAAGCTTTTGCGTGTTCAAGCCATTAAACGGAAGTGACCTCGGAGCATCCAATGTATACATTGAAAATGTATAAAGAAAGTTTGGGTTATATGTGGACTCCATACGTATGTTCACCTTTTCCCCTAAATTTCTCATCCTTTTTTGTGATAGACATGAGAAAGAAAATAGGAAACATACACATCAGATGCGGGGGAAATAAAGTAATAATTCTTCCCAGTGGCTTAGAGCTGCATGTGCATGAGGTGGGGGGCTTGTGTCTTACCTTATTGCCCTCTCCCCCTGCTCTCTACCCCCTATTTCTAGTATAGTGGCAAGCTAACATGGTGAGCTCCTGAGTGTCTGCTCTCAATATCCGCTTGTTGAATCAATGAGCGAGTTTCCCACCTCTGGAGTGTCCAAGAACTGGCAGCCTGACCACTTGGCAAGGATGTGATTGAAGGGAGTCAAGCCACAGTGGGATGGCTGGACTCAACACCTCACAAGTTACACCAGCTTGAAAGTCTGTAGTTCTAGAATCCAACAGCCACAGTGGTATGTGAGAAGCTTCTAGGTAGAAGATGGACAAGCACTTTTAACATTCATAGTAATCATGGGTTTGTTTTTAGGTGTATTGAAAAAAATGTAATTAGGACATCAAACCTTCAATTTCACAGATACTCTTAGTAACGATGAGGCTAAATTATTAAATAAGGAGTTAATTTGTACAAACATGTTGAGTAAATAAAAATTCTGGTGCATGCGGGCCTGGCAAATGTTCCAGCCAGTGGTTCTGCAATGACGGAGGTGTGGGAATCCCTGGAATTTGCTACCAGTTCTGAGGTTTGCAAGAGGACCATGAAAA
This sequence comes from Lynx canadensis, assembly GCF_007474595.2. Taxonomy (NCBI): domain Eukaryota; kingdom Metazoa; phylum Chordata; class Mammalia; order Carnivora; family Felidae; genus Lynx; species Lynx canadensis. The sequence goes on from NC_044304.2 coordinate 120,028,086, forward strand.
CGGGCATGATTCCTCAGTCTTGGCACTATTCGATTTGCGACTTGATAATTCTTTGTTGCATTCTGTTCCTCGCAGGTATTTAGCAGTACCCTTGACCTCTACCCACTCAATATGAGTAGCATCCTCTACCTCACCCCCAAGTTGTGACAACCAAAAAGTCTCCATACGTTGTCAGATATCCCCTGTGGGGGCAAAATCACCCAGGGATTGAGAACCATTGCCTTAGATGAAGGAGCCATGACCAGCCAGCTGGCACATAACACTGCCAACAAATGTTTAAATCAGTTTTAACAAAAATGAGCCCTTGCAGAATTACTTGGGCATACTGACTGTGGTCCTGGAGCTTGAAAACAGAGAGAGAGAGAGAGAGAGAGAGAGAGAGAAAGAGAGAGAGAGAGAAGGGGGGAGAGACTAGCAGAGATCCTGGAAAAGTGAAGATGCTGGTTTTCCTTTGCGGTCAGATATGTTCATGACTTGGTATACGCCTGTATATTACTGCTTTTACAAAAGACATAAGGTAAATTACCCCTTTACGAGACCCTACTCCATGAATTTGCACCATGTACAGCCATACTGGCAAAAGAAAAAAAAGATACTAGCATTCTAGCCCCTGAAAACAAGGGAAAAAAAGTTCTGTTTGGGCCAATCAACAGGCACCGATATTTCTGGTTGTTAACGCAGCACCCGAGGAAGGGACAGTCTCTGAAAAAACTAAATTATCGGTGTTTTCCAACCACTGCTTAGCTTCCGAGGGACAGAAACCGCAGCCATGCCGTGTTTTCTGTGACGCAGAGCACTCCACATCTTGCCTTGTGATGCTGGAGAGGATATGCAGATTCTGCTACCTTTGAATGACCCTTTCCGTCTTGTCTTGCTGGACCTTTGTCAAAAGAAAAAGGTGTCTCTCTTGAGGCTGGTCCAGTGAGCCAAATTTTAAGTAAACAGAAATGGAAGGTGCTAAGCAAACAAACTCCAGCCAAACGGAATATCCAAGGTCTCGGATGGCCCGCTGCCACTTTTGAGTTGTTTTCCAGCATAGAACCTTCTGGTTGGGCTGCGGAGTTTCAGATTGGAAAAATCAGACCTAAGAAAACAAAATCAAACTCCCAGACTTCAATTTCCTTGTCTCACAACAAATTTGTACCCAAGAGGTCAACACAGGTATAAGATTTGAGGGAAATATTCGAAACTGCCCTATCTGACATGTTATGTAGGGAGAAACAGGAGGCGTCTTCCCAAAAGTCAGAATCAGCAAGTGGTAGGATGATGACCCAAGCAAGTCTTCCCTTGACCTAACCCACTGCTCTGGGGTCTTTCACTGTAGAAAATTCTGAAGCGAAAGGAACCCACATTCTTTTCTCCGACAGCATGGCTTAGATCAGCTCTGAATTAATTCATCAACTACTGCCGTGGTGCTCAGTGGATTGTTTGTGTGCAGTAGATGATATGGAAATCATCTGGTCACCCACGGAAATAATTGCTTTTCTTTTTTAGTGCAAAGACACATGGTCTAAGTCGCTGCTGAAATTTTAGACACATGAGCCCAGGTTTGGGACTTGGCAAGAGAATAGGCCAGATGGGAACTGTTGCCTTACAAATTGAAAGTCCTTTGTTTTAGAGTGAAACAAACCTGGCCTCAGCCTTAATCTACCAAAAAAAAAAAAAAAAAAAAAAGTGGGGAGGGGCTCTACTGTAGGGCCCATTTTGATAATTATTTTCTTGGCACTGACTACTGCTTGCACCAAAAAGCATTCTGGGTTTATCATATTAACAAAGTGGTATCCCCAAAGCCCCAAACTGCAAATGTAGCTATTAGGGACTTCTTGGGGTACCTGTTTAAAGGCTATTATGGTATTGAATGTCTCTATAGGGGTTCTCTTTCATCCCCAGACAACCTTATGGGTTAAAGAACAGATAATCCAGCTGCCCCTAGCCTCTTCCAGTCCCTCTCTAAACGGCCAACTGCTTTAGAGTCGTAGCGAACCCAAACTCACTTCGAAAAAATGAAGGGATGATTTCAGCAGGAGAATTCATACTGATTATTCATGCTTTGCTTTAGCAAAGTACTTTTATGTGAAGACCTAGAACGATTTTTGTCACCCGCACAGGGGAGTAAAAAAAAAAAATTGGTGACTTGCCTCAATTCATAAAGCAACGTAATTCAGAGTAAGAAAATGCCTCCGGAAGGCCTGGTTTTTATTTCCCTACTAGAGCTGCAGGCAACATTTTATTTCTTTCGTGCGTTCTGGAACATTTGCTATCTGGTGGTTCTCTTCCAAAATGAATTCAAGGTGATTCTACTTAATGTTCCATTGAAAAAGATTTTTGTTTAAAAATATAGTCTAGCATTTCCTCTATCAGTCTGTATGGAGACTCTACGATGATTATGCATGTGGACAGCACACGGTTCACGCTGCTTTCTCTAGGGCAGTGATTGTCAACCTTTCTTAATCCAGAGGCTTCCTCTGGGATCTGATGAAGGCGCTGCAGACTCTCTCAACAGTATGGACACATCCACGGACACGAAGTTTTGCACTAAAATGCAACTGTAGATATCGCTTTGGAATCTGCCCTAAGACTTGGAAGCCCAGGAGGTTCAAGAACTGTCTCCCTCAGGGAATATGAGACCTGAAATATAAGCGTATCTGAGAATACCAAATACTAATACTGATGCCAATACCAAAGTAATTAATGAATAAAAAAATCAAGATCAAATCCTTCATTAGACTATTAGGTAATTAGCTTTCTCAACAGAAGGCAAAGCAGAAACATTCAAAGGCTAAACAACTGTTTTGCTGGAGGGAATAGAGAACTAATTCAACCGTCTTGTTTTACAGTAGGTTGGTGTAGTGGTTTGGGAGGCCAAACCCTATTATTCTGAAATCCCTGTTGAGAACTCTTTTTCCTGCTGGAAAGCTGTCCCATGAATTTCTAGTGCCTCTGTGGCCATTAGACTTTGAATTTGCCCTTATAAGCGCCATAATTACGTGTTTCTGATCTAAACAAGAGGCTGGTTTTTCTTCTTTATGGAGAATATTAATTGGCGTTCATTTTCCAACCATAACCTATCTAAATAACATAATTGCTAACACATCACTTGAAGAAATATGTCATTATTCACCTATTACCTTTAAAGGATGATCAGTTATCGTGGCAGTCTTCAGGTTCCTACATTTTTACCGACCCTCAACCTCCCAGGGTCTCAGTTTCTATACTTACAACATATTAGTTTACTAAGGAAGTGCTTTGCTATTCATAGACAAAGAGGGCCACGTAAGTTATCTATTTTGTATGGGGCTTTGGTTAGAGGCTAAGACACCACATACACTGTGCTGTTTTATTGTGGCCTGTCATGGAAGCAAAAGGTTTATTGTGAAATGATTTGGGGTGTGCCAAGTATTGCAGGCAGTTAGCTCCTTGTGATTGTAGAAACCCAAAGAACGGAATTCAAAGTGTTTTTTTTAAGGAAGGGGCAATGAACACTTTGTGCCTGGGAGATCGAACACTGCCTAGAAAAGGTGGGACTGAGAAGGACATAGCTGGGGAAGAAGCAGAGGCTAAGGTCAACCTCTCCAAGATGGCCACCAGGTGGGATTTTTTTTTTTTCTTCTAGAAGTGTAAGAAAGCAAGAGAATCTTGTTTTATTTTTTTTATATATTTTTTTAGCATTTATTTATTTTTGAGGGACAGAGCACAAGCAGGGTAGGCACAGAGCGAGAGAGGGACACAGAATCCGAAGCAAGCTTCCAGGCTCTGAGCGGCCAGCACAGAGCCCGAAGCGGCGCTCGAACTCACAAGCCGCGAGATCATGACCTGAGCCGAAGTCAGACGCTTAAGCAGCTGAGCCACCCAGGCGCCCGTTGTTTTGTTTTAAATACTTATTTGTTGTTTCCTAGATCACAGAAGAAAAGTGTGGCAGGATTTACTACCAATTGGAGCTTGACTCCATTTTCTACGAGCAATTGTCTGCATTAACTGCAGCTGAGAGTTTCTCCTTAGGGTACACAAGTGTCTTAGCAGTTGTGATTCTAGAAAAGTGCTATGTCTATAATCCAAATGTGAATAAGCTGACATTTCATTCTGAGACCAAATACACACACACACACACACACACACACATCTTAGTTTTCTTTTTCTCCTTTTTTCGTTTTGTTTTGTTTGGTTGGTTGGTTTTTAACCAGGGGTTGCCTTCTATTTAATGGTCTAAAAGTAACTTTCTCTTACACAGGCTATTTTAAGCAAAGGGAATCTGGGAAAAGCAAGGAAGGCTGCCTGAATTTAAATGGGCATAAAATAAGAGAGGAAAGAATTAGTACTTAAGGCTAAAATAAATTGTCCTCTAAATAAAGTTATCCATCCCACTGACAAGGGTCACTTTTGGCTTTGATCGGGCCCCTTTACCAACCACACTTCTTCAGAGGTGGAAGATGCAATTTTCACATTTAAGTGATTTATTCATCATTAATGCTAATTTCTCAGGCATTTTTATTTTGTAAAATTTGGAGAAGAAAGAGAAAAGCTTTTGTAGATGAGATTCTTACTATTTTGTTCCTTATGTTACTCAACATTTGGTTACTTATAATGTATTTTGCAAATGAATTTGGAAATGGGAGGTATTCTTTAAAACATGTTTCAAAAAAAATTTCTTTACATTAACTTCTAGAATCCCAAACTTACTTTTTTAGGTGATAAATACATGCCCGGAAAGCCAAGTTCATATTGAAAGTGTAGATGCAACGTAATGACAGCAATGTTAGAACACCCTTTTCTGTGTGCATGGTTTTTTTGTTTTGTTTTGTTTTGTTTTGTTTTAGTCTCCACATGTGGAGTACAATGCCTGGAAGCCGCAAACGAACATTAGCCAGAGAGAGGGTATTATTTATCACAACTGTAAAATGGCTTGAGATAGTGCTACGTTTACAATTTACTTTTATCAAGTGGAAGCACCTTAGAATCAACCATCTATTCTGCATCTACATTTGTAGACAGTGGTGCCAAGCACATTATTCTCCAAAGCCATGAATCTGTCTTTGTGAACTACTCCATAAAGCAGAGATTTGAGGCACTGATCTAAGTAAATAAGAAACACGCGCACGTACACACACGCAATCCGTAACACCCCGATATTGATGACAGAGTTCATAGGCTGAAATTAGCCAAACTAGTTAATGAACCAATCACATTCATTTAATCATGGCCAAGACTTCATTGCCCCTCCCTTCCTGGGCTGACCTCACCCCACCAGTAGAGGATCAACAATTTGTTCTATGTGCTTCCATGCCTTCCACTAAGCAGGTATCCGGCAGGGACGTGCTCTGTTGAACTACAGCCCGTTTGGAAATTCTTTTGGGAAATCTGATGGTAGATGAGTTGGCTTATTCTGAGGACATTTCAGTGTGAAGCCACTAATTCTGCCACTCAGTTCTTCCCAATGCATGTGTCACATTCACTCTTCTCATACTGAATATTGGCCCGAGCTTACCAGACAGTGTGAAGATGATTATTATGAACAGCTAGATTCGCTAAATTCAATGATTGCTTAGTGTTGTGCTAGATAATATTCAGAGCGTTTTACATATATTACCTCATTCAATCCTCACAACTCAAAAAACTTTATATTGGTTTTTTTCTCCCCCCCCCCCCCAGTTATATACAAGATTGCTGAATCTCAGCTGGCTTATGTTTCCTGCCTAGGGTCCCCCAGTAAGTGTGGAATGGAGATTCTCACCCATGTAACCTGGCTCCAGAGTTGGCCACCTAAAGGGGGTGCTCTGGACTTTTAATAGGATTCAGCTCTTGAGTTACAAGTCTGGTCTTTTCAGAAAGTCCCTGGTAAATGTGATGGCCAAGTTAAAGGCAAAGGTACACGTTTTCAGGCGAATCTCATTGAATATCATCCTCACTGTCTTTTGGACACAACAGGAAAGTTTGCCAATATCACTGTTAAGAATGCATGGAGACTTGTATTCTCTGGTCTTTCCAACATGGCTTTGATATGTCTCTTTCCAGAATGAAGTGTCCATGTTGAAAAATGAGGTGGCCCAGCTGAAACAGTTGTTGTTAACACATAAAGACTGTCCAATAACAGCCATGCAGAAAGAATCACAAGGATATCTAAGTAAGTCATTGACTTTTTTTTTTCTTTTCTCAGTGTCCAGTTTTTTTTTTTTTTTTTTTTTGCCACTAATTTTGCATTGGATTTTATTGAAAGAGCAAAAGTAAAGTGTAGATTGCACACCCCGGCAGAAATCATACTAGAATTCTTCAGTGGCTGCCAGACTGTTGCAGCAGGGACATCGTCCTTTTCTGACCCCTGCCCATCACCATGCCCCTCCTGATAATTTCTGGCTAGACTTTCCCTGCCATTTCACACTGTAAAATTGTACCCAATTCCAATTCTGCAGCCAGTAGAAAAATCACTTGCTGGAGCCCACCTACCAGTGGGCTAGCCGCCTTCCAGAGAAATCCAGGGGCTGGGGTACAGGCATTGGGTGAATCACATCCAATGCCATAAGGTATATAAGCTGCTGGGCTGAAAAGTGAGTGACCTTATCTCGGTGTTCCAATAAGTAAAGTGGACCCCTTTCTCTAGACCCCAGTTTCTGCATCTGGAATGTCCAGAAGTTAAATGCTAGTTGAGTGGGGGATGGTGGGAGGAGCAAGGATTCATGGCTGAAGGCCAATTCATTTTCAAATAATTTTTTAGATTGAGCAACACAGATTCTCCCACCACATGTGAGTATGTTTCCACATTTGATATGCGGATGGCTACTTGAAAATACAAAAATGGGGACGTTCACACACCAAGACTCCAACACGTGAAATCATTCTGCTGGTGTAGAAAGCATGGCTTTGCTTGTAGCTATAAAGTGGGAAGGCATAGCTGGTGACAACAGTTTAAAATAAAGTTTTGAAATTAACGTCCAGGAGAGCACGTGTGAAACTCTTCCATTTCTGGTAAACATCTAGTAATGTTTTCCCGAGTAGGCCACAGGTCCGCCCAAGAGGAGCTATATTGGTGTGTGCGTGTGTGTGCTTTTTCCTAGGTCCGGAGAGCAGTCCTCCCGCCAGCCCTGTCCCAGCTTGCTCTCAGCACCAGGTCATCCAACATAATACCGTCACCACTTCCTCTGCAGTGAGCGAGGTGGTGGGAAGCTCCACCCTCAGTCAGCTCACCACTCACAGAACAGACCTGAATCCCATCCTTTAAAATCCACCACTGGGTCAGACCTTGCCTCCAAGAAGAGCTGTCGCATATCATGCGTCCTTTCCTTTAAGGGCATTTTTAGAATTAACTCAGACCTGGAAGACTCCTCAGCCCTTCAGAGACTGGCTTTCATTTTTATAGTTATTATGGAAATGTCGTCTTTTATACTTAGTTCTATAAGAAAAAAGGGAGTTATGCAATTAATTAATCTATCAGCTTGGGAAATGCTTTGGTGCTTTTCTCCAATTTTCTGGTACCAGTGAACTTGTTTATAAACTGAACTCCTTCTGTATATAGACATGGTTTCATTCTTATCGGTCCAACCCTTTGCCTGAAACATTGCATCTTGTTAAACCGCAGCTTTTAGCCAAAATGAGGCATGCCCACATGTCACGTAAACGGATGCAAGGTAACTGGGTGGTGAGTCTGATGATGTCGTAACACATGTTGAGTTTGTGCTGTGATGTCGCCAGAATTCCAGATGAACACAGAGCCTTTTCCATATTTGTCTTCCTCTTATTATAAAAAAAGGATGAGATCCACTGATGTCCAAATAAAACCACCAAGCATCTCCCCACCTCTCCTCCTCCTCTTGGTCCACCTCCTTGAATTGCCAATTTTCTCCACTCTCCCTCTCCTTTTCCACCTTTTCCTGGGCCGCCTGTGTACTCTTCATTTTTACTTTCTTCTGTTTTATTTTTCCACCTTTAGCATTGCAGGTAAAGAAGAAAACAATGCCTAAAGGGAAAAAAAAACACAAGTAAATCTAAAAAAATACGAATCTAGCCATTGCTTCCCTTGCCTGTGACCCACAGCTGGAGTTCATTCATCTCTTGCTTTTTATAAAATGGTAAGCAAGAGAGGTTTAATGTGCCTGGTTTAATGTTTTTAATAATCAGAACAAATAAAAGGTGGCTTAGCCATAGGTGAAACACTGTTGAATGCCAGCTGTGGAGACACCAGGGAAGGGAACCTATAAGCCTTGATTGTGAAGGTCCAAATTATGATGTGGGCTGTAACATCACACCCTCGAATTACAACCGGCTTTATATGGCCTGTCTATAAGGTTAAAAATCCATAGACTATATAATAATTCAGAAGGGCTCTATTCACTACACAGATTACAATGGTCAATCATCAGCTGCTAATAGACTAAGATTTATTAATTATTTTTTTCTCTTAAGCCTATGGAACTGGCTTTGCTATTCTGGTGGGTGAAAGTACACGCTTTACTGGAGGAACAAAGAGAGAAAGAAAACCTGATGTTCCCGTAGGGGTGCTTTCAGCTCCCCCCCCCCGCCCGCCGCCCCCAGAACAGCCAAAGCCTTTTTTGGCTGCTGCAAGAATCCCATGGATATGGCTACTCTACTCTTCTGAATAATTCTGATTTATATTTTCAACAACTTTCATCAGCTTGCCCATTATAAAAAGCAGATAGTCCCGAACCACGGTTGTGCCTCCTTGAAACAAGCCATTCTACTGTGCTAATGTGTGCTAATATCACATCTCACAAGTAACGGGCTAATGTTTCTCTCTAGCAGTGTAGACAGGTGCTGGTGTTTCATCTCCATTTGAATGCTTGACGTCCTAACATGAGTGTGTGTGTGTGTGTGTGTGTGTGTGTGTGTGTGTTCATGGGATTTAAATAATAGTATTTTACAAAAGGTGTCGCTTTTATAAGAGTTCAAAAAAGGGAAAGATACATGTGTGGATGTGGGTGTGTGTATATGTGTTTATCTCTCCCTGTAGCATAAGAATCTATTTTGGAGAAAAAAGAAAATATGAGAGTCGTGAAGCATGATTTTTATAACTAGTTTCAGTTTTATCTAATAACTTACTTTTTAAATCAGTATTTATCAACCTTTTTTTTTTCATGTATGCAGTGCTTTCAAAAGAAAGTTTTGAGTGTCCAGGGAAACTCATGACTAGATATATGGTCTAAAAATCAAAACAAAAGCAAAAGCAAAACAAAAAATAAACACACACACACACACACACCAAAAAAAAAAAACAAAAAAACAAAAAAAAATTTTTAAAAATGTTAAAAAGAAAGAGAAAAAAGAAATGCAAATTAAAAGGATTTTCTATTATATTTTAGACAAACATATCTTTTTTTTAAGTATTTTAAATACTGAATTCATAGTTGTTTTGTTTTGAATCCCAGCCTTAACCGCTGAATGGTTGAACCTAACTGGCTTCCTAAGAAATATTTAAGATATATCTCTATTCTGAAATTAAATTTAATTTTTTCAAAACTCCTTTCTAGGACCGTCTATGTGTCTCTCTAAAAAAAAAAGAAAAGAAAAAGAAAAAAAAAAAGAGCTCATTGAAATGTTTGCTTGGATTAAAAAAAATTTTTTTAGTTTTATTTTATTTCTTGCTTTAAGTGAACGATAACTTTTTTTGTCTTTACTGCATGCATAGCACTTAACGAAATGGATTTTTTAAAAATCCACTGGTAATATCAGAATGTCCAGAAAGTGGGCTGTCACTAAAATTATGGTTTACTTTACTTCTGCTCCGCCTCTTGATTGAATATTTAGTTGTTAAACTGAAAGCCTCTGTAGTGAAGAACTTGCCTGAGTTTTCTTAATTCAGCAACTTGACAGTTTGACTGATGTGCATTATATAGAGCTCAATTATGTCTGTTTTTTATGCTAAGTAGGCAAACCAACCACACACACGCGTTAGCAAACGGGCCTCAACGTATAATTAGAATAAACCGTCTTCTTGTTATGCTCGGGGCCTTTAGGTATGTTCATTAGCAGTGTGGAAATACAGTAAATGGAAGATGCCAGCTAGTTGTCAAGGCTTCTTGAAACCCTGAACAGAAAGGCTCCTTGGTCAAATCCAACACTCGGCTTATCAGGAGAAGTACTTCACCAGAAGGTCCAGCCTTCACCAGACCGTAGAATAATCAGTCTGCCTGAAAATCCCTCCTTGCCCTACATTTTTTGCCAATGTGGGAAAACATCTTTTTGCTGCCCCATTCTCCTCTCCCACTCGATCTAGATATGGGTCATGCACCCATATCTTCACAAATCCGTTGTAGTGACCTTCAGAGCACCCATGCGGAGGAGGGAAGGGTCCTGCAACACTGCCTCTCCTCATTCACCTGCGTTTTTTGGTTTTTGGTTTTTGGTTTGTTTTTTTTTTATATTGGCAGCGTCTGCCTTTGAAGTCACTGCCAGCCTACCTGGACATTTCTGCGACGCTTCGCCTGCCTTACGTGATGGGACGTGGCAGCTTAGATAGGGGTACCCGGTGGCATTTCTACCAGGTGACCCAAAATTGAGGCATCCACATCTTAAGGGTTCCTTCTGAAGACATTTCCCAGAACACGATGCCAGGGCGGGTATAGGGAAACCCTGGCCATGGGCGAACATACTCATTTGAAAGCCTGTGTGGAGCTGATGTTTTCCCTTCGATACCCCCACCCATCTCTCTCCTCCCTCCGTGTCAGCGTGTGCGAGTCCCAGTGGTTAACGCGGCCTGTGGGAGACAGCAGTTTGCGTGGTATCACCGCATGAACTGTTACAATCAGGGTGACTTACTTGGAGCAAATGCTCTTTGGAGCCTATCCCGTCAAAGGAACCAAATGCAGCACATGTTCTGAACAGAGGGGCGTCAACGGTGAATGTGCAGGCGGTTTTTGTTGCCCGTTAAGTAAACTTTAGCGTCTTAGTTGAGTTTGCCATTAAAATCTGAAACCAGCTGCGGTGAAAGACCAGCCTTTGGCTGGGGAGTTTTAAGCATCGGTAACTGCTCTCAAACTAGCCATCCAGTTAGGATAGAATGTGCTTCTTTCTGGTTAATAAAAACCATCTAAGAAAATATATATGTATGTATGCGTGTATACAGTGGAATTCAAGGACCAAAGCAAAATTTGAACAGGAATCTATTAATTTAGAATTTTATAAGATATTTATTAATAAATGTTATTTTAAAACATTCCATTTGAACAGTATTCTTCCGTAGGATCTACTTGTTTTTAAAGTGTTAGTTCATAATAAACTTCTCTACTTGTGTATATCTTCATTTTTCAGGGTTTCAAACGGCTCTTCTCCATCATTTGGTGGAAATGTTTCGCTTAGCTCTGTGCATAGAAATTTCAAGGATTTTGTTATTGCTCTGTTATTTTTTTAATCTGTGTTCTGAACAGTGTTGTTTTTCACATTTCTTTCTCTCTTTTTTTATTTTCTTCTTAATGTTTCAAGTAAGCTCTTTCCTTTAGGAAGCGGAGTTCAGCTAAAGGGAATCAGTAACCACGACTGGAACAACTTTCTTGTAAAAGTGTAAAAACAACTTCATCTCTGCTTCTCTCCACCCCACCCCAATTTCCTAGAATGCCTTGCGCTATTCAGCTTCCTTCGTGCTCTTTTTGCCCTTTGCCAAACAATGGGCCCTAGCTTTAAGCCATTCAAGTTCCATTATGCAGTATATCTGAGAAGGAAAAGGAAACAACCCATTTAAATTTGAATAAAACTGTGCCTCTGCGAGCAGTAGCAATTTAGAGTCTCTCTTCTGCTTTTAAGATAATTTATATTTTAAAATTGCACTTTAGCTTTCTCGATCCCTTTCTGCTTCTCTTGTTCTCCCTCAGACCCCCTCCGAGCCCTTAAACCTGCCTCTGCTCCCCACTTTCCAACTCCCCCACCCCCTCCCCCTAAGGCTCTGAGCTGCACCGTTTAAAATACTTTACGGAATATTTGTACCAGGTACATTTGCGTAAAGTCGGGTTCCTCACATCAGCCTAGATGAAGCCTGCTACGGAAATACCAAGAAGAGCCAGTTTATATTCTTTACCCCTTTATTCATAGCATGTTTTTTTTTTTAATGTTATCTTATGCAACAGATGTGAGGCAGCAGCTAAGCTACACTTAAGAATTTTCTATCTCATTCTCCAAACCAAAGTGTCCTGAATGAGCCAGGAGACTTACTCTTTTGTGCATCGTGGTGCACATGGACTGTTGTCCCAGCCATTGTCTCTCTGAGGCTGCTGAAATAACAGTGGCCCTGTCTGTGTCATTCCTAGGTCTCAAAAATACAATGTTGCCTTGTGACGTCATTAGGGACAGCACCTCTGTTTTACAATGATAATCTAAGAAAGGACAAGAAGACACTGAAGCAATAAACATACAAGTAAAATTCAATACCAAAACAAAGAAAAAAAAAAAAAAACAGAACAGAAAACCCTAGGCTCATCATGTTGTGAAAACGAAAAAGTGTATGTCCAACTCAAAATATTTTACTATTTCTTGTGGAGTTTTTCAGTGATGTAATGCTTATAGCCAAATTGCTTAAAGAGTGTTTATATATTTTTTTCCTTATAAATTGTCTATTTTTAAAAAAAAGAAACTATTTACCACAAGTTGAAGGGGGGGGGGGGTAAGGCCAAATTGCCAGCATTTGTTAAAAGATTAATATTCTTATGTGGCACACTCTGATACCTTTCCAAGCTTATCATCAGAGGGGAATCAGTAATGATCAGCTATTACATTTCAGCCAACTTACAATATCTAACTCATTAGAAGCCAGGATGTAGAAAGCTCTTCTTAGGGCATTTAGGATTTCTTACATTGAGTTTCATGCTATAGAACTTTCTAGGATTTTTTTTTTTTTTAAACAGAATCATTTTAGCCTCAGGACTGAGAATGTGGAACCTGAATAAATTAGCTTTAAGTATATCATTAAAATCTTATGCACAATAAGCTCATTAGATTCTAGTTGTCTCTTTAGAATACCAATGTCACGGACAGGAGATCATGGAAGGTATCAGCAGTGCTGTAGGGGAGGGCATTTCAGAGAAGGAACCCCTCCTAACCAGCCAGCCAGTAGAAGAGAAGACCTACTCACCCTCTTTTCTTCTACGTTCTGCTAAATCACACCTGCCTCATGGAGAGAGGAGTTATGCCTTTGAGGTTTGTCTTGGAGAAATGATAAGCTTGAAATGTTCTCCCTGGAGAGGACATAGGGTTTGGGATCTTCTGAAAAGGCCTGGAAAAAAATGGCTCAGTTCAAACACCATGTTCTAGGATAATTGGAACATAAATATTGTCCAAAATATGGAACTTAAAAAAAAAGTCTAGCATTATGCAAAGTGCTAATTAAGGAAGTCCCAAAAAAAAAAAGGTGCTGTCACTTTAAGTTCTGGACTGGGGGGGTTGTTTGTAATTGTAAACAGCAAAGCATTTATGTTTGTCTGTCTATTTGTAAAGCAACCACCTTCCTTACTGGAAGGAGAAAAAAATTGGGGGTACATACGTGTAAATACTTGCTGCAGCATTTAATATGTTCAATTTTATGTTAAGCTTTTTGTTGCATTGTGAACACATTTATTGTTATCAATGGACAATGAGTTCATTAAGACTGTTCAACTAGGTCAGATTTTTACATCTCTTTGGAGCAAGAAGAGACAAGATTTTGTGCATTTGTACAAATGTTAATATCACTGCAATTCCAATATAATAAAGCACTCAAATGCAAATAACACATGTAACTTTCGTATGATGAAATTCGGGCTTGGGGATAACGGTATCTATTCTGCACGTGGTCTCATTCATGCCTTGTAAACCAGCGCTTACTGTTTCGGGGTCGTGATTATCTAGGGACAAAAGGAGGTGAGCTTTTCTCCTTCGCAGACCACCACTACCCTCTCACTGCCTCTTCCATCCAACTTCCCACCTGGGGCCATCAGTCTAACACATTCACAGTGGGTTGGCCACACGACTCAGCTTCTCGTGGGGGGTCAACAGATTTTAATAATCAAGAAATATGGCCAGCATAAATTCACATTCAGGATTTCTAGGAACCAAGAAGCACATACTGGCCACTCAGGCGGTCAACTCCTGGAGTTTTTTGCTTGGCTTCCAGAGAAGTCCTAAGGACAGTCTTAGCCCCTTTCGATGTCTTCCAGATATCAACCCTGCCCCCCTTCCTTCCCTTCTACTTTCTTTCCCTGTACTTCTTTCGTTAATTTTTTAGTCACTCTCCTCTTTCTCTTATATTCAATGTCTGATCCATTGGCATGGCCAGAATCCAACCATCATGTTGGAATTGCCATTACAGCTCTGTCCAAATTACCAGCACCTCTCACCTGGATCCCTGCAATACTCTCCTGACTGGCAGCCAGAGTGAAACTTTGAAAATGGAAGTCAGACCATGTCCCTCCACTGCTCAAAATTCTTTAGGGACTTCTCCCCTCATTCAAAGCAAAAGCCAAATTCCTTACTACTAAGTTCTGTAAAGGCCCTCCATGACCTGCCCCTCCATTAATTCCCTGAGCCCATGTCCTACCATTTTTCTTCCCCCTCACACCTCTCCAGTTCCACTGATATTTTTGAAGTTCCTCAAACATTGCTTGAGCCATCCACCTGAGAGTCTTTTCACACGCTGTTCATTCCCTCTACGCAGAATGTTTTCTCCCAAATATCAGCATCACCTCCTCATCTGCCTCCCTACTACTTAAGCCTTTCCTGACCATCCTCTATAAAATTATGTCACCCTCACTCTTCATTCTCTCCTGCCTTGCGCAGACTGTATTTTCTGTAGCATTTACCTGTATCTGACAGACTTTGGTCAATTTTATGTAGTTGCTTTTTATTGTCTGTCTCCTCTAAGTAGAATGTAAACCCTGCAAGCACAAGGGCATTTTGTTTCGTTCACCCTTGTGACCCAAGATCTAGAGCAGTCCTACACGATGGGCACACAATAAACACCTGTCGAGTGGATACTCTTCTGTTTCCTTTCTGTCTTCTTTCTTGATCTCAGAACACTTCAACCCAACCACTTGGTCCTGTGACCACAGCAGTCATAGTTTAAAACCAAGAACCCGGATGTGTCGTCTTCCACGTAGCCTGCCAGGATATTGGAAACTGGGACAGAAAAACAATTTGGGTGGGGAGGATGATTGCTGTTCTAATGGCAATCCCATCTGTTACATTTACATTTAGACCACTCACTACACTCATAGTTCCCAAGAGAGTCTTTCTAATGCCCATCCCACCCGTGTTTGCAATTTCAAAGCCATTACAATTGGTTAAAAAAAAAAATGTTAAGATCCCACATTTATACTTTGAAGATAGACAGCTCTTATCTCCATTCTATGTTTCATGCCTCTGTCCCTGGAGCTTCATAACATCCTTTTTTCTTATATCCTTGCTCTTGTGGTTGGTTATTGGTTGGTTGCTGGATCACGTTTTAATTTTGCATGACGTATTTTCTTATCCAACAAAAACAAGGTTTTATCAAAACAACCTGCCTTGTGGTTTGGAACCTAAGTATCTTCACTATGAGATCATAAGACTCTGGAGCACGATGAGCCCCCCCCCCCCCCCTTTTAAAGCAATTGAAAACAAGACACTTGGTGAGATCTGTTCTCATGGCAGTAATGTGGATTTTATCAAAACAAGCATGAAAATTAGGCCACAAAAGAGAAAAAAAGTACTGATTTTAAACATACAGAATCTGGGTTTAGACTCACACACTTTAGAAGCACTTCTTTTGGCAACGAGAGATGGCTTTTCAAAATGGCTGAAAGGATGGATAAATTATTACATCTGAAAAATAGTCTTCTAGATAGTAGACCTGAAAAACATAATAATCATATTGAAAATGGTCATATTTAAACCTGAAAATTAAGTCATGAATCTTTTAGTAACCACTGAGTTTCATTTACTATGTTGCCAGGTACTGTGTCTTTGCTTATATCACATTTCTTTGTACCAGTGGGAGGCTGAATCACAGCAATTGTCAGCCATCTTTCATAAATCCACATAGACCCGATGGGCTAGAAAAGGTCCCCTGTAAGTGACTTGCTCTTTCTCAGAAAGAGATCTGCCCATGGGTTTTTTTTTTTTTTTTTAATGAATTAAAAAGGAAGATCTTATTTTCACCACACATTTCTAGCTCCTTACTAATCTTACAGCAAGAAAATTGTTCTGAGTATCTAAGCTTGATTGTATTGTATTTACACGGATAAGTCCATGATCTACTATTACTACATTTACGTCTTATTAAATGAGTACTCTCTACTTAAATTGGCTTGCTTATATGGATCAATCTTAGAGTAAATATACTTAAAGAAAGAGAAACCCTGTTAAGGAGGCTTGAGTGAAGGTGGATTTCTTGTTAGGACCTAAGAGGTAGCTCATGGGGTCCCTCCTGGTACTGTAGCAACTATCCCAACAACTCCGAAAAGTCATTAAATAATCTCTCTGGCTTGTCTGTCTCTTGGGCCATATCATTCCTGATTCTGCTTTTGTCTTTCCCTCCCTTTCTCTCTCTGTCTCTGCAAACTGGTTTGTACACTCACTTAATTGTTTCTGTGTGGGCCCATCATTTCTCCTCCAAAATGACAGCCTCAGCCTCCAGCAGATCTTTGGTCTTCTAGTTCAAACACCCAACATCAATTCAGTCTCCCATCTTTCTATTCCAGTTTCCCAGGAGAGAGAATCTGATTGACCATATGGGGTCAGGCACTTAATCCTAGTACAATCAACTATGTCTAGGGAAGCAGGGCTATATGTATTGAAAGCTCTTACTTCTAGGGGCAAAACTGGCTTTCCAAAAAGGAAGTGCGAAGATGATTTCAAAGGGAAGTAGTTATTTTTAAAACAATCTATAGAAATGTAGTCATTTACCCTTAAGACATACCAAGAGGAAAAAGTACAGTGAGATTAATGCAAAGTTGGGCATAGAGTAGATGTCAACAAATGTTGATTGAATGAATGAATGGTTGATGAGTTACTGTTTTATTGAAAGCTTGAAATTGAAACAGAATATTCATTAAAGATTAGATAAAACTAATTTTACAAAGCTAAGAAATTTTCTGGATATTATGGCTCAGTTTGTAAGCCATAATATCTAAAATATAAAAATTAACCATCAAAAAGAGTGAGAAAGGGGCACCTGGGTGGCTCAGTCAGATCAGCGTCAGACTTTGGCTCAGGTCATGATCTTGTGGTCTGTGAGTTCGAGCCCCGCGTCGGGCTCTAAGCTGACAGGTCAGAGCCTGGAACCTGCTTCAGATTCTGTGTCTCCCTCTCTCTATCCTCCCCTACTCACACTCTGTCTCTCTCTCACAAATAAATAAGCATTAAACAAAAAGAGTAAGACAGATTTTAGTTTGTCATGTTTACCATGATTTCCCATGCTCTTGCTTAACCTGACTGATTACAGCTATACTTTCCAAGAAAGATCATGGCTATATATATATATATATATAATCTCCATACCTGATTCCAGTGTGTTTCTGTTTGTAAGGAGGTCAGCGTAATGTCTCCAGGGTGAGGTTAAGAAACATTCTTGTCTTAAAGCTCCCTCCAGGTACTGTAAGAACGAAAGAAGGCTTTGTGGCAAGGAAACAGGGCAGCTTTTATCAATAAGCCTCCACAAATACCGTAAGAATTGCTACCAAGAAGACTAGAACAAGACCCTAAAAGAATATAACAACCTGGAGTAAGACTTAATAGTTTTTCATTTTAATACCAGATTGCCCATTGGTTTCCTATATGGCTTTCAACAAACACAGGTTTCTGTTCCTCACTTGTCTCCTTTGTCAGTATAAACACACGTGGAGTGAAGTGGGAATTATTTCTGTGGTGACTAGCTACAGAACTTAGCCACTCACATACCTTTTTCTGGAAATTTCTCTTCCCCCCCACTCCATCATCTGGCTCCTCCAGGAGACTCCACAGTCCAAGCCTCTGGCCATAGCTTCTTAGTCTACTACTCTGCCTCTAACTCACAATGGAATAGGAACCCCAACAGCTAGATACTGGGATAGGGGGCCTAGAGAGTCAGCCTCTCTCTCTGTCTCTCTCATAGCTTGGAATCAAAAAGATATAAAACTTAGGACCTACCAGGATCCAGGTTTCTGCCAGGTAAGGGAACTCAGTCTATAGCAAGAAAGAGAAATAAAGCGGAAAACAGCAGAAGCAGAGAGAGAGCTCTGGAAATGGTCATTTCCTATTGAAATAGTTCTTAATGGCTCACTGCCACCACGACCCTCCTCATGGCATATTTTTATCATAAGATAGCCCAAGGTCCATCTGATAAATCTCTCCTTTTGCTTAAGCTAATTTAGGAGGGTTTCTTAGAAGCCACAAAGGTCTAATTGATGCTCTATTCCTAGAACTACCATGAGAAACCACCAGAAGAGCTTCTTCAGCCTTTTGAGCATCTGCCATACTGATAGAGGAAAGGAGATGGAATGTCACTGCAAACAGATGTAGCCCATTCTCATTCCATACACATGAACATGCATTAGAGGTGGTTCCCTAGACCTAGACTGACAAGCTACATGTACTGAAGGATAGTCACGCTACTTTTCTTCTTAAGGAATGTTCACCAAGTTAGCATTATACTTGCCTAGAAATGGAACTGTTTTATTTACTTTTATTTGTTTCATGTTTTTATTTATTTTTGAGAGAGAGAGCAAGGGAGGGGCAGAGAGAGAGGGAGGCCGAGGATCTGAAGCAGGCTCTGTGCTGACAGAAGAGAGCCTCATGCGGGGCTTGAACTCACAAAACATAAGATCATGACCCGAGCCCAAGTCAGATGCTTCACCAACGGAACCACCCAGGCTCCCTCAATTGGAACTGTTTTAAATACTCTGATGAATGGATAAAGAACTCTAATACCTTTCATTCTGTACATGTCCTAAGGTACATAATAAAATGTGTAAGTCGCACTTTTGACTGAAAATAATGGACAACTTGACTTCCAGGGCCCATAACAAACAGGGGTTTATCTTTCTGACGTAATAGGAAATCTAGAGGTAGGGTGCTTGGCACTGATCTGGAAATGACATGATGTCAGCACTAGCAGCTTATAGCCCTCTTGGCCTCCCATTCATGGTTCTCCCCTCCTGATCACAAGATGACTACTGAACCTCTAGAGCACATCCCCAGTCAAGGAAGAAAGGAGGCAGAAGGATCAATACCAGGCACGTTCCCTGCTGTGTTTTAATCTGGAGAACAAAAACTATCCCAGAACTACCCCTACCCCTGGCCAACCCAATTGTGTTTTCCTGGCCAGTATTAGGTCACCGGGCCACTCTCCGCTTTAAAAGAGGCTGCAATAGTGGGAAACAGGATCATCATGCTTGTTTAGACCCAAGCTTCCCAACTAGCGTGCTGTGTTGCATAAGGCCAGTGGGTTACAGTTAAGCCACATAAAACGGTCATTTCTTGGTATAGCAAGGCCTTTCTGGCTGGTGGCCTCTGGCTAGGCACAAGGGGCCTTCCAGAACACCTCATGGAGTGGTCTGAGAGGAGTGGTGTCCAGTGACATACTCTGAGGTCCCATCGGGTGGTAAGCATCTGGCACTTGTTGGCAACATGGTGAGGCTGGCCACGGAGGTACACACTGGAGCCCGGCTGCGGGGTCCGCCATGGTGCATAAGGACAGTGGTCTGGGGCCTGCTGGAGAGGTTTTTATACCAGGTATTCAAGAAAGAGATTGCACAGTGTGGTCATTAGGGGCTAGGAGTCAGGGAAGTCTAATAGGGGCTCCTGGCAGGACAATTCTGGTGGACTACCCTCAATTTCAGCCCTCCCCTGTACCAGAAACTTCTGTCCATGTGCAGTTGATGTCCCATTTTAGGAACAGCCAACCTACATGAGCCACATGCAACATGTTGTGGTCCAACGTTTTCCTGTTCACAAAGTGCTTTCACACATTCCCATTTGTGTGTCCTGAAAATTACAGCTTCATCAGGATTTTTACCTACTTGGTGTGAACGGTTTAGATTTAAAATACCTTCACGTTATGACATAAAACTTCAATATTGTATTTGTCAAAAGAATGTCAGGCTTAACAAGTCATTTCAACTATGACAAATTTTGAATTGTTAGAAATATGTTTCTAGGTTGTGTTGAGTCGCCAATTTGAGCAACATTGTAATGGCTTTCACGAATTTGAAGAGATTGTCAAAAAAGAAAAAAGACGCTGGGTGAGAAATTGTATTTAATCATTCCAGCCCGAAAATCTGATTATTAAAATTTAGGTTTGTGGTGGGGCGCCTGGGTGGCTCAGTCAGTTAAGCGTCTGACTTCGGCTCAGGTCATGATCTCGCGGTCCGTGAGTTCAAGCCCTGCGTCGGGCTCTGTGATGACAGCTCAAAGCCTGGAGCCTGTTTCGGATTCTGTGTCTCCCCCCACCACCTCTCTCTCTCTCTCTCTCTCTCTCTCTCTGCCCCTCCCCCACTTGAACTCTGTGTCTGTCTCAAAATAAATGAACATTAAAAAAAATTTTTTTTTTTGGTTTGTGGAAGTAAGCTTGAGTTTCTCATTTTAAAACACTAGAAAATATTTTATTTGGAAGTTTTAACTAAATTTAAGAATTCATATCTTTCTAAATATTTTTATTTTTTTATCACAATTATATGATACAAAGAGAATGTAATAGATTCATTCTCTCCAAGCCCCATGATGCCTCCAAATCCCCTCCAGGTTAGCACAGAGTTCTGTGCAAATTTAATCATTTTCCATGTGTCAAGTCATGAAAAATGTTTGGAAGCACTGGCTGAGACCCCACCATCCATCCCCAGAGGTGGACAGGCCACCACCCTAAAGGCACGGAGGTCCTTTTTCGCATAGAAGCCTGGGAGCCCAGCGGCATCTGCCACAATGTAAGTTTCCATTGTATTCGTTTCAAGACATTGAGTAATTGTGTGCTTATTTCCTTAGCTGTCCTTTGAAGGTATGCTAAGACTTGGCCCCCAGTACAAAGTAATTAAGTGAAGCCTCTCCAGGCGGGGCTCCCTTCTCCAGATGTCTTGTGGTATGGTTCAATTACCTTAATAACAACATTACCAAATAACTCCATTTTGAACAGATTTTTTTTTTTTTTTTTTTTTTTTTTTTTTTTTTTGCCAGGCATAAGCCAAGCACTCTAGCTGAACTGGGGTGGCCACACTGTTTCCTATCGTTCCTTTGCCATCTCCACCCTCTGAGAATAAAGACTTTCAAGAGGAACATGTCTTGTGCAAACCATTCTTTCTGACCTTTCCTGGGGGGTGGGGGGGGCCGAGTCTGCCTTGATCCCCTCAAATTTGGTATTATCTACGGTTCTCCCTTCCTCTTACTTTTCTACCTTTGATTTAATTTGTCAAGCATCGATTTAGCACTGACTGTGCCGTAGTATGGAGAGGACAGAGGTGATTTAACCTAGTGCTGGCCCAGGATACCCAGGGTTGATGTACTGAAACTGGACAGACAAAAGGCCGACAATATTTGGATTACATTCTGGGAAGGTGATCTGTCTAGTGTGGCAGGGAAAAAAAAGAGGAGGGAAGATGGAGACTGAGAGGCAAGTTGCTGAAGGACTAAACAATTTAAACTTTAAGCAAGAGACAACAGGAAGCCTTCAAAGACTTTGAGGCCAAGTGTGGTTTGAGAAAGCAATATGCCGTGTTATAATGCTTCCCAGCTTACAAAGTGCCTTCATACATCCCCATTCATGAGTTCCTTAATTTTCATCAAATTAATTATGAGCGAGTATGAAGAAAGTTACCACTAGAGGAACGTTGTCACAGTCAGGCACAAGCTCTCAGAAGAGCAAGACTGAGTACGGGCTCTGGTGTCAAACAGCCTGGATTTGCAGCTGGCTCTACTGCCTTCTAGCTCTCCGAACCTCTTAACCTCTCTGTGCCTCAGTTTCCTAATACGCAAAATAAAAATAACAGCATCCACTTCTGCGAGTTACCGTGAAGATTAAATGACAGAATACATAAATACGCACACGAAGTCTTGAGAATGATGTTTTGTGTATACGTTCTAAAAAAACTTATCTATCATTACCTTGTGATACTATTTTCAATCCCCGGATTAATAATATTCTACATATATATTGCATATATACGTAGTTTACACACACACACATATGCACATAAAATATCCCCGACTAGAGGGGTGCCTGGGTGGCTCAGTCGGCAGAGAGTCCGACTTCGGGTCAGGTCATGATCTCACGGTTCGTGCGTTCGAGCCCCATGACAGGCTCTGTGCTGACAGCTTAGAGCCTGGAGCCTGTTTCAGATTCCATGTCTCCCTCTCTCTCTGGCCTTCCTGTGCTCATTCTCTGTCTCTCTCTCTCAAAAATAAATAAACGTTAAAAAAAATTAAAAAAAAATTTCCCTGGCTAGTTTTAAAATTCATAAGAAGAGAATGGTCTGTCATGTTCCAATGTTAACTATAGCACTTGACATATACTAGCCTCTCAATTAATATTTGTTTAACGAATAAAATGTGGATGAGACAATGTTATGCATTCACCCAACTTTTTGTATTTTATCCTGGGCAGTTACAGGGGACCATGTTTCTTGCAGAAGCAAGAAGTAAACTTCCATTTTGTTAATCCACTAAGATTGTTTTCTAATAGCAGTTAACCTAGTTTGACTAATGCAAAAGGAAGAAAGGAAGGGAAGAAGGAAGGGAGGGAGGGAGGCACATTCACTTTCATGCTTTTGTCTAATAGGAATAAGCAATACTCGCAAAGCAGGACTCAGAACTAGAAGAAGCTTTCAGAGAACAGCTAGGTTAACTTCCTCATTGTGCAATAAGGAATCAGAGGCCAGATGTGGTAAAATGACTCATTCAAGGTCACAAACCTGAAAGTGGACACCAGACTCCTGATTTCCAGACCAGTGTTTTGTTTTATCTTGTTTTGTTTTTCCTATTGGCCCTATTGGTTTCTTATGCCATTTTTCCTAGGAAGTGACTATATTTTTGTCCCCCAAACTGAGTCCATATGAACAACAAAATAAGGAAATTCTCTTTTAAAAATGAAACAGGAAAGGGAGAGAAGGTGACATTTAACTAGAAGTCAAAGGTAAATTAATACTGATTACCTGTTGATTTTTTTTTTAGTTCATTCAAATGAAAACCTTCCAACATTGTCCCAGCTGTGCAGCCTGATCTGTGTGCCTGGGTAAGCTGCCTGCCTCTCAAATTCCAGGCACTTTGGACCAGGAGGTCCAGTTACTACAATAATAGTCTCTAAATCCAAACACTGTGCATTAAACATTAATGATGGCATGATAATACTTAATTGTGCCTGAGCCACTTCTTGACTAAATCATAATAGCATTAACTAATAAGAGATTAAAATATTTAGATTTTGGCTAGAGAGTTTCCAAAACCAACCCCCCAAAGTCACTTAGTTTTATTTATTTTTATTTTTTAAAAAAATTTTTTTTTTTTTAACGTTTATTTATTTTTGGGACAGAGAGAGACAGAGCATGAACGGGGGAGGGGCAGAGAGAGAGGGAGACACAGAATCGGAAACAGGCTCCAGGCTCTGAGCCATCAGCCCAGAGCCCGACGCGGGGCTCGAACTCACGGACTGCGAGATCGTGACCTGGCTGAAGTCGGACGCTTAACCGACTGCGCCACCCAGGCGCCCCTAGTTTTATTTATTTTTAAAACAATTCTAAAGCTCTTCTGAACAGTAAAGTACAGAGCAAATACATCGGGGACAATAAAAATAAAAATTGCAAATGAATAAAGCTTCGAGGAACATTTTTTTAAGTGCACAAATCCCACGAGCCAGTACAATGGACTTGAAGTCGGCATTTCTAGGCCTGGACTCTGCTTCTGTCATTGACTGTTTAACCTGGCAAATCAACCTCTCAAGGCCTCGGTTCCTGCATCTATAAAATCAGGACAATTTATATCTCATGAGGTGTTTATGAGACGCTACAAGAAGGCCAACACAGTGCTTAGGAAATATTTGTTTTCCAAAAGTGAGGAAAAGACTTCAGACTAAGAAACTTGAACTTGGCCTATACTAGCCGCAAAACCTAATTACCGAACATGGTGACTGGAGGAAAAGCTCGTGAAAGTTGCAAATTTCATGAAAGCGGCCAGATCTATTTTCGCCTAACATGGATGGGGGGATTCTGACGGGATCAGATGGAAGAGAGCTTAACCTGATCATCCTGATTCTTGCCGCACCATTGCCGTTATACCAGCAATATTTCTTCATTTGCTCGTTCACTGGCCAATAGAACACTCTCTTTCAGGCTTCACCTAAACAAATTCCGCTTGCCTGTGAGGTTTTCTCCTGGGTTATGGCCAACCTGAGAACCTAGCTAGATTGGTATCCTCCTTGGGGCCTAAATGCATACAGTGCTCAATAAAAATTTTTTCAACTGTCCTGCCCAGCAACTCACTGGGGTTGGATATACCTCAGGTATTGAAAAGGATGGAACTTAGGTAAATGAAGAAAGCTGAGTGCCATGTAAAAAGAACCACCCGGTATTATCCATTCCCTAGGCTAGAGGCCACTGGTGAATCAAAGACAGCCATGGGGTTCACCACGTGCTTCGTCCTATTTCAGCTGTGGCCCAGAATCAAGGGGAAGGCCCAAAAACCCAGAGTCGATTCCAAAACCCAGAAACCAGTTAAGCCAAGGTTCATTTGAAAAGTGAAGTCAAACGAACACTTACTTTAGCGCAGGAAGATGATGCCTGTCTTAGAGAGAGATGTGAAAATGAACAAAGGAGAGCGTTTGCTCAACAGTCTCCAGCTGTGAACTAGGCAGTACCGGGATCGCTTAAACAAAGGGAGAAAAACATAACTCCACTGGCTTAGCATGTAGTTGTAGTTACGCAAGCGAACCAAACGCCGATGGCAGGGCTATAAGGTAAGAGGAAAAAATCAGAAAAAAGCAACCTGCTGCTTTAAGGCTTTGCCCTGCATGACTGGACTGGTGCAAGGCCATGAAGCCCGCCCTGGTGAACGCCCACATTGGTATCACCTGGGAACTGATTAGAAATGCAGACTTTCAGGGCCCACCCCAGCCCTAATGAACCAGAATCTGCATTGTAACAAGACACCCGGGTCACTGATGATCGGTTAGAGTTTGAAAAATGCTCTTATACATAGGTTTTGTCCACCAGGTAGCCTCAGTGTGGAGACCTTGGTCATGAAAGAAAGTAATGGGAAAGGAACCAAAGGGTCTAAGAAGACCACATGTATTCACTAGTGCAGGTAAAGGTTTCATTCACACAGAGCCCCCACTGCTCATTTCTTTTTTTTTTTTTTTTTTTATTTTGGGGACAGAGAGAGACAGAGCATGAACGGGGGAGGGGCAGAGAGAGAGGGAGACACAGAATCGGAAACAGGCTCCAGGCTCCGAGCCATCAGCCCAGAGCCCGACGCGGGGCTCGAACTCACGGACCGCGAGATCGTGACCTGGCTGAAGTCGGACGCTTAACCGACTGCGCCACCCAGGCGCCCCCCCACTGCTCATTTCTAATTCAGCCTTGCTCTGCTCCTTTTCTACTCTGCACCTGAACGCTCGAGTCAGACCTCCCTTTCATCCAAGAACGCTGCTTGGTTCTAACTTTGGCCTCCCGTCTACATCAGGGGAAATATCATCCATCCCGAATGCCTACTTTACATTTGTAAAGCAGCAAATTCATTCTGCTGATAGATAAAACTCCCAAATAGGAATTTCAACAGTCAAGCCCTTTTCCCAGGAATAGAATCCAATGTTTGAAGTTACTTCACTCCACCATGTTTTCTTTATTATTTCTTTATTTTTAACTGAGATGTATTTGATTTATACTACTGTGAAATTCAAATTTTTTAAAACATTTATTTCTGAGAGAGACAGAGACAGAGTACGAATAGGAGAGAGCCAGAGAAAGAGGCAGGCACAGAATCCGAAGCAGGCTCCAGGCTCTGAGCTGTCAGCACAGAGCCCGATGAGGGGCTCGAACCCACGAACTGTGAGATCGTGACCTGAGCCAAAGCTGGACGCTGAACCAACTGAGCCACCCAGGGGCGCCCCCACCGTTGTGTAAATTTAATGTGGGCAGCATGTGGATTTGACACATTTATATATTGTAATACGGTTGCCATTGTAGCACCTCCATCAGGTCACATAATTATCTTTTCGTTTTAGTGGTGGGGGTAATTAAGATCCAGTCTCTTAGCAAGTTTGATGATCATGGTACCATATTGTCTGTATTCACCATGCTGTGCATTAGATCTCCAGGACTTACTAACACACTAGTTGAGTGTTTGAACCCTTAAACTACATCTTCCCTCTGCCTCCCACCACCCAGCCCCTCGTAACCACCATTCTATTCTGTTTTCAGAGGAGCCTGGCTTGGTTAGATTCCACATATAAGTGACATCATACGGTATTCGTCTTCCTCTGTCTGACCGATCTCACGTCCCATAATGTCCTCAAGGTTTATCCATGTTGTTGCAAATACTCTACCACTACTCTGCTTAAAGGCACTAGTGAAGAGTCTCCTTTCTCATAGAAATCAAGTAGTTTTCTGATTAATCGAAAACTGGAAGAGGTTGCATTATTTTGAGTCCATCAGTTATCCTGACAGAAAAGCTTCCATTCAGCCCGTTGGACTAACATCGCTAAGAGATCTTAGCAGCAAGCAGTACCTGAAAATCTACAAGAAATGCAAAATCTCAGGCCCCATCCTAGACTTTTTAACCCAGACACTCTGGGAGTAAGGCCCAGCAATCTGTGTCTTAACAAGCCTTCAAGGTGACTTGGATGCCCACTCAGATTTAAAAATTACTGATTTGGGGAGCACCCAGGTGGCTCAGTCGGTTAAGCGTCCAACTCTAGATTTCTCACGGTTCATCAGTTCGAGACCCATGTCGGGCTCTGTGCTGACAGTGCGGAGCCTGCTTGGTATTCTCTCTCTGTCCCTCTCTCTCTCTGTGCTCCTTCCCTGCTCTCTCTCTCTCTCTCTCTCTCTGTCTCTCAAAATAAATAAATAAACTTTAAAAATATTTTTAGGGGCGCCTGGGTGGCGCAGTCGGTTAAGCGTCCGACTTCAGCTCAGGTCACGATCTCGCGGTCCGTGAGTTGGAGCCCCGCGTCGGGTTCTGGGCTGATGGCTCAGAGCCTGGAGCCTGTTTCCGATTCTGTGTCTCCCTCTCTCTCTGCCCCTCCCCCGTTCATGCTCTGTCTCTCTCTGTCTCAAAAATAAATAAACGTTAAAAAAAATTTTTTTTTAAATATTTTAAAAAAATTACTGATTTGGGGCACCTGGGTGACTCAGTTAAGCATCCAACTGGCTCAGGTCATGATCTTGCAGTCCGTGGGTTCCAACAGCTCAGAGCCTGGGCCCCGCTTCGATTCTGTGTCTCCCTTTCTCTGGCCCTGCCCCTCTCATGCTCTCTCTCTCTCTCAAAAGTAAATACACACTTAAAAATTAAAAATAAATAAATAAACAACCATTAAAACATTTAAAAATTACTGATTTAAGGACAGATTGACCGATCAGGAAGACAGTTTAGGCCAAGAGAGCCAAGGAGCTTCCATAGGAAAATCTAAAACATATTTATGGCAAGTATTTCCAATAGGATCATGAGACTCAGAGCCAGTCAGTCAAAGGCAAAACTTGAGGATCTCATTGTTTAAAGAGTCAGGTGGAAATATTGTTTCTTAGGATAATTATAATTGGTTAGAAACACTGAAATATTTATATGAGAGCGTTTTCAAAGCAGACACTGTTTTTAAATCAGCTGGCAGGCTAGAAAAAAACCTAAAAGGAGCCTGACAATTGCTCTGGTGGTGCTGCTTCTCTTCTTTAAAGATTTTAGAAAAACGTTCTGCTCCTGGGTCATTTCATTTTATTCTTGTTAACTTATAGCTTCAGATTACAAAACACTTAATAATCAAATAGAGAGGCTCTTTTTCATCCTATAGTGCCTTCTGCTTTTCAGCTAATGGATAAATTTCCACTCTGCTTCCAAGCGTTCGCTTATTATAAGAAGCACTTGAACTCCATTTTGGTATGCAAACAGCCAAATCATGCAATTAGCCCATGCCTGGTTCTCCAGAACCAGTGGGCTGCATAGACACAGGTCAGGACCGTGTGGTTTTATGTTCAGGAGTCAATTATACTAGCTAAGGGAGATGCACTTAAGTAAAGTGCACTAGGGCTTTAATAGCTATCTTTACGATACAGGGAAAGCCACTGTCTTTATACCTGCAGTCTTGTTATCAACTTAATCAAATTTTTAATATCAGAATGTGGATTACAGTTATGTCACTTAGTACAGGCCAAGACCCTTCCTTCCTCCCTCCTCAGTAGGTTCCACAGGCCACACAATGCCATGTTATGAAAACTACCCTTTAAACCTGATAAAATATTTAAGACATGTGTCCTGATAGTGTTATGTAAGCAAATACCAAGAAGAATCCAGTCGTTGGTGAACCTGATCAGGCCAGTCTCCAAGGACCGGGAAAATAATCTAGCCATGGCTGCAGTGCTGATATGCAAGGAGAGATTCCCAAGGTGTGGATTACTGCAAGATCAGAGCCCAAATACCCTACACACTTCTTGAAAAGTGATTCCTTAATTGTCGCTTATTACTTTAACTAGGTTCAAGAGTCACTGAATCTGGGGACTTCAGTTAAGAAAGATTAAGTATTTGTGCCTATGGCATTGAAATCATAGGAAAAGGCAAAGGACAGGTGATCTTGAATGCAGGACAAAGACTATACGTATACATGTCATATACATATAATATACATATACATATACATATACAAGTAATATACAAGTAATATACAAGTATATGTACATATACATATACATATAACATGCAAGTATGTGTTCAGTAACAATTTGCTGCACATGCTAATAAATGCTAATAAATGGATGCATGGTTGGCACAAGAACAGACAGTCAGATCAATGGAACAGAATAGAGAACCCAGAAATGGACCCACAAATGTATGGCCAACTCATCTTCGGCAAAGCAGGAAAGAATATCCAATGGAATAAAGACAGTCTCTTCAGCAAGTGGTGCTGGGAAAACCAGACAGCGACATGCAGAAGAATGAACCTGGACCACTTTCTTACACCATACACAAAAATAAACTCAAAATGGATGAAAGTTCTCAATGTAAGACAGGAAGCCATCAAAATCCTCGAGGAGAAAGCAGGCAAAAACTTCTTTGATCTTGGCCGCAACAACTTCTTACTCAACACGTCTCCGGAGGCAAGGGAAACCAAAGCAAAAAATGAACTACTGAGACCTCATCAAAATAAAAAGCTTCTGCACAGTGAAGGAAACAATCAGCAAAACTAAAAGGCAAGTGACAGAATGGGAGAAGATATTTGCAAATGGCATATCAGATAAAGGGTTAGTATCCAAAATCTATAAAGAACTTATCCAACTCAACACCCAAAAAACAAATGATCCAGTGAAGAAATGGGCAAAAGACATGAATAGACACTTTTCCAAAGAAGACATCCAGATGGCCAAACGACACATGAAAAAATGCTCCACGTCACTCATCATCAAGGAAACACACATCAAAACCACCATGAGATACCACCTCACACCTGTCAGAATGGCTAATATGAACAATTCTGGCAATGACAGATGCTGGCAAGGATGTGGAGAAAGAGGATCTCTTTTGCATTGTTGGTGGCAATGCAAGCTGGTGTAGCCACTCTGGAAAACAGTATGGAGGTTCTTCAAAAAACTAAAAATAGAACTACCCTACGGCCCACCAACTGCACTACTAGGCACTTATTCATGGGATACAGGTGTGCTGTTTTGAAGGGACCCATGCACCCCCATGTTTATAGCAGCACTACCAACAATAGCCAAAATACGGAAAGAGCCCAAATGTCCATCGATGGATGAATGGATAAAGAAGATGTGGTATATATATATACAATGGAGTATTACTTGGCAATCAAAAAGAATGAAATCTTGCCATTTGCAACTACGTGGATGGAACTGGAGGGTATTATGCTAAGCAAAATTAGTCAGAGAAAGACAAATATATGACTTCACTCATATGAGGACTTTAAGAGACAAACAGATGAACATAAGGGAAGGGAAATTAAAATAATATAAAAACAGGGAGGGGGACAAAACAGAAGAGACTCATAAATATGGAGAACAAACTGAGGGTTGCTGGAGGGGTTGTGGGAGGGGGGATGGGCTAAATGGGTAAGGGGCACTAAGGAATCTACTCCTGAAATCATTGCTTCACGATATGCTAACTAATTTGGATGTAAATTTTAAAAAATGAAAAATAAATTTAAAAAAAAAGAAAAAAGAAAAATAAATAAATGAATGCATGGATGTTCACACATGCCTGATTGTCCATCTCAGGCCGGGTTGGTGCCATGGGGCCCCTGTACAGGTCTTCTATGCCTTCACCCCCCAGCTCTAATTAGCAAACCCTGGCAATTTGGCCTTCATAATAAACCTTGAATCTGCCTCCTCTTTGCTATGCTCTCTTCCTTTTTATAGAATCTCAGTATCTCTGGGCTGAGTTACTACAATACCCTGCTCACTGGTCTCCCCTGCTTGCCCCTTCCAAAGCAGGGGACTCCTCACATCCTCCCTCCTTGCCCTGCCTACCCCCCCCCACCCCGGCGTGCACACACATGCTCACACACACACACTCTTGCCCCAAGTCATATATCTTCAGTGGCCCTTCATTACATGCCAGGCAAAGTCCAGATTTAGTAACTCGGTGCCTGCAGATGTGATCGCACAGTGTCACCGGAACTAACTTTCCTTCTCTCGCTCTACACTCTCTATAGCCTCTTCCCCACCCTCACCCTCTGCCCCCACACCATCCCAGTGATGCTGCTCCCCACACAGGGCCTGCACCTTCTCCCTGGACGGCTGTTCATACAGTTCCCTCTGCCAGGAATCCTGCCACTGGCTCCCTTGCCCCAAGGGAGCCTGCCAAACTCACTCATCCTCCGAGCCTGGGCCCACTGCCCATACTTCCAGAAAGCCTTTCCGAGATATTGCCAACTAAAATGCATCCACCCATCTACTCTACTTGCACAGTGCTTTATCTTGTCCTATTGTAGCACATTTCACAGCCTGCTTCATATCAATATTTATATGTGTGTTTCTCTCTCCCACCAGATTGTGGCATTTATGAGATCAGCCTCGCACCTTACTCGTTTCTATGATCCCTTACAACTTAGCGTACAGCTTAGCACTGAGAAAGAGCTCGGAAATGTTTTCGAATATATGTCATTAATTTCTGTGTCAGAGCTATACATATTCTCTCTCCTCTCTCTCCCTCTCTCTCTTTCCCTCTCTCTCTCTCTCTCTCACACACACACACACACACAGCTGCCCCAGCTCAAAATGAAAATCTTACCTAAGGACCCTGAGACCCACATGCAAGAATATTTTGTCTAACTGTGCACAGCCTATGGCCTTCACTCTTGTCATATAGCTTCTCTGGCATGTGATGAACACGTAAGGTGCAAGCTCCCTGGAAAGCACGTGTGTACGAGAATGCACAGCACAGCTGCACAGCTCCTGGCCTCCTCCTTGATGACGGCACCGACTTGACGCTGGGAGAGCCAATCCCTCCAGGAGCCCAGCAGAGCTCTCTGCCCCCAAACCACAGGGATGTGGTCCTTCAGGCAGTCAAACAGGGCTCCCTGTTTGTGCCACCATCCCTTTGATTAGGTGGGGCCACTTTCTCCCAAATCTGACATTTTCTGACTCACACGCAGTGGGTGGCCCTAGAGCTGACAGTCTTTGCCAGGTAAGCCTTCAGATAAGCTGAAGTTGAAAGGAGCTTCCTGAGTCTCCTATTGGATCGGATCCACTTGTGACACCACAGTTGCTCTGCTCAGAGCGGACTGCCAACGTGCCCTTGGGATCCGGCCATTCTAATCTCTTTCCCAACCAGGGAGCACAAACTTTGTCTACATTTGCCCCTAATTTAGCAAGTAAGCTATTCATTCTAGACAGTAGGCAAGTCTCAAAGGTGATAAACAAAGAAAAAGGTGATAAACAAATGCGATTAAGACATCAAAAATTACATTAGAATTCTCTGAGCAAAAAAAAAAAAAACATCATTCAATCTAAAGGGGAGGGGGAGTCATTGGAGCGCTGAGCATGGAATTTTAAAATTACTAAATACAAGACCAAAAATATTTGTTTCCATATTTTCCCTACTCCTGTTTTGAGGTGGAGAAAATTTTTTCTCTTCCAGATCATTTCCTCCTGAGAGGTTGTACTTGGGAGCCAGAGTGGTTCTAATTCTTTGATGGGTAAGAACTGTTGAAGAGAGTGTTTAATCAAATCCTATTTTCTGGAAATAAATAGGCTAGTTAGCTGCTATTCACCACTCATCCACTTCTCTCTTTTTTTTTTAATTTTTTTTTAACGTTTATTTATTTTTGAGACAGAGAGAGACAGAGCATGAACAGGGGAGGGGCAGAGAGAGAGGGAGACACAGAATCTGAAACGGGCTCCAGGCTCTGAGCGGTCAGCACAGAGCCCAACGCGGGGCTCAAACTCACGGACCGCGAGATCATGACCTGAGGGGAAGTCGGACACTTAACCGACTGAGCCACCCAGGCGCCCCCATCCACTTCTCTCTTATCAGTGGTATTATCAGTTGAAGAAGATGTGGGTTTGGTTCACCCCCAATTCCAAGTAGGAAAATCTTCCTGGCATTATCCTTGGGTTTTTCTTGCATTGGTAAAATGTATTTGGAAAAAAAATTTTATAAATAAAATACTCCATAATATGACCTAGATTTAAAGAGGGTTAGAGTAGTTCTATTTTCCTGCAACAAAGCTGTAATGTTTAATAGTATTATCAAAGTAATACTTTAAGCAGTTTTTCTATCTTTCTGTCTCTGTCTGCCTCACTCTTGATAGATAGATAGATGATAGATATGATAGATAGATGATAGATAGATAGATAGATAGATGATAGATAGATATGATAGACAGATGGATAGATACATACATACATACATACATACAGGAAAGATAGAGAGATACATACACACACAAATACATATATGTCATTACATTTAAGTCCCCAGAGGTTTCAGAAGCAAAAAATGTTTACTCTGGATCCACTCAAGAGGTTTGGGGGATCCACATATGCCAATGGTCTGAATAATAGAAGGAACCCATTTGGGTCCATCCTGACTGCAGCCATATTCATGAATGAGCTGTCCCCAGGAGCCAATGTAGTACAAATGAAGGTGAAAGATGGCCAGCTGATGCTGGTTCTCCCTGCTTTAATAGCTTCTACATCCCCACCTCTGCATCGGAAAACACAGGTTCTCTATGCTGCTCCCACAAAATAAAACACTCCTATTAGGCAAACTGTGCTTCCGTTTCTAGTCTATACTCTTTCCTGAACCGACCTGAATGAACTTCCGGGGCCAAGCTCCTGGAGTCAGGGTGACATTTATTCACTTAATAAGTCAATCAATAGAATTCACGCAAGCTAAAATTCGAAAAGAACACTCAGTTCTCAATTATGGTGATAAATAAGACACAACTTCTGCCTCAATTCACAGTCCATCAGTGAGGATGGACAGGTAGCACCAGAACAGGTTGATAGGTGATGTAATGGAAGTGACATCAGTGCTGGAGCCCTGAAGGAGGCATGGCAGACTGCCCGGTGGGCTTCAGAGAGGAGGTGACCTGCATGGAGATTCCCAATGGACATAGACTGAAAATTTAAGAAAGAAATGTGTCCTTGGATATCAGAGTAGAAAACGAAGACTTCATAGGTGATATGTTTACAACAAAACTTTCTTTAAACATTTTTTAAATGTTTATTTATTTTTGAGAGAGAGACAGGGTGCAAGCAGGGGAGGGACAGAGAGAGAGGGAGACCCAGACTCCAAAGCAGGCTCCAGGCTCTGAGCTGTCAGCACAGAGCCCGATGCGGGATTTGAACCCATGAACCGTGAGATCACGCCCTGAGCCAAAGTTGGACGCTTAACCAAGTAGCCACCCAGGCGCCCCTACAATAAAATTTTCTTCAGCAGAGCTGTCAGAGTTTTGTTTCTTACTGTTACATAGTTTCTAAAAATGACGGTATCCCACATACCCTTCTGCAGTGTGACCTTGTCCATCTCCCATTAAGAGAAGGGGTCTGCGTCTTCAGCCCTTAAATGTGAGTGGGCCCTGTGACTGCTTTCACCAGTCAACTTCTCGTGGGCGTAGCAGTGAAATCATCGGAGGTCTTCCCTAGCCTGGCTGCTTTCACTTCTTGCCTCTTGGAAGCCAATCCCCAAGTAAGGAGTGTGCCTACTCTGAGACCACCATACCGGGAAGAGGTCAAGCCACATGGAGAAGGCTTAGCAGAAGAGATGTCAATGCGTAGGGG
Source organism: Lynx canadensis (assembly GCF_007474595.2). Lineage (NCBI taxonomy): Eukaryota > Metazoa > Chordata > Mammalia > Carnivora > Felidae > Lynx > Lynx canadensis. The sequence goes on from NC_044304.2 coordinate 120,062,429, forward strand.
GAGAGAGAGAAAACAAGAGGGAAAAGAAGGAGGAGAGGGAGAAGGAGAAGAAAGAGGAGGAGGAGAAAAAGAAGAAAAAGGGTGGTGGAGGAGAGGGAAGAGGAGGAGGAGGAGGAAGGAGAGGGAGGAGAACGGAGGGGGAGGAGGAGAGAGGCTGAGAAGCACAGAGGTACAAGATACATGGATGTAGTCACCTTGGAAAGGGTCTCCAGTCCCAGCAGGCCCAGCTGACTTCTGTGAATCAGAGAGGAACTTCCCAGCCTATGCCTTCCTGCATGCCTGACCCACAAAATTATGAACAAAATAAAATGGTTGGTTTAAGCCACTAAGTTTGGGGACAGTTTGTTGGTGCAGCGGAACGCTTACCAAAACACAGAGGTCCCACAGTGGTACGCGATGCTAAGGGAAATAGAATCCTAACATGACTTACGATGTCATTTCATTAGCCCGTATGTATTGAGATAAAAGGGAAACCGAAGTCCCTTCGTGTTCTCTTCTGTTTTGTGCGTACTTCTATTGCTGGGCTGGGACTGATCTTCTCCCTTTATAGAAGTCAAAGGCAAACAATAGGGCAATTCATAATATTCCTTCCTAATGCTTAAGAGATCTTTTGTGGAAGCTGTGGAAGCTCCCAGGGTGTTGTCTTCCCTACATAAGGAAACCGACCTCTAAGTAAGGAGCTGTTTAAGTATTAGCCTGTCACACAATGGAGAAAACACTCTTTGTCCATTTTTCCTCTTTTCTATAAACTCCAAAGGTATACTCACACAAAGATTAATAGAGACTTTGGTCTTCATCACTCATGGACCTCAGAACATGATTACCTGCTTTGAAGGCTTTTAAAATCTCCCAGAAAACAATGTAACATTTCACTGCACTGCAGGAAAAGACTCGAGTTTTTATTCATGGTTAATATGAAAGAGGAGGAAAAAAAAATCTGCCAAGGGCATTGAGTTTTACATTAAAAAGGGAATACTTAGTCTTAGAAATACCATAATAGGCTAGAATCACTTGCTTTGTGACTAGGGGTCCACACCTCCCACCAAAAACTGAGGGGCCACACAGAGCTTTCCAAAATACAATGAACTCACTCAAACATTATGAATGCAGTAAGGTATATCCAATAGTTCAGCCTTATTGCTTCTCTCCCTGTTCCCAGCCACCCCCAGCCCCAGCTTTGAGCCCTGGATTCATGGACTCTGATTTCATTCCACTTGGAAATTAGCAAATGGTGAGACTGATCAAAAAACTTGTCATCAGGCAGGACCTTTGTGAAATGGCTCTTTAATTAGCCATTTCATATTTTGTTATTTCTTTAGCGATTCATGTTAAAAATATGTTCCATGGATGCCAGCCTGCAGGAACGCAAAGCGCCCTTGTCACTCAGCAGTAATTCAGTGAAATAATAAATAATCGCATCAGCAGCCCTGGCCTCCAGCATTAGTTCGTCCCCCCATACCCCCCGAGGCCATGTGGCCAGGCTCTCCACCCCAGACATCAAGCTCTGTGGTAAGCACGGAGTGGTCACCACAAACAAGAGAGGGATTTTGCACGCCCCCCCCCCAACAGGAGGCTTCTCTCCACAAAGAGAGAAGGACTGTGGGTATGTCTCCTGAATCTGAGGTCACCCAGGGTCTGGGTGTAAAAGGCTGACTTCTTTGACACGTTGTTATCACAAGCAGCATATCTCTTGAGTGAAATTTCAGGAATGGAAGTTCCTCAGGGAAAGATGCCATTTCATCCACTAAGCCAGATCAGCTGGAACTGGAAGGCAATGGCTTACGTCTGCGGAACAGCTTGGACCAGGACCTTGTGTTCTGTCAGCTTTTAGGTGGGGTCCACCCACTGGCTCTCGCCAAGATTTCAGCCGGGTCCTAGCCCCACCCTGGCCCAATGGATTCTCCTCACGGAGCATCTCAAGAAAGAAACAGTAACTTCCCCTAAGTGGCTCACCCCTCCTCATCTATGTTAGAAAAAGAGTAGGGATCTATCAAAATATGACAGAGGAAGATGTTATTCAGGCAACCCTAGGCTATAATCATAATGTTCAGGAGAGTAAGCCAAATGTGGCTTTACATACGAGGCAGTCTGTTGGCAGGAGATGATGGAGATAAAAAGCAGCAAGGCAGAGATTCTGGCCTCCTCCCCAACCATGCAGAAGGCCAGGTTTTCATTTAGGACTGAGGGTTTTAATTCAGTCTATAAATGGAGATGACAAATAAGAAAAATCTACAGCAGCATTAGAATCTATGTTCACTCAGGAACACTCAGAAACACTCCTGTTCATTCTAGAACCTTCTAGAACAATGAACAGAGAACCCTGATTAGAGATTCCCACTCCACCCCCCCCCACACACACCTTTTTTTCTACCCTCCTTTTTCTGCCCCCAGGGAATGGGTCTTGGATGTTTTTTACTTCACAGATTTCTAGATAATGTCAGTCCCTTGATCTAGCAGCCATATGTGAATTAAAATGGACACCACCACTGAAAAATCACATCTTGGGTGACAGGAAATGAGCAGAAAGGATAGAGCTAAGGAACGCAGTTCTGTTTTTCCTTCAAGGTTCTGGGGGATGAAATAAAGAATATAGGCAGTTAGTGAAATGTTCTAGTCATTTACTTTTCTTTTTGCTTTCTTGATTCCTTAAGCAATAATCTTGTGCTTTGGACATCTAAAAAACATCCATCCTTTTTAAAAGTCCACTGTATCAATTAGGTACCATTTCTAAAGAGACAGTAGGTTTTTCTTAACTTCTCTTAAACTTGGTCAGTGCTGCCTATGTAACAAAGTAATTGATTTTAGAAATAGATTTTTTTTTCTCATAGCAATATGAAGTCATCGAAATTTTAAATTGACAGTATTTTTTGATTATTCGGTATAAGTGTGCTGAAAGCCATTGCTTTCTACACAGGCAAAACGTCTTATTCCCAGACTCATAAGGAATACAAGCAGAATCCACATGTTCTATGATTTTTCTTCCTGATGCTCTGAACATTAAAGAAACAAAATTCACTTCACAAGTATACATCTTAGGGAGCAGATCCTTAGAAACATCTAGGAAAGCAGAATCAGGATGTGACCACAAATGGCCTCTTGATTGTGTATATGGGGTTTTTAAAACTAGTTCTTTCTAAGGAGATACAAAAAACAAAGTCACTTTTTAAATTGTATTTCAGGGGCGCCTGGGTGGCTCAGTCAGTTAAGTGTTTGACTTCAGGTCAGGTCATGATCTCGCGGTTCCTGAACTTGAGTCTGTGTGCTGCTGGCTCAGCGGCTAGAACCTGCTTCAGATTCTGTGTCTCCCTCTTTCTCTGTCCCTCCTCTGCTACACTCTGGCTCTCTCTCTCAAATAAAAATAAAAATAAAAATAAAATAAAATAAAATAAAATAAAATAAAATAAAATAAGTAAAATAAAATAAAAGTTTTTTAATTGTATTTCATACATAGCAGCCAACCAACAATCTAACAAACCCTGAAAAGAACATAAATGGTTAATGACAGAAAGTTGATTGGATTAATTTTGTTATATTTACACGGTGTAATGCTTTAAAGTGCATTGAGAATAGTGATGGCTTCTGTACTTATCTGTATCAAAAGATGCTCATGATATATTGCTAAGTGAAAAAGTCGGTTAGATTGTATAGCATAAATGCACATTTTGGGTTTTATGTTTTTAACTTTTATTTATTTTTGAGAGACAGAGCATGAGTGGAGGAAGGGCAGAGAGAGAGAAGGAGACACGGAATCTGAGGCAGGCTCTGGGCTGTCAGCACAGAGCCCAACACGGGGCTTGAACTCACAGGCTGTGAAATCATGACCTGAGCTGAAGTCGGACACTTAACCGACTGAGCCACCCAGGCACCCCACACATTTTGGTTTTTAAAAGGTATATGAATATCCATAGAAAAATATCTGGACAAACATGTCAAAATAGTGAATATGTCAAAATGGTACCCATGCTGATTTCTGAGTGTTTGACAGAATTACAATGGACTTTTATTTTCTTCTTTAAACTTTCCTTTATGGTATGACTTTATTTTAATTTAGAACATCTATTACTTTGTATTAAAATGATATTTTCTTTTTTTTTTTCTTTTTTTTTTTTTAACGTTTATTTATTTTTGAGACAGAGAGAGCAGAGCATGAACGGGGGAGGGTCAGAGAGAGGGAGACACAGAATCTGAAACAGGCTCCAGGCTCTGAGCGGTCAGCACAGAGCCCGACACGGGGCTCGAACCCACGAACTGTGAGATCATGACCTGAGCCGAAGTCGGCCGCTTAACCGACTGAGCCACCCAGGCGCCCCTAAAATGAGATTTTCAATTAAAATTTTTTTTCTTAAAAGGTGGACTTTTAGCACAATTTTAAACTGTGTTAGCTCATGCTGTCATTTAATGCTGAAGATCCTGAGCTGTCTATAAAGCTGTCTGCCCTCAAAGACACTTGTAAAGGGGAAGACAGTGCAAAACAACTGGTAAAGGTGATGAAGTCACGTTCAAGATATAAAGCTGGCATAAAAGAATGGCTAGACCACATATCCGGGATGTTTTAAAATTCTCAACCTAAACAGTTTTGGAAATGTTTTAGAAATGTTTCATTAATTCAAACGCCACAAATTTGGAATTTGTAAAAAGTAGTTTGTCACTCAGTAGAGTATGTTTTGAGGGGCACCTGGGTGACTCAGTCGGTTAAGCATCCAACTCTTGGTTTCAGCTCAGGTCGTGCATGATCTCAGTTTGTGGGTTTGAGCCCCACGTTGGGCTCTGAACTGACAGTGCAGAGCCTGCTTGGGATTCTCTGTCTCCCTCTCTCTGCTCCTCCCTGGCTTCTGATCTCTCTCTCTCTCTCTCTCAAAATAAATAAATTAATTAATTAATAAACTCTAAGGAAAAAAAAAGTTATCTTTTGAGAGTTATTTACTAAGAAAGACTTATTAAACAAGTAAATTGGATTATGTGAAAACTTGGTTAATTGGTTAATTTTTCTAAATGAGCCACTGGACTGTGCCTTCTAGGGGACAAACTGCATCTTTCTTGTTCCCCGTGTAAGCCCACTGTGTGCAGCTACAAACACAGCACAGGTTCATAATTAAAGGGCTTTTATTATTATATTGTTATATTATACATTATTATATTATATTATATTATATTATATTATATCAATGCACATAATAGTACATTCCTTAGACGCAAATAAAGCTCTTAGAAATGGAAGCTATCATTCAGATTCTGTGTCTCCCTCTCTCTCTGCCCCTCCCCTGTTCATGCTCTGTCTCAAAAATAAATAAACATTTAAAAAAAATTTAATAAAAAAAAAAAGGGGGCGCCTGGGTGGCTCAGTCGGTTAGGCATCCGACTTCGGCTCAGGTCATGAAATCACGGTCCGTGAGTTCGAACCCCACGTCGGGCTCTGTGCTGACAGCTCAGAGCCTGGAGCCCGTTTCAGATTCTGTGTCTCCCTCTCTCTCTGCCCCTCCCCTGTTCATGCTCTGTCTCTGTCTCAAAAATAAATAAACGTTAAAAAAAAAATTAATAAAAAAAGAAATGGAAGCCATCAGTCATTCAGTTAAACCAGCTTGGAAGTAACACGAAGAAGCATTCTTTATACCAAAAGTAACACAATTGCATTCTATTCAGGCTTTGAACTAAAATTTTTTCTTTGAATAACTTACAAGGTTAACAGGTTATGTAATTTTTTACTTAATTAATGAAATTTACACTGGCAGAATGTTAAATGAGTAGTAATCAAATACAGTACATTTCATCTGAAAATTGAGATCCTTTTACATATTTTGCTTTCGACTGCTTACTATTTGATTTGATTTGAATACACTAACATTTTCTTTTCACCACAATCAAATCAAACAATTCCAACACGAAATGTCCTTTTTCTGCAAAGTAGTCTTATGGTATAACATCCTTCTCGTGCATAGCATTGTGATTAGCGTTGTTTGCTGCTGTCATTAAATTACATTCATTACAGAGAGGTATCAATTTCACAAAGAAAGAACATCAGGATGCAACAAAGAATGAGATGTTATACCCTATTTCATTGTCAGCCAACAGTGATGAGGTTTAAAGAGCAGAAAACTTGTGTGCGTGTATCATGCACAAAAAGTAAGCCAGAGAATAGAAACATCACATCTGAACAGTCGTGAGACAGAGTGGATCATCTGCTATAACTGTGACCAATTTTAAGAAAGAAGGAAAGGGAGATTTACTTCCTTAAATAATGTTATTCTTCTTTAAATTCATTGTGAATAAGATAGCAGAAAAGGAGGACATGTAATATCCCAAAGCAGAGGCTTTCTGTGTCCCTGATTCTTCCTCTCTGTTTGCCCCCACCCCACTGCTCTTGTGCCCCCAATTCCAAACGCGCATGCACACACACACACACACACACACACACACACACACAGCATTATAGTAGCTAGGAATCTGCCCAAATATAACGCTAGTATACAAATGAAGATATTCACTGCACTTAACTCTAAGAATAGGCTGAAACTATGTACTAGAAAAGTCTGGATTCAGACCTCTGGCTCCAGTACATGGGGCTTTTCCACGCTTCAGTGTGTGAAATCAGAGGTCTGCCATCTATGAAACACAGAACACTGACTTGTTACTTAGGAAACAGCCGGTGGGACAATGTGCTCCCATCTTGATTCCAGATTTAAGCATACAATTGGAGAGAAACACAGCCCTTCTTGAATCGGATAATCGCTGTTGGGGAAAGGGGAACAAAAAAATACCCTTTCAAACCTGAATCTTATTTTTACTTTTCTTTGTTAACTGGTAAAGTCCAAACTGATAGCTAAATGTCAGATGAAGGTTAATCAAAATTCTGAGCATTGAAAATTGTTTACATTTGAATTTTGGTTAGAAGTATTCCTATTTTTCTCTTTTGTTTTCTTGTACTTATATAAAAAAATTTTTAGCACAGTCAAGTGAAGAAATCCCAGCATAAATTCTCATCTTCCCGAAACGTTTCATTAGAGTAAAACACCCTTTCTTTGTATCTGAGTTCACTTTGTTTGGATGGAGGAAGACAGGGTAAGATTCTGATGTCAGAGAATGGCAATGAAAGATGTTTTCTGCCACGTTGTAGGGCAGTTTACTTTAGAATGTACGTGGGAGAGGTTTTCGCGACTCTACCTTTCCACACCTAATAACTCAACCTTCAAGCCTCCATGCCCATACTTATCAAGGTTGGGAACAATTTCTTTTCGGTCATTTAAAAGTCTTCACTGCAGTAACTTCCTCTGAAACAGACCACCTCTTTCATTAGGAATATTTATGGGAAATAATATATTTGTACAGTTGAAAGCGTCACCTGTTTTGCTAAGTCCGTTCTTGTCTGAATGCAAATAGACTGTTAGAGAGTTTACTCAACAACACTTGCTCATGGAAAGTACTAATCAAAACTTTGCTACAGCAGTAAATTTTTATATTTTTTAACCACTGGATTCCAATTAAATGTATTCAATATAGCATGCTTTGATTAAAAATTTTTTTAAAGAGATTATGTATACAGCACTGTGTAAAACAAGGCAGGTTAGGTATGCAAGCACTTGTACATTCTTAATAGAAGTCTTTACCTGAAGGTAAAACCCAATAAAATGGAACCTATAATGTGCTATGGACTCGATGTTGATTTACCTGGGTTACCCCATCAGCAGAAACCAACTTTACCAGGGACACACTATCCTTATATATTTAGTGCATATAAAAATGCATATAAAGAAGGACTGAATTCATTAGGGCACATTTTTTCTTTAAAAAGTTCTTTGTTAACCCTGGATTATACTGATTGCAAATAAAGGAAGTTATTGCACTGCGCTGATGCTTATAAAGGGAGAGAAAATCCTTAATGTGAGCCTACGACTTCAATGAAAAAAGCATAAATAATAAAAGGTTTGGCCTTACTCAAATACACACATCTTTCAAAGAATCTTCTTGCTTTCACTGATATACAAATATTTTCCAAAAAAGATGTCATTGTATTTCATTGAAGTCTAGGAGGGCAGGTCTGAGACTAGATGGCTAAAAATCATGGTGTCTTTTTTCTTTTCTTTTTTTGGCGGGGGTGTGTATCTCGATTTTTCCTCATCGGAGGATATTTAAACACAACGTTTTTGCACATTTCCTATAAAAATTTCACAGAACTTTCCTATGTGGGATTCCTTCCACCATGTTTCAGTTGCGGGATTAGCTGCAGTCTTAAAAAAATATTTGATTCTCTTTGCTCTGTGACATGGCTTAACGAACGTAGGTTGAGTTTCTTGAGGAAATGTAAGAACTTCTTGACAACTGAGAAGTCTCCCAGACACTCATTCCTGCCAGAGTTTTCCAAAACCACACATAAGCTGAGGCCACGAGGTGCCTACATCAGACAAGAAAAGAAGAACACGGCTTCCCTCCCTGACCTCCATTATATCTCAGTGAGCAATGTGTTTATTGCTCAGTTTTGCTGAGTGTTTAAATGTCCCTACTGTGCAAATTATGAGTGCAGCAGCCATTCTTTATAATTTCTAACTGTCTGATCTACTCTACTTGTCCTTAGTAGCCATCCACCTTTGAGAATTGCAAAAAGCCATGCCCATGATTATTTTTAATAAGGCCCTTGCATTAAACCTTGGTGGGAATCCTCTAGTGACTTTTCTTTCCCTCAACATCTATATTGCCTTTAAAAGCATTTCATTAAGACTCTGCACTTTTAAGGAGGGAAGAGGATAGGACAGATGGATGATATTAGCTGCAATAACATTCTTTTTAATCCCAAGATTAAAAGTAATAATACTAACCTACAGAAAAGACCTGACTGTTTGCTTTGGGCCCTTGATTTTTAGGGTGTGGGGCTGCTGATGAGAGGGGCGGCTGAGTGGGAGACAAGGCAGACCTGCCCGCAAACTTCAGCAGCTGGGTGCAGGGCTCCCACGGGTGGTCTCAGGGGCGGAAGATGGGATTGGGCGTGGACGCCAGGTGCCTTTCTCCCGGGACAGCGGGCCTTCCTACACTCTCAGCACGAAGACAAGTTGCCCACGGATTTCAGCAGTAGAAGGTAGGAGCCTACGATTTGACAGGTGAGGCAAGAGATAGTCCCATCTCTTCTCCCTTGTCCTGGGGCCACGACCTCCCTCCGCAGCAAACGCCCCGTCCCACCCCTTACGAAGGAAAGCAAATCTGCTAGCTCTTTGCTCCCGTCTGCTCATCCCTGAAACGGGCACATAAAGGTGGGCATAAGAGAGGTCCCTGGGAAGGGGCCATACCGGAGCCAGGGAGGTCTGGGTCGCCGGCGTGGTAGCACCTGCTTGGGTCCTCTTGGCGTCCCGAGGCCTTTCCCTCAGTTCGGGCGCCCTCTGGTGCCGCTATGGAGAAATTCACCTGGCGCGGGGAGCCCTGGAGGAAAATACAGAGCCGCGCTGTGTGTTTGAAAGAAGTAAGGGGGGGCTGCTGGTTCTGGTGGCCCATCGCCTACCTAAAATATCAGACTGGGTTCTTCCTCCGTGTGTTAAGGCTATATAGAACCTCATGGTTTCCCTGAGCAATATGATACCGATGACCTTCCCCCAAACAGGCTTTTGTGAGATTCCAGATTCCAAAGGGAGAACAAGGAGGTCCCCCAACTTCCAGAACCAGCTTCGTCTAGCTCTCTCTCTCTCCCTCTCTCTCTCTCCCTCTCTCTCTCTCTCTGACCACACACAAACTTATTTTCTCTTTCATCTGAAAGGTCTCTAACACATTATTGTTAAACACCCGTGTTGGTCTTTTTGATGTCAATTTCGCTAACCTAAAGCCCCCAGTTATTACATTAGACCCTAATCTAGATGTGACTGTTGAGGGGGCTCTGCAGGTGTCATTAAAATCACTAATCCGGTTGACTGTAAATAAGGGAGATTATACTGGATAGTCTAGGCGGGCCTGACTTACTTAATCAGTTGGGAGCTCTTAAAAGCCTGGCTGAGACTTCCCAGAGAAACGGAGACAGAGGAGAAAGTGTACCTGGGGACAACAGCTTCAGCCATGCCCACCGGGCTCCACTCTGCTCGTGACCTTGTCTTCCTGATTGCCTGCCCTACGAATTTTGCACCTGCTTAGCCAGCTCCCACAATCGTATGAGCCAATTCCTTGTAATAAACCTCTTACTATATGTGTATGTATTGGTTCTATGTCTCTGGTTGAACCATAGCTGATGTAACTCCCATGGCTGAAATCAGAAAAAGCATGAAGGAAGTTCAGAGTGCCAGAAGATTCCACCCAAATTCCTCCCAGCTGTCATTCAGTATTTTCTGATTGTCTCCCGGTTGGTAGGGGTAATGCAGGGTGTTCCGGAGATGCAACCAGGAACAGAACTGACACGATTTCTTCCCTCATCTGGGCTTCAGTACCTGCTACTAAGTTGGGTGGGTAAATGGGAGAGGCGATGGCTGTGATCGTTTGTGAAGCTCGCTCGTACATACACCCAGCTCCGTGGGGCAACTTTGGGCTGTTCAAACCTGGTCCAGAAGCTAGCTTTAATTAATGGTTTATTGTGGGTGTTACTGATGGTGTGCTTGGAGCTATACAAGAGTATAGTAGGAGGAGGAGCGATGAGGAGAACCAGACAGCAGTCTTTTCCTTGAGGGCCCTCAATCTATCACCACTAAAGGTAAAATGCTTATTTATCCCTTTGCCAAACACCCTGAGTCATCCGCCCCCACAGTGCATTTTCCTTGCTTGCTGTTTCTATATATGGCTAACGGGTGACACTTACTGATAATGGATCAGAGCTGCAGAATGTTGGCAAAAATGTTGGCAAGTTCAACCAGGCTAGGAAAAGGCAGTCTCCCCTCTAGATTCATCAGCAGAACCACTGTTCCTGGGCCAGACCGAGAAGCCCCATAAAAGACCTCATTCCTTCTCCAACATCTCCTACCCCTGCCTGGAGGCTCAAGGCTTATTCCATGATGGCAATAACCCAGTGCATTTGCAATCCAACAACCATTTAATGAGCACCTTTCATGCTACAAGTTCCCCCTCTATAGCCTGGCATCCTGAAATGGCTTTTGTAATCACCATTGGCCTGCAAATAAATTGCTATATTTAGTAATACCTTTCGTGGGTATTCTGTCGACTTCTCCATGGTTTTTTACCTTTTCGGTTATTTTCCACTTGGTAGTCACACCTTCCCTTGGGCATGGTCAGAACTCTTTCCTGATCTCACTTGCTATCAGTCCATTTGCTTCTTCTCAGCCCTCCTTGGAAGAATTTTCTTCTCATCCCAATCCTCGTGATTATAAAGCAGGTGTGTTCAAAGGCCTTTTATGGGTCATCCTGTTGTGTGAATGTATTCCGTTCCCTCAAGAGATGAACTGGATGTGCACCATGGTCCCATATCTACATCTCAGGCTTGGACCTCTCTCCTGAGCCCATGTATTCTATTGATGTGGACACTTAGATGTACCACAAGCACCATTCGCCGAATGAACTTTCTCTCGCTTCTAGTCATCGCTCATCCTGAAAGCCTTAGCTGAGTTATTTATGCCAAGAACTACGTCTGCCCAAAAGCCCATCCCAGGAATGCAAGAGGAATTCCAGAACTCCTCTTGCTTATTTCGCACGTCCAGTTGCATCTGTATCTGAATTTATCGGCTCACAGCAGGACATCTCTGGTCTCCACTCCTCCTCCCCATCCTTACGGTAGGTGCCTTAGTCTAGCCAGGCCTTACATATTTCACATGAGGGCCAAATGGTCTTCTAATGATACCCCCAGCTCCATATTTCTGCTTTCTCCCCTTGTTCTCGCTAAGATGCAAATCCTCTTGTAACACCTTCCTATTTTATAAGTGTCAATGATTTTTTTAAATGTTTATTTTTGAGAGAGAGACAGACAGAGTGTGAGTGGGGGAGGGTCAGAGAGAGAGGGAGACACAGAATCTGAAGCCGGCTCCAGGCTCTGAGCGGTCAGCCCAGAGCCCGACGCGGGGCTCGAACTCACAAACGGTGAGATCATGACCGGAGCCAAAGTTGGTCGCTTAACCGACAGGCCACCCAGGCACCCCATCAATGATTTCTTGAAAGCTTTCCTTGACCCTCCCCCCCCCACCCTCCTACACTCACTCTGGGTGGCCCTCCTCTTCTTCGTTCTCACTGCTTCCTAATCTTACCCCATCATAGCACTTAGGTAAGCACTTAGCACCTAAGTTCTATGTTAATGTGGCATTATCTTCTTTGATGAAATATTCCAAACAAGGAGAAGCGTACAAAAAAGGAAAGTCTAAAATGCCCACATCCTTGCCAGCCAAATTGAAGAAATCTTTGATGTTTTGATATCAGTGTTTCCTTTTATTTTTTTTTTTTTAATTTTTTTTTTCAACGTTTATTTATTTTTGGGACAGAGAGAGACAGAGCATGAACGGGGGAGGGGCAGAGAGAGAGGGAGACACAGAATCGGAAACAGGCTCCGGGCTCTGAGCCGTCAGCCCAGAGCCCGACGCGGGGCTCGAACTCACGGACCGCGAGATCGTGACCTGGCTGAAGTCGGACGCTTAACCGACTGCGCCACCCAGGCGCCCCACAGTGTTTCCTTTTAAAAGAAATTAGCCATGGGGCCCCTGGGTGGCTCAGTCAGTGAAGCGTCCAGCTTCAGCTCAGGTCATGATCTTGCAGTTTGTGGGTTCAAGCCCCACGTTGGGCTCCAGGCTGGCAGTGTGGAGTCTGCTTGAGATTCTCTCTCTCCCTCTTTCTCTGCCCCTCTCCCACTTGCACATGCTCTTTCTCTCTTTCTCTCTCTCTCTCTCTCAAAATAAATAAACTTAAAAAAATTAATAACAAATAAAACAAATTAGCCATGATAAAACTTGCTGAGATCCCTTTGTGATCCATTTTTTTATTGAAGCCACTGCCATTCACATTTGGGATTGGTCTTATCGCTTGGCTCTGTACTTGACTGTTAACTCCCCAAGAACAGCTTCTCTGTCTTGTTCAGAGGGTTGAGCGAAAGACTTATAGAACAACCGTATAAATGAATGGATCCACACCCATGACTCCTACGGACCATCCTTCGTCACATCACTGAAAGTTTGACCAGTGTGAAATGCTTTTAGAGGCATTTTACTTTATTTTATTCTATTATTTTATATTATTTTATTTTTTTTTTTTTAAATTTTTTTTTTCAACGTTTATTTATTTTTGGGACAGAGAGAGACAGAGCATGAACGGGGGAGGGGCAGAGAGAGAGGGAGACACAGAATCGGAAACAGACTCCAGGCTCCGAGCCGTCAGCCCAGAGCCCGACGCGGGGCTCGAACTCGCGGACCGCGACATCGTGACCTGGCTGAAGTCGGACGCTTAACCGACTGCGCCACCCAGGCGCCCCTATTTTATTATTTTTTGAGGCGTTTGATTCTAATAAATCATCCTTGCTCCCCAGAAGCCCTTAAGCAGGGCTTCTCTACATTGACTGCGCACTGGAATCAACAAGGGAGATATTAGAGTGCTGATATCTGGGTCCTGCTCCCCGCAATTCTGATTTACTGGGCGACGTGCCTCCCAGGCATTGAGTTGTTAAAAGCTCCCAGGCGCTTACAATGCACAGAGGAGGCTGAGAAGCTTTATTACCTCCTACGGGGCCCCATTGCCACCAGCATCATCATTATCGCCAACACTAACACTTGCTCAGCACTAAGTCTACGTTACGTACGTGCATTATCTTATTTATTCCTCTTCACAATCTAAGTATTTTTATTGTCCCCGTTTTACAGAGAAAGAAAGTGACACTCGAAGGGGTCAAGCCACTTGGCCCTGGTCCCTACCGTTCTCACTATACCACCCGTTTCTACCATGACCATGGTCCCATCCCTTAATTTGGCTAAGGTTCTTGCAAAGCCCAGGATTGACAGAATTTCAAATCCCCCTAAAGAAAGTCATTGAAGCCTGGCATTACCAGTGCTCTCTAAGACCCTGAGCTTTAACTGCTAACCCTGCTTCTTTCTTGAGTCACTTGCTGAAGCTTGCCATAAACTCCTTGCCTGAGCAGCCTGGGAGACTCAAAAAGGTGGAGTCCTTCCTGCCTTCGCCCACCACACCCTCCTCGGCTATAGGAATTATTCTTCTCAATTACATTCTTTAGCAATCTGTTCCTCCCTCCCTTATCACACGAGATTGCCTTTTCCGCTGTTCCCTGTCTCTTGTTCTCCTTTTCCTGGATTGACATGGTACCATCCCACCAAAACTATGGAAGACTTACAACTTCAGATCACAGTACTCCCTCCTTATTATCCTGCTCTTTTTAAGCACACGCAAGAGGAAAATGTACTTCAATATTATTCTGTACCCTGATTTATTTATGGGTGTAATGCACATGCTTAACAATAGTGTTCTAGCAACAGGATTTTACTATAGGATGAAGCAAACTGCATCATTTTAGAGTCATAGGACATTTAAAGGGATCTTGGAGATCGCCCAGTCCACGGGTGCTACAATAACAGAAGTACTCAGGATTAAAATATGCAGCACTGCCTGGGCGGTTAGGCAGTGGGCAGTGTGGAAACTAATGTCCAATTTTGGGAAAATAGTACTTCATATTGTGCAGTCTGTCGCCGGCAGTAATGGAGGAGATCACAGGATTGTGAGCCCATAGCTTCAGGGGACGGGATTGCTATAGATTATGTGTCCTAAAGTGTGAGAAGAAAGAGATGAGCTCAAAAAGGAACTGACTCTTTTACAAGAAGAAAAGAAGGAAGATACATTCTAGAAACTTGACACCTGATACATTTATTCAAGGGACCACTTCATGATTCCTAATCATACTGAGAAAACATTTGGCCCAAAGAAACTCCGGAAAAAGAATTAGACGAATGGTGTGGTGCTCCATAGAATCTTCCTGTTGGATAAAAAGACTCAGGATAAAATCCTATGGAAGGAGTGATGATACCACCCAAGTGGACAGTATCATGAAGTTGAGACATGGAGGGCAGTGGAGGCAAGAAAGCAAGGAAACAAACGTTAAATCCTTTATCTGAAACAATAAAAAAAAAAAAAAGATGGGTGTCATTGCTGGCTCATAGAATTGACTGGAAGCAGATAGATGAGAAAATTGCTGTTGGTTTGAAAGAGACTATTTGAGATTTAATATTTTACAAGCAAGAAATGGGCTGAGAAAGGCATGTATATCTCTAGGAGAGTGTGTTCCCCAAAACTCACTTCCTATTTGACCAAGGAAAATAACGAGAAAGGAAGAAACTTCCAGAGGTGGAACTAAAGGCCATATTGAAGTCTGGGCCCTGTTACTGACCAGAGACCACTCTATACCTCACAATCTTCTCTTTTCCAAAAGGGAGTGTGTGTTGTGGTTGCCCTTCCCTATGACACTATTGTGTGTTGGGTATGGGAGAAGGTAGATAAAGTCACTTTAGGTCACAGGTCTCCGGACCAGAGTAAGCTGCATCCTGTCCCGATGGAGATGTCACATCTGGCATATTCCCCCAAGATCCTGGACCAAGAGCTAGATGCTATGACTAGATGGGATTTTAGATAAGCCCCCTTGGAGAGGTGTTTGTAGTTTTACGTGTTCAAGGGTGGACTGTTGTGGAGACATTTTTCCACTCACCAAATAGACATGTATGCCTCCATATTGCAAGCCCCCTGGCAATCACTCAGTCTCATGGGCAGGTCTGGCTAATGGGCTGTGTGGTCAGATATAGTGTTTGTCACTTCTGGGCCAAAGCATTTAGAAGCTGGTGTGAGAACTGTCAGCGTTCTCTTCGCCTGCTGTGAGACCAGGAAGCCATTTATTGTGATGAGAGCATCGTAACATGGTCTAGACTCCTGCATTGCCACGTAGAGAAGAAGTGCCCTAGAGAGTGACCCAGCCTGCACTGAGGTTTGGAGGGTGTTTGTTACTGCAGCTTCGCCTAACCTCGCCTATCTAAAAAAAATGTTTCTTTGACTTCTGCCGTGTCATTTTGTGATCCTCATGACCGCTTTAGTGATCTTACCAGACAGACAGACCCAATAACTGGCTGACCCTGAAGTGCCACTCCGAAAATCACTCACCAGGCAATAGGAATGGATTTTCATTATGGCTGAGAGCCCAACAGGTACATGTTCACGTGTGAGCCTTCTTTCGCTCGTTCACTCAACAGTATTTACGGAGCTGCTACTGTGGACCAAACGTTTACAGGCGCTAGAGATAATGGTGCCCAAGAGAGGTAAGGTCTCTAGTCTCAGGGAGCTGACGTTCTAATTGAAGATAAGCAAGGGAACAAAAAGGACAATAAGATCATTTCAGAATGGACAACTGCGCCTAAGAAAATAACTGGAGCAAGGTGGCAGAGAGCAAGTGGCAGTCAGGAACGGTCTCCAGGAGGAGGTGACAGTTAAGCCCGTAACGTGAAACGGCCACGCGAAGATCTGGAGGTGGAACTTACAGGCAGAGGGAACAGTAGCTGCAAAGCCCTGAGGTGGATGGGTTCTTATTTGGAGGGCCTGAGTTTTCAGTTTGCCAGAAGTCTGGTTGGGCTGGAACGTCATCAATGGAGAATAGAGAGAAGGAAGACAGAGATGATAGGGGATCATCTAGAGCCTTTTGAACCATCACGGTGTGGCTGGATTGCAGTTTAAGGGCAACGGGAAGCTGTGAGATGATTCGAAAGAGAATAATCGCAAGATCTGATGGAGACCGATTAGCAGGGAGGCGGGGTGACAGCCTCGGTGAGAAAGGATGCAACCTCAAAGGAGTTGGATGACAACGAGTACGTTTTGGAGAAACAACCCTGGCAGATGGTTTGGATGTTACAAATGAGAGTAAGAGAAAAAGGCATAAAGAACAACTTCTAGGTTTTCAGCCTGAGTAACTAAAAACTGAATAACAGTACTGCCATTTATAGAGATAGGAAGGCTTTGGAGAAGCCCAGACTGGGGGCCTTAGGGAGGGCGCAATGTTAAGAATTCTCAGTTAGAGATGCCATTAGACACTCACATGACCATGGGAAGGAAGCAGGTGGAGTTTCAGGGCAAGGTTTGGCCTGAAGATATAAATTTGGGGCCCATCAGTTTATAAATGTTATTTAAAGCCACAGAACAGGATGAGATCACTTCGGGAGAGAGTGTAAATACAGAAGAGGTCCCAAGACTGGGGACCGGGATCCAACATCTATCTAGAGGTCAAGGGGAGGAGGGGCCATTCTTCCAGAATACTGAGACCTTTTCCACTCCAAAGGGCTGTTTGCTTTTTAAAAGATGTCCTAAGACATATAGATTTTTCCACATATCTTAGCAATAAATGTTACATCAGAGTCTCCTGTGAGTTTTAAGTCACACGTGTCACTGTGGGGAAGCAGCTGTGGTAGAGCAGAAAATGCGTGCCGCTAAGGGTCAGAAAACCCTGGAAGCTTTCATCCACTTTGCTACTCGCGAGTGATGTGACAAGAGTAAGTCACACGTTCTCTGGGCCTCAATTTCCCTCACCATAACTTGGGAGTCATAATGGCTCTTCGTTGGGTTGGTGTCAGAATTAAAGAAGACAATGGATGTGAATGTGTTTTGCACGCTCCGTGGCTGCACGGTCCCTTACGGGGGGCCACTGGCCACATGTGGCCACTTAAATTTAAATTTAATCAAATTAAATATTCACGTCTTTAAGGCTTTGAAGACAATGTAGGATCCTGGGTTGGATCCTAAAACAGAACAAAAGGGTAATAGTTGAAAAATGGGTGAAATCTGAATGAAGCATGCAGATTAGTTAACAGTTTTGTACCAAGGTTGATATCTTCATTTTGACAAATGCAGTGGGGTTATGTGAGTGGTCAACATCACAGGGAATCTGGGAGAAGGATATAGGTGAACTCTCTGTACTTGCACAACAAAAAGTTAAGGAAAATTCAGTTTCTCAGTCACACAGGCCCATGAGTCACATCATCAGTGCTGATATGGACTATTTCCATCACTGGAGAAAGTTCTGTTGGACAGTGTTGCCTACAGCATCAAGCAAATACACGGTTTTACCAGGTAAGGCACTGACCACAGAACCATGCCTTAAGATGATTCCTGTGGGAGAAATTCAATGGTTTCAGTGAAAGGATTGAAGTCATGTCTAGAAATAAAATTCTTGTCTCCTTTCCCACACCCAAATTACCTGTGTTCTTTTAGACTAACTTCTGTTCTCTCCTCCAGTATATGACAGGTTTAAACCAAATGATCTCTAAAGTAGCTTTTACATCGAACATTCTATGGATCCTGGACAAATAACACTAGGAGGAAATGGCCCATTATCTCAGTAGTCCCTGGAAAAGGTGCTCTTGTGGCAAAATTTAAGTATGTGGGGAGGGAGGGGGCAGAAATTTCCTGCCACCACTGGAGCTGCCTGGGTGCCAAGTTTTAATGAGTAGATAGTGGAGGAGAATAAATAGAAGATCATTTTTTTTTAAATGATAGATCTCTCCCTTCCTCCCTCCCTGCCTCTCTCTGCCCCTCCCTGCTCATGCACTCTCTCTCCCTCTCAAAAATGAATAAATAAACATCTGAAAAAAGGTGGTGGGTTGGGGGCGCCTGGGTGGCTCGGTCGGTTAAGCGTCCAACTCTTGATTTTGGCTCAGGTCATGACCTCACGGTTCGTGGGATTGATCTTGGCGTGGGCCTCTGTGCTGACAACGCAGACCCTGCTTGGGATTCTCTCTCTCCCTCTCTCTCGCTGCCCCACTTGTGCTCTCTCTCTCTCAAAAACGAATAACCATTTGAAAAAATATTAAACATTGAAAAAAATGTTAGAAACATCCTACTGTATGCTGTTTTCTTGCTCATCACTCTCACTTTTAAAAAAAATGAAATAACTCCGGTCAGACTACATAGGGATTTAGAAAACACTATTGAGTATTGATTTTTCTCCTCTTCATACCCCAGTGAGCAGTCAGTAATAATAATCTGCTGTTCTAATGAAGCACCCTTCGTCCAAAGACATTTAAAATGAAGCACGACTATTAACCCGCTTACTTCACCATGTTTGTTGATGTCAAGATATGGCATTTTCCTATCTGCTATTTATGGAGAAGAAACAAGAGAATATGTTACTGTTGAGAGGAAGATAATGTGATGCCTAATTCGAATGTGCATAAATGCAAAGTTCCTTTCCCACTGGATCATTTTGGAATACCAACCAAAAAGATTTTTTTTTTAATTTTTTATCAGATTAACAGTTATTAAATATACCTCAAATGCTGACCGCTATTTATTTATTTATTTTCCTTGTTCCTCATAAAGGGTACATCAGTTAGGATTCTTGGCTAAAAGCAAAAGAAATTTTTTTTCTGACAAATTTAAGCCAACGGGATGCTTACACCACACATCTCCTGGGAGACTGGCCTTGGGATTTCATAATTCTCCCAAAGGGAATTGGAATGCCAATAGAAAAGGGCAGCCAGACATGAAGGAAGGGCCACCACAAAATTCAACCCATCTATATTTTTGTGCACATTCATTCATTTTATAAATTATGGTTAAGTATAACCTGAATGCATTAGTGTGGAACTTCTATTATTTAAATTATTAGCGTACGTATGTACTCTATATTTGTATGTGTTCATCAGAAAAGGTACGTGTAGTCATGGATATTCATCATTGCCTTCAGTTAAGCAACAAATAAAGACCCAGTTAAAGGCCCTTAATCTCTACACACTATACTTTCAACAGGACAAACTAGAAATATGAACAAAGGAGTAGATATTGGTATAATGTACCATTTTGCTTAATAAATATTGGTTTGATGTGTCAGTAAGTCCTGTAACAGAAACTGTTGTTCATACAACCAACTATTAGGTTGAACAAACATTAAAAGAGGCACTTTCTGGGGCGCCTGGGTGGCGCAGTCGGTTAAGCGTCCGACTTCAGCCAGGTCACGATCTCGCGGTCCGTGAGTTTGAGCCCCGCGTCGGGCTCTGGGCTGATGGCTCAGAGCCTGGAGCCTGTTTCCGATTCTGTGTCTCCCTCTCTCTCTCTGCCCCTCCCCCGTTCATGCTCTGTCTCTCTCTGTCCCAAAAATAAATAAACGTTGAAAAAAAAAATTTTTAAAAAGAGGCACTTTCTATGGATAACCAGATAACTAATTGTCACTACGCGTGGAACGTGTGCTAGTGATAGCAGGAAGGTCATGAGAGGCCTCACCTGTTGCTTTTCTTGAATGTACTATTGGATCCTATATGTATCTGGAATCCAAGTTCTCACTGGTAATTTCATAGTTGATCCTTATAAACTGGATCTTGTAAAAACTTTTAAAAGTTCTAAAGAGTTCCTTCTGTCTTACCCAAGCTCAGAAGAAGGCGATACTATTTCTCCTTGTTACAATATTTGAATTTACTTTAGCAGCATGTTAGGGCAAAAATATTACTTTCTCCACTACACCATTGTCACAATCTTTTCCACCAGCCTTTAGAAATGTGTAGCGGCATTTGTTAAAAACCAAGCTTCCATGAAACTGAATGTTATTTTATCTGTCTCGAGATTAGCAGTGTCTTCCTAAGAGAAATACAAACATTTGTCATGCTTCAGAGGAAAGACACAAATGAGCCAAGGAGATTCCAGGATTATTCCTGAGCATTAAGATATGTTTCTGAGGGAAGGGTGGTGTTGTTTGTCTTCCATATCCTTTTCTACAGGTATATCATCCAGAACAGACCCAGGGAGCCATCGATGGCATGAATTCCCTCCCCCAGGAGATACAAAACCGCCAATGACATTGCTAATCACGTCCAATGTTCTGATAAGGTAGAGACTATGTCAGGGACATATTAGGTAGAATCAACCACTTCTCTTGCATTATAACATCTTCTACCTCCTTTTAAGGAAGCATGCTTTTGGAAATTACTTGGTATATTTTTTTAAAGTTTATTTATCTATTTTGAGACCGACAAAGAGCCTAAGTGTGGGAGGGAGAAAGAATGGGAGAGAGAGAATCCCAAGCAGGCTCTGCACTGTCAGTGCCCAACACGGTGCTTGATCTCATGAACGCTGAGAGCATGACCTGAGCTGAAATCAAGAGTGGGACGCTTAACCCACTGAACCACTTAGGCACCCCTGGAAATTACTTGGTATTTTTGACATTGAAGTTTCTTCTGGAAGGCTACCACTGAAAATCTACCAGATAATGCCTTGGCAAGGATTGCTGATGGCTAACCCATGCTGGTTCTACTCCAACAACCTAGTGAAGTCTGAAGTAGCAGCTCTGAGAAGGGGTGAGTACCATGGAGAGCCTGATCCCAGGTCCAGTCAACCTAGCCACCCTGGGTTGAGTGTCACAGTCAAGAGATAGCAAGGACACTCTCGGCAGTCAGGCATAAAGGGCAAGATGACGACAGTCAAAAGAGAAAGGTAGATGGCCAATAAGTCAGGGTTAAGACAGAATCAGGTGCAAGGCTCTTCAAATCTCCTGGTTGCTGGATACTTTTGCAAATTAACTGAGATTCCTCATGGCTGAAAGGAGCAGAGCCTTCCCCCACCAGGCCCAAGAGAACTTACCCAGAGAAGGCCGAAGAAGAGCACCAATGCATGAGTGGTAAGATTTAAAAACCCCACATCTGAAGAAGGCATTTGCATTCCTAACTGTGCCTCTACCAAGCGCACTACTGCCTCAGGGCCTTTGAACTTGCTCTGATTTCAGACCAACGCTATTGTTCCACCATCTACAAATCTCCTTCCTGGTCTCACTCCAGTCTCTGCCCCATTAAAGAGGCCCTTTCTGACCACCCTGTTAGCACCTTCTATACTGTCTTCTCATCCTGCTTTATTTTTCTATGGAGCTCTACCACCAGCTATATATTAAATATTTATTTGCAAATATAGAGCTCAAGCTCACTGAGAGCAGGAACTTACAGTGTTGTATCCATTCCTGTGGCCCTGACAGTGAGCATAGTTCTTGGTTGGTGCTCAAGAAACATTTTTTTTCTTTTTGAATGAATGAACAGCAAAACTGACCCTGCATATTTACATGGGTTCGGTTTATATGGTACAGTTTGGGGATATAATTACATGATCCTTTTTTGCTTTTGTAAAATATTTAAATATACCATATAGTCTCTCTCTCTCTCTCTCTCTCTCTCTCTCTCTCTCTCTCTGCTTTTCCCGTACTCCCTTCCTTCTCTCTCCTACCCATGCCCAAACTTGGCCAGCAATAAAATATTTCTGCATGATGCAGTCACGAAACTATTCAACATTTATTGGACACTCACTACATTCTGGGCACAATGCTAGGTGCTGCAGATTTAATGGCAACGCAAGAAAAAAGAAACCATTGCTTCCACCAAGAAAGTTATGGTTGAATGAAGAAGCCAGGAATTAATTTTTAAAAGCTCACAAATAGATGGAAATTACTACTTGATGGGGGCTGCTAGGAGAGGTGTATGCTCTGAGTGCCGTTCATGGGGATCAGCTGGTCAAGGGGCTCAGGAAAGACTCCCATGAGGACATGATGAGGCCTTCCATGGCAATGAGGGGCTTGAGGGGGTCAAGAAAGGCAAGAGGTTAGTGTGGCTGCAGAAGTAGGTAGGAACACATCATGCAGGGCTTGGAAAGTGACACTGGGGACCTTAAGCATTATCCTGAGATCTGAAGAGCCAGGGGAATCCTCTGAAGGGTCTGGTAAATAAGTGGAACAGGAAAAGAAGGTATGAGAGAGAAACATGGTCACATTTGGTGGAAATTCAGGAGGTCCAGCTTCAATGTTGGAATTCATTCTTCTAAAAGATAAAAAGATAAATGATCCCTGTCCTCAAAGGCCTTAAGTTCCGAATGCCCCATTTGTTAGGTGAAAGAAGAAAATAAACATAAATGAGTCCTGGCCGAGGTCTCCAAAAGAATTGTTTATTCAGCAAAGATCCTTGTTGATCTATCTTTCTGGCCACAATCAGTAGATTCCCTAGATGATCACCAGCCAAGCTGTTCAGCCCTGCTATTTTCAAATAATAAGAAAACAATATCTTCAAAGATTAATAGTTAAGTTTTCTGTGATTCTAACATGGCAGATGGAGGGAAAAAAACTCATCTTCCATTTGCCTCTTCTTGGCGTCAGCTTCTGCCTCTTGAGGTTTTGTAATGAAAGGCTCTGGGTTTGGTTGATCTGGTCAAGTTCATTGCTAGCATTAACAATAATAAATGAAACCATCAGTTTTACTACAGGAGCACCAGGGCACTTAGTGCCTTCTGGAAGGATATTATCCCTCTGTGAAATAGCTTGGGAAAATAAAAAAATGTTATTTTATGTCAGATTCATTTAATGTGTATTCATTTATTTGACTTTAAAGCTATTTAAGGGATAAAGGGGCTCATCCTTAATTTTCCTCCAGAGTGGTAGAGCATTACTAAATAAATCTGAAACAGACAATAGGGGTGGAAGACAAAGAGGCAGAATTAAGAAGTGAAGAGAGGGAAGGATCGCGGAACACTACAAACTTTTAAAAACTGGTTCCTTAATATTATCTTAGACGTGCTGGTGGTCAATGTGGCTACAATTTTTTTCTCAAAAGCAAAACTGAATGAAGCAAACAAAAGGGCTGACTGTGGAGTTATGGAAGCATGGGCAAAGGGAGACAAGATAATACAGGGGGGAGTCTATCTCTGCCCCCCCTGAAGTCCTTTACACAAACTGAAGATACAAAGAACATGAAAACCATAGTCCCAGGGCACGTGAGTGGCTCAGTTGATTAAGCGTCTGACTTCAGCTCAGGTCATGATGTCACGGTTCCGTTCATGAGGGCAGGCCCCCTGTCTCAGACTCTCGGCTGTCAGCAGAGCCCCCTTCAGATCCTCTGTCCCCCTCTCTTTCTGCCCCTCCCACCGTCTTGAAAAATAAATAAATGTTAAAAAAAAGAAAGAAAAGAAAACCATAGTCCCAACCACCACCAGAGTGGCATGTGTTTTCTGCAACATCTGACTTCATTTTAGTTAGTATTTAATATTTTCTTAATCTGGACTGCCTTGTATCTGACATCCTGGAACATTTCCCTGTAACTTCTTTATTATTTCCTTCTCGACTAATGATATTTCTGGAACTGAAGTATGCTCTTGAAATGGGTTCTCTTCATTAACAGAAGGAGCACTGGGTTTGATTTATATGCAAAACCCTGGGGATGACTTTTGTGCTTAGATGTCAAAGAAATTCTCCATCTCCTTCTAAACCATTAATTTTATCATTATGGAAATAGCTTCCATAATTGATAAAACATTGTCAACTGAGTTTGACAGACTATTAAAACACTTCTGAAGATTTGTAATCTCAAGCTCCTGTCTCTTGGGGCTTGCTTAAAACACGCACACCCATATTTATATTCTCTCTTAAATGTCAATGGAAAAAATCTTCGTGATAAGGTCATTGTAATGCACACAGACAGTGATCAAGAATAATTTCCCTCCTGTCCTGGCCAAGTCATGTTATTATTAATAAAACAGGGTAAGCCATTCATCTTTTCCCACTAGCTGAGTAAGTTAAAGCTCTGCCATAGATAGGAGAAGGACCACCCTGTAAAAGACATAGCCACTTGTGAAGTCTGGAACATCTACTTTTTTATTGGAGATAATTGTAGATTGACATCGGTTGTACAAATTAATAGAGATCCTATGAGCCCTGTGCCCAGTTGCCCCCAAGGATAACATCCTACAAAAACTATAGAACAATCTCTCAACCAGATTATTGACATGGATATTGTTCAGATTTCCTGTTTTACTTGTGGTCATCTGTGTGTGTGTGTGTGTGTGTGTGTGTGTGTGTGTGTATGTTCGTATAAGTTCCATGCAATTTTATCATATGTGTCTACTTGTGTATTCACCACCATGGTCAAGAGCAGAATAGTTCCAACACTGCAAGGGAATTCTTTCATACTCATACCCACCAACCTCCCTCTCTCTTCCCCCAGAGAGTATCTACTTTTCTCAGAGCTTTCTTGAATTTTTATGCATAGTAAAGAGAAACCAAATTAGTGAAAATTATTTGCCGTCAGTGAAAGCATCTGAGCTTTTAGAAAAAGGCGTCTCCTTGTAATGGATGCAGCCAGAGCTTGATTTCTAAACATGGGTTTCAGTTCCTACCCATCTACCTGGATAGGCACCTTTGTGCAAGGTGCAGCCTTCACAAATATATGCTTTGGGTTTGTGTTTAAGGCAATAGCAGTTAAGATAAGAAAGGAGAGGGCCTTCTGGGTGGCTCAGGTCATGATCTCGTGGTACCTGAGTTCGAGCCCCGCCTTGGGATCTCTGTTGTCAGCACAGAGCCCACTTCAGATCCTCTGTCCCCTTCTCTCTCTGCCCCTCCCCCACTTGTTCTCTCTCTCTCTCTCTCTCTCTCTCTTTCTCAAAAATAAACACTTAAAAAGAAAAAAAAAAGAAAGGAGGCATTATGTGTTAGTAAGCTTCATTGTTTGCAAAACTTCATTTATAATATTCCATTGAAATGATGAATTTTCAGATAAATCAAGAAGTCGTTTCCAATTTCCCAATTTCAAGGGTTTCTTGGAAAGTTATAAGTGATAGCATCCAAGATCCACGATCAGCTTCTAATTGGGACTAGGACAGTATCACTCTCTGGAATTTTATACTTACATGAATAGGGACTATGAGAATAGCCAAAATTCTTTTAAAAAAATATGGAAAGTCAGCTCTAGTTTCTATCCTTTGTTGCAAGCTGATTATATATATATATGTTTATACACACACACACACACACACACACACACACACACACTCTCAGGCTGACACTTCCCATCTGCAACTGTCGGCATTTTTGCCCATCTGATATAAAATGCCAGAAAGTAGTCCTCAAATCCAGCTCAATGGCTCTATAAAATATGGTCTTCTTGTCACCCCTAGTGCTTAAATCATTTGTTGTCAAACTGGGTGGCTTTCAGAGTTGACATTTACTGCTGTTTGTGCAAAAGAGATTGTAGCCTCAAAGAGAGGGCCAGAACTGTCATTAAGCACTGCCAACTATGAGAACAAAGGCCTTGCCTAATTTTTTTGTGATTCTGTTGCTGCCCTATGGTTCTTAAGACAGCCAGTTTTTAAATGATGGATTTCCAGTGAGACACTCATGAAGTGTTTACCCATTGGTCCCAATGGCCTTATGCACACACAGACATTCAAGCCCATACAAAGAAATCTTAAAAGATCCTTTATCTTCCCTCTCTCTACCCCACCCCCACCTCTCCCTCTCTTTCACTTACTTTGTTTTCCAGAGTCTCTAGGTTAGATCCAACAGAGACAGGCCACCTATATATGAGGAATTCATATCAATAGTAGGAATGAATTTAAAGAAACTTTCAAAGATTCAAGTCAGCAAAGATGTATCGAGTGACTGATGTGTTCATGGCACTCTGAGAATTGCTTTTTAGTTGACACCAAAATGAGTCTCTTCGCTCAAAAGGGAGGAAACTAACACTTGATCAGTTTCCATGAGCCAAGCACTTGCATTTGCCATTTTGTGGGGGTTCTGTGGTGATTCATGATACGATGCTACTATGATTTTCTGCACCAAGAAACAGGAGCGCAGTCAGGTTCAGGTGTTTGCCCAGGGCCACACAGCTAGTATGAGGCAAAGCTGAGCTTCAAGCCAGGTATATCTGACTCGGAAGTCCATGCTCTTTCCATACTGTCTCCTTTACCCCCAAAGAAGAGAAAAATGGAAATAGAAATATGGAAATGCAAGTGTACCCAAAACTGTAGTACAGAGCTGATTATACTAATTTGTGTAAGAAATTCCGAATCCAAGAGTCCCAAAGAAATTCAAAATACATGTGATGTGGTGGACGCTGATGATCCCCTTTCAATTAAGTGCTCATTGTCCCCACTGCTGGGAGTGCTGGGGACATACAACCTTCAATTATTAGGGACTGTCTCATCTACAGAGAACCACCTTGTCCAAAGTCATACCCCTTCCTGAGAAGCCCATATCCACTCACTGCCTGAAAGGGAAGTAAAAACTTGGCCATCTTGGTTCAACTTGGCATACCTCTTAAGGACAATTCTGGCTCCAGAGCTCCCCATGTGTTGACTGAACTTTGTTGGGCTTTCACAGTGACATCTGCTTCACCCCCTCCCTTCCACTGGTGTCAACCCCAAGGACTCCTTAATAAACATCCTGCATGCATAGCTCAGCTCAGAGATTGCTTCCCAGAGAATCCAACCCCTAACAGTTGGGTAGATCAGATAATTCTTCACAGGAAACTTGGTGAAGGTGATAGGCCTTGGGTGACAACCATGATTCCAACAGGACAACCATGCAGCTATTGTTGAAAAGGCAATTGTGACTCTGCTGTGGAAGGTCTTGAGGACGAGATAAGGAGTCTGTACCCAGCTGAGAAATAGAAAGCAATGAAGCCTTTGAGCAGAGGCAGGGTGTAACTTAGAAAAATGATGTGGTCATTTACAAGGCCAATTGTTGAAGACGGAGGCAGAAGATGGCGACTCAGTGATCTAGACAATTTCTATGAATAGAGCATTAGAATTTCTGGCATAAAGCAGGTTTGAATCCTGGCTCTGCCACTTATCTCTGGGACTTGTAGAAGTTTCTTAATCCCTCCAAACTCAATTTCTTCCTCTGCCAACTAAGACAATGTTTGCAGTGTGGACTGACTGGGAGTTTGCAAAGCATTACATGCACATACACATGCAAAAACCAGCCTATAAATCCCTAAACAAATTCAAATTTTAACTGTGAAGATGAAGAAGGTTGGCCTGGAGCAGGAGCTAGCAAACTACAGCTCTCCACCCTATTCAGGCAGAACGGTTTTGTAAATAAAGTGTTACTGGAACACAGCCGTGCCTTTTCATTTAGATATTGTCTGTGCCTTCCTTCAAGCTACAATGGCAGAGATGCATAGTAGTTGTGATAGAGACCACATGACCCTGCAAAACCTAAAATTTCTACCATCTGGCCCTGTGCATAAAAAGTTTGCCACCCCTGACCCCGAGTATCAGAAGTAAAAAGGAAGTGACTGGAGGGGAGCCAGTAACTACTTGGTCTTAGAAAAAGCGAGCAAAACAAAGGACCAAAAACTCTTGAGATTTCAAGCCCAGGGCCCAGCGACAGAGGCACTGTCATTACAGTGAAGAAATCAGGAAGAGCCATTCCCCTTGATGGCTGGCTTAACTGTGGGCATTCTGACTTTCAAGTGCTGGCGAAAACGTTCAGCCAGAGAATAGAAAATATGAGTCTACTGGCCCCTGGGTGGCTCAGTCAGTTAAGTGTTCGACTTCAGCTCATGTCATGATCTCACGGCTCGTGAGTTCAAGCCCGGCATCAGGCTCTGTGCTAACAACTCAGAGCCTGGAGCCTGCTTCTGATTTTGTGTCTCCCTCTCTCTCTGTCCCTTCTCCACTCACGCTCTGTCTCTTTCTCCTTCAAAAATAAATAAACATTAAAAAATTAAAAGCAAATATGAATCTGGTACTTTGGCAAGGGCTTAGAGATGATATTTTGGCTTTGAGGAACAGTGTGCATGGACCCCCCCCCCCCCAAAAAAGAGGGAAAATTGGTAATTCTGTAGGCAGTATAATTTTGACTCCAAACTTCTACTTTTAAATGGATTGAGCTCTGCTTGTATTTGAGGAGTTACCCAAAGACTTAATGCTTACAACTGGAGAGTTAAAGTGAGGCTTTGTTGACCATTATTCTATTAAGCAGAAAAATGAGAAAAAGGCAGTAAAGTTTTATTGTTGCTAGAAAGGAAATATTTCAGAACCAGGCAAAGACTCCCCTGCATGGAAGGCATTTGACCACATTACCGGCCACTAAACAACACTTGGAAACCAGTTTTCTGTCCCAAGTGTTGTGTGTCCTGTGAGATATTAAATGCTTTTCTTTTTTTTTTAATGTTTTTTAATGTTTATTTATTTTTGAGAGAGAGAGAGACAGAGTGTGAGCAGGGGAGGGGCAGAGAGAAAGGTAGACACAGAATCTGAAGCAGGCTCCAGGCTTTGAGCTGTCAGCACAGAGCCCAACGTGGGGCTTGAACTCATGACCTGAGCTGAAGTCGGACACTCAACTGACTGAGCCACCCACGCACCCCTTAAATGCTTTTCTGAAAACAAAAAGATTTCATGGTAAAACAACTTTGGGGAAAACCAACTTAAAGAAGTTTAAAGCTTTCTTTATTATAGAACTTCTCAGAGTTTTTAACACGTGAGTAAGCACTAGGAATCCCCAAGAGGTAGGCACAGTGAGTAGATAGGAAAATTTGGGCTTAAAGTAGAAACCTGCCCAGGATTACAGAGCCATTAGGAAGCAGAGCCGGGAGCAATTATTATTGCCTTCCTAATGATGACGATGATAAGGGATGATGGTGGTGGTGGTGAAAAGTGTCATTACTGCCGAGTGGTCCCTTTGGTACTTGATATCCCTTGGAAGGCTATGTAATCCTTCAACGAGTGTATCAGTCACCTGGGGACAATACAATGCTGTGTCAACCACTCAAAACTCGGTGGCATACAACCATAAACACGTGTTCTACCACGCACACCTGCAGGTTGGCTGGGGCAACTTTGCTGATCTCACTGAGGTTTGGCTCCAGCCTGCGGGTTCCAACCAGGTCTGCTCTCATCTGTCTGGGAGGAGCTGGCTGTCACCGGTGTAGTCCTCTCTCCCTGTGCGTCTCCACATCACAGGGCTGCACCCTAGTCAAGGGGCAGGGGGTTCCCCTCCATCTCTAGCAGGAAGAACTACAAAGGCACGTGGGAAACGCCGTGGATACAGAGAAGAGTAAAGAAATAGAACCAATTATTCAATCTCCCACGACCCAGGTGTAAAATTCAGCTTAGGAGCATGCAATAAAAAATGTAATCTGTCTGTTTAAATAATCCACAGAAGCCTGGCACCGTGAATCTCAAGTTCAGTCAAGGCACTATGCGAGCATGAAATGTTACTAATCTTATACCTACTTGCTCAGAATCTGCCCGAGCCTGGGCTACGTAAGGTGTACCCTCTCGGAAGAGCCCTAAGGGCTGACTAAATAGAGTACAAAATGGTCTGTAACTCTCCTTCGTATTCCCTTTGCCCGGGCATCAGAACTGTTCACCTGGCATCTCCACAAAGACTTCTCTGGGTCCTGCACTACTTGAGGCCCACCGTCCAACCTCCTCTCCCAAGCCAGTGGGACTTGAGCCTTGATCTGAGGCTGAGGTCTTGGGAGAACTGGTTCTGGCTAGCTTGCATGTTGATGAGTGTCCCTGAACCTGTGACGACCACCTAGGCCGAGAGTCCAAGGGGTGGTTGGAGAGAAGAATGGGCAATAGGACACTGGCCAGTGAATGGGGGAATACACGTGTTCTAAAGGTGGAGCCACTGAGAAAAATTAATAGGAGTAAGCTTTTGGGGAGGGTCTTGTGGCCTAGCCCTCAAAAAGGGAAGGAAGCTGGGCACCATATCTCTAAAGTTTGTATGATTCTTTGATGAAGATGCTGCTGCTTCTGCTGATAATGAAATAATTGATACATGAAAGAGAATATATGTCAGGTATATAAACTTGGCAACATGATCATAAAATGCCCCCCCTCCCCGGGGTGCCTGGGTAGCTCAGTCGGTTGAGCATCCAACTTCAGCTCTGGTGATGATCTCAAGGTTCGTGAGTTCAAGCCCTGCATCGGGCTCTCTGCCGTCAACACAGAGCCCGCATGGGATCCTCTGTCCCTCTCTCTCTCCCCCTCCCCTACTCACACTCTCTCCCTCAAAAATAAATAAACATTTATTTTTTTTTTAACGTTTATTTATTTTTGGGACAGAGAGAGACAGAGCATGAACGGGGGAGGGGCAGAGAGAGAGGGAGACACAGAATCGGAAACAGGCTCCAGGCTCTGAGCCATCAGCCCAGAGCCCGACGCGGGGCTCGGGCTCACGGACCGCGAGATCGTGACCTGGCTGAAGTCGGACGCTTAACCAACTGAGCCAACCAGGCGCCCCAATAAACATTTAAATAAACTGCCACCCATGACCTCACCACTCAACTTAAAAACCAGTGTATGAGGGCATCCACTGCTATCGCAATGCTGTGTTTATCATTCTCTTACTTTTAAAAAAGATGGTTACGTGCGCTGTGTGAATTCTTGAACAAACAGGATACATTTCTGAGGTTTCTTCCTCTTTGAGTTTTACAAAAACGGTGTCACGTTGCATGTAATCTCCTGTACCTTGTCACTATCATGTTCCTGAAATTCTTTCATGCTTCGGAGTTCACTATAGTTCATTCATTTTCACTGATCCGCAAGAAACTTTATTAGAAATATACCACAGCTTACTTATTCATTCTCTTGTTCATAAACATTTCAGGCGGTTCCATTTCTGCTGTTATGAACAATTCCATTCTCAGGGAATTTGTATGTGTCTCCAGGTACACGTGTCCAAGAGTTTCTCTGGGATATGTAACTCAGAGTGGAATTTCTGGTTTATAAGCTTTTCAAATGTTTTTGGGGCTTTTTTTTTCCCTTGGCAATTTAATTCCAAAAAGGTTGTATCAGTTTATAAGTCACTAGTGGGGTATGGTATTTGCACCAATACCATATTGTCAGGCTTCTACATTTTTGCCAATTAAGCAGATAGAAAACAAATCACGTTACAGTTTTAATTTGTGTTTTCCTGATTAATGATGAGGTTGAACACTTTTTCACAATTGAATTTACCATGTATGTTTCCCCGTCAGCAAAATGCGTATTTATTCCCTTTGCTTATTTTCTTATTTCTGTTAGTTTCTAACTGATTTATTATAGCTCATTATAAATACTCAATGTTAATCTCTTGCCAATTATGTGAAGTGCAAAGTCTTTTCCAATTGTGTGGCTTGTCTTTTCGCTTTTGTGGGTTCTTTTGACAAATTCTCAGCTTTGGAAGTAGTTAAGCGTATTGAACTTTTCATTGTGTCTTCATTAAGAGATCTATATGCACCCTACCTTCATCAAGATATTCTCTTCACTGGCCTCCTAAGCCAGAGTCTTAAAGTTTTGCTTTGAACATTTAAATAATTTTTAACCCATTTTTTTTGCCTGTGGTATGAGGTTGGGATCCCCCCATCCACCTCCTTACCCATCTGCAAGACCACCTTTTCCAAATAGCAAGATTGCCTCATGCACGTGGGACACTGATGGGCCCTCTACTCTGTTGCCTTGATCAACATGTCTTCTCCTGTACCAAAGTTGCACCATCTCAATTATTCTGACTTTATAAGTCTTGGGAACTGATAGGGCTTCCTGGTTAGTTAAGTTATAACCAGAATTTTAGGGGAGAAATGAGCTTCAAACATTTTAATCAAAAAAAAAAAAAAGAGAAAAGATGTTAATTGTTTATTTAAAAATAGTATCTCTTCTCTAGCTTCCTCTCCTGAGGGCTAAGGTTACCAGTATTGGAAATTCTTGTTATTCTAGATGCCACATACATTCCATTATCAGGAGAGTGAACTATTGTTGCTTTAAACACAAGTAATTCAGATTTCCAAGTGATTCTGATGCAGTTGGTGACATGTGACTTTACTTTTCCATTTTTTTTGCTTCAAGGCATCAGTTGAGATATGTTGCACACAAACGATTTACCCTTTCGGCTCCCTTTAGAAAATAAAGTCACATTAAAATGTTACTTTTGTGTTTATTCTGAAGCAGCTCTAATGCCAACATGTCTTCGCATTTCTTCAGCGTTATTTATACAGGGTTTCATGTTTATAAAGCTAAGACAAGGTGATTGGATGAGCTTGAAGTTTTCTGGGTGGGGGCATGGGTCTTAGGCACTCTGCTATAAATATAAACTCTCCACTCTCTATGGACCACACATTTTATAACTCACTCTGTAAAAACAGCACAAATCTTTTGAGCATTTTCCATCCAGTGAATGTTGAATAAATTCTTTTCAATGGTGACATTGACTCCTTAGGCTGTTTATTCGGCCTTCTTTGCTGGAGATATAGTTATACAAATCGAAAACTCTTTTAAATGTTGTACCTAGGATGTATTGTAAGTCATGTTTATGAATGGAGTTTTATGTTCTTTACGTAGGTGCAGAAATAGAGAGAACAGAGTACACACAGGACTCGCAGTTCAGTCCGGTATGTGATAGAGCACATAAAAGGAGTCCTGAACTTGTTAAATGTGTGCCTAACTAAGGGTATATTTCAAAAAATTTTTGAAAATTGGTTTACAAAGAAATAATACATGTGCAAAGAACTGGCAACATACACTTACACATCACCTGCTAGAGAGAACATGCTCATGGTTCGTGAGCTGGAATCAACTGGAAAAATGGCTAGAAATCAGAAAAAGGAAATAGAGACAGGAAATATATTCAGGGAGCGAAATAACAGAGATGAGAAGAAGAGAACTGAAACCAATAATCAAAATCCTCTACCATAACAAATGTCAGCGTTAAAATGATAGGGAAATGGTTTTTCAGTAATTTTGGCTTGAGCAAGAAAACAGTGGGTCTTCTATCGAAGAGTACTTTTAATGTGTGCCAAGGTGGAAAGACAGTCACAATTAATGAGCTTCGGTGGGGGTGGGGGAAAACAATAAAAGGAAGTTTGATTTTTGCTATGGTTACAAATTAAGTGTAGCTCAGGGACACCGGGGTGGCTCATTTGGTTAAGTACCCGAGTTTTGATTTTGGCTCAGGTCATGATCCCAGGGTTGTGGGATCAAGCCCCACACTGGGCTCCACTCCTACACTGAGTGTAGGGCCAAGCTGAGCATGGATCCTGCTTAAAATTCTCTCTCTCTCCCTCTGTCCCTCTCTCCTGCTCTCACACCCTCCTTCCCTGTCTCTCTCTCTCTCTGTTTCTCTCTGTCAAATGAAAATTACAAAAATTCAGTGTAGCTCAGAATCCAGTCTCTAAAGCTCGTGTTGGGTGCTCCCAGCTTTCCACCTTCCTCTCTTCTCTACCATCTATAGTCCCATAGCTCCTGTAAACCCTGCTTTCTCTCCACTTATTTTTTAAATATATTTATTTATTTTTGACAGAGAGAGAGAGAGAGAGAGAGAGAGAGAGAGAGAGAGAGCAAGCAGGGGAGGGGCAGAGAGAGTGGGAGACACAGAATCCAAAGCAGGCTCCAGGCTCTGAGCCGTCAGCACAGAGTCCAATGTGAGGCTTGAACTCATAAACCAGGAGATCATGACCTGAGCCAAAGTCAGACACTTAACCAGCTGAGCCACCCAGGCGCCCCTCTCTCCACTTATAAAACCTATTTTCAGTCACACTTCTCTTGGTGCCCTACAATCTAGGAAAATCTTTTCACCCAGCAGCCTACTAGCAACATAAACTGTTTATTAAGAAGCACCTTGGCCCCGGTGAATTAGAAAAAATTTTATCAAGAGAAAGTAAGTATAATTTGAAATTTTTTACAGCTGTATTTATATCTACCAAAATGCAAATGACCACTGCCATGGACAAATGTTGGTGATGTTATAGTAAAAACTCTTGTGTATCATTTACAATTCTTACATTGATAGGGTTGCAAGACTTAGCAAATAAAAATACAGGATGTCCAGTTAAACAAATTACATATAAGCGACTAATTGTCCTTTTGGTATAAGTTTATTCTGTTAAATGAAGTAAATAAGGAAGCCATTAAACTGTGGTTTTAATGCTATTGTAGGCCGTGGAAGCAAGCCGAAATTTAAGCCTGTCAATACCTCAAGGTGACAAAATTGAAACACTACAAATAACCAATCACGACAGCCAACTAAGCACTAAGATTATAGCTAATCAATCATTTCCTTGTTTTGCCTCTTTCTCTTCTCCATGAACATCTGTCCCCATGGTCGTGTTGGTGAAGGGCTACCAACCACTTCCGGTTGGGCGATGCCCTATTCTAACCATTTTTTTTGCTCAGGTAAACTCTTAAAAATTCTAATATGTCCCAGCTTACCTTTTAACAGTCCCATACAATATTGGGGACATACTAACACTAAAACAAGGTATTTATTGTTTATCTGAAACTCAAATTTACCTGGGCATCCTGGGTTTCATTTGGCAACCCTAATTAGAGGATATTCTGTAAGAAGTTTGAATAAAACTTGGTATGTTTGCCCTCCCCCCAGACTATTTCAGCAAGCTTTGAAGAATAATATATAATAGGTCTTCACTGGAGTTCTCTTTCTAAAAATCCCCTTTACCATTTCCTCTCTGCAGATTCTACTTACCTTGGCTTCTTCCCAGATCGCTGTCCTCTATCCTGACCAAACACAAAGCCAGACTTCCGGATTCCGGGTTCCGTTCATATGTTCTGCTGTC
The DNA here is from genome assembly GCF_007474595.2 of Lynx canadensis. Lineage (NCBI taxonomy): Eukaryota > Metazoa > Chordata > Mammalia > Carnivora > Felidae > Lynx > Lynx canadensis. Next base: position 120,097,645 of record NC_044304.2, read on the forward strand.
CTCTCTTTAACCCTCTTCCAACCAATCCTGGCCACCTCTCCACCCAGCCCCAGGTTGCTGCAGTACCCTCTTACATGTGCTAACCAGCCCTTTCCTCTTAGAGAACAACAAAGACCTGGAAATCTAGCAGGACAAACAAAAATGCCTCTTAAAAGTTGAGGAGGAATAGGGGCACCTGGATGGCTCAGTCAGTTGAGCATCCAACTTCAGCTCAGGTCATGATCTCACAGTTCATGGGTTCTGCTTGTCAGCGCAGATACCTCTTCAGATCTTCTGTGTCCCCCCACCCCCATCTCTCTTCACCTTGCCACTCGCATGTGCTCTTTCTCTCAAAAATGAAAAATAAACATTAAAAAAAAGAGAAGAGTTGAGGAAGAATTAATACTGTAAATAAGTATACTGAAATATTTTTATGACTCTCCCACCCACTCAGATCCTTCAAAAGCATCCTCAGTTCTCTGAGAGGCTTCACTAGGCTCCTCTTACCTTCTCTCTCCCCACATTCAGGAGGTCCCCAAGGCTTCATGTCCTTCCTCAATGTTCTCAGAGATCCTGTAAGACTCCTCCTCATGTCTGTCAGTGCGACTACTCTGAGACCACAGTCCTGTCTAGAAATAAGCTGCTTGATTTGGGATTCTCCTCTTCAAAGGGCTAACCTTTTCCTGAGGTTCAGGTGCCCTGGAGTTGGTCATGGCTGGACGTCCCAGTACAATGTTGAACAGAAGCCATGACAGTAGATGTTTTTGTCTCATTTGCCATCTCACAGGAAAACTTTCAATGTTTCCACACTAAATTGGAGGGAGATTTTTTTTGCGGGGGGAGATACTCTCCAAAATTTGGTAGAATAGTGAAAGTCCCCCTCAATTCCTAGTTTGCCAAGACTTTTTGTCATAAATTGGGATTCATCCTACCTAATAGTTTTCTGCAGCTATTGAGATTATTATCTGAGTGTTCTTTATTCTGACAATGTGATGAATTCCGTAGATGTTCAAATGTTAAACCAGCCTTGTATTCCCAGAAGAAATGCAAAGCAGTCATAAGGATCACGCTTTTTCCATCTTGTTAGACTCACTTTCTAACTCTTTTGTTGGATGTTTTCAAAATTCAGTTCTCCGGAGGAATTTCTATAAAATTAATACCATTTCTTCCTTACACACTTGAGATCTTCTGTAGAAATGCCCATTCTTCGTGTTAGTAATCTCTCACTTCTCTTGGTTTCTCAAATAGGGTTACCTACAAAAGGGGCTGGTCTTTTCAATGAGCCAACTTTTGGCTTTGATTATTTTTCTCTAGTACATATTTATCTTTTACTACAGTAGTTCTCCTTTTATCTTTATTGTTTCCTTCTATTGTCTTTGACATTAATTTACTTTGACATTAATTACAGCTTTAGCTGCATCCCATAGGTTGTTATGTGTCATATTTTCACTCTCTTTTAGTCCAACTTATAATTTTTAAGTTTTTCACTGTAATTGTATCTTTACCCATGGGTTATTCAGATGTGTATTACTTCATTTCCAAACATCCGGGGAGTTTTCCATAGTGGTTATGGTTTTTGATTTCAAGTTTAATTCCATTGTATTCAGATAGCCTATTTCCATCCTTGGAGATTTGGCGAGACTTGCTTTACAGCTAAGTATTGAGTTCTTTTGGTAAATGTCTCATGTGTATTGGAAAAGAATGTTTATTCTACAGATGCTGGGTGCAGAGTTCCTTCCATGGAAATTTGGTAAAGTTATTCTGGCTTTTTGAATTTCCTATGTATTAACCGAAACTTTATTCATTTATTCTATTATGAGAGAGGTTTGATAAAAAGTACAACTAGGATTGTGCAGATGGCTATTTCTACTTTTACTTCTATCAGTCCTTGCTTTATACAATGTGATACCATGCTATGTATTGGATAAAAATTCCTGATTGTTATATCTTTTATCTTTATAAAATATCCCTCAGGGGCGCCTGGGTGGCGCAGTCGGTTAAGCGTCCGACTTCAGCTCAGGTCACGATCTCGTGGTCCGTGAGTTCCAGCCCCGCGTCAGGCTCTGGGTTGATGGCTCAGAGCCTGGAGCCTGTTTCCGATTCTGTGTCTCCCCCTCTCTCTGCCCCTCCCCCGTTCATGCTCTGTCTCTCTCTGTCCCAAAAATAAACGTTAAAAAAAAAAAATTAAAAAAAAATATCCCTCTTTACCTCTAGTAATATTGCTTATGTTGAAGTCCAATGTTTGTCACAGAAAGATAACTACATTAGCTTCCATTATCTTAATGTATGCATTTTATATCCTTTTCTAATCTTTGGTTTTCAGTATTTCTGTATCCTTTATATATAATGGGAGTCTCTTGTAAATAACATATACTTGAGTTTTGTTTTATTATTCATTAACAAAGTTTGTCTTTTATTTGGAGTTTTAAATCCATTTATATTTAGTTACCAATACGTTCAAGTTTGAATTTGCCATCTTGCCATTTGTTTTCTGTGTCCCTCTTGTTATTTGTGCCACTTACTATTTTCTTCTTGCCATATTTTGGGTTAATTTTTAATTCTTTCTTTCCTCCCTTCTAGTAGCCTGTAAGTAACAGATTGTTTTATTATCTTCCACAGTCCTCCAGACAAACTCTCAAGATCAGTCTGTTAAAGAATGTTTAAATGTATCTCTTTAGCATTTTATCAATGATGCTTTTAAAAGGGCAAACCAAGAGCTCTAAATGATTCACACCAGAAAATATTTAGCCATGAAATATGAGTTCATTTCAGACTTCAGATGGAAAAAGAAAAGTCCTTCCATTAAATGTTGAGCTATAGAGGCTTGTATTCCTTTCTCTGGGCAATCATTATAAATGTTGTTGCAAATTTATAATTAAGATCTATTATAGCTAAACAAAAATCCAGGGTAAGGGACCAATCGCTGAAGTCCTCTAGGAAAACAAGCAGACAAACCAATGTATAAAAAGTGAAACACTTGCGTTTTCCAGGAAGGAGGGAAGATCGTAAAGTCGGAATTTACTAGGAAACTGAAGTGCGTCTGGAGACCACTGAAGCCCTGGTCGCTCCATGTCCCGCTTGACCGTGGACCCCAAACCTGCTCTGTCGCTGGGGAGGTTGGTGCATAGTCCAGTCCTCCTCCTGTGCTCCCTGGGGGACTGAGAAGCAAATGTTCTATGTGAGTCCTTAGCTCTCCGTGAGTATAAATGGGCACATGGCAAGTGTGCCATTAGAAAACATAAAACGCCCAAAGAAGTCAGATTTTGGAGCAAAGATGCTTCTCTGTGGCCTCTGGCTCTTTTTCCCACTTGTACAAGGGAAGTGCCTGCCTAAGAAGCAAAGCCCTGCCTAAGTGTAAAGTTCACAAAAAGTCTTGCCAGAAGCTGGAAAGGCCTTGAGATGAGGTGTGATTCTTGTGTCATTGAGACCCGTCGTGGACTTCCTTTGGGTGTGTCACACATTGCAGAGGGAGGCCCGCAAGAACGTTTTATGACCTCTAAGGGAGGAACATGAACTAACCTATCTATACAGTTCGTGTAGTATGTTTTTGTTTTTCTCCATATATCCCCTTTCCTCCCTCCCTCGCTTCCTTTTTTCCTTCCTTCTTTTCTTCTTTCCTACCTTCTTTTCCTTTTTCTTACCCTTTCATTCTCTCATCCTTAAACTGGTAGGATTGTGTGTGTGTGTGTGTGTGTGTGTGTGTGTGTGTGTGTGTTCGGCTGACCTAAATCTTTTAGCCTTTCAAACCAAGCCTCACCTTGGCTCATGGCACATATAGAGTAAACATGATTTTTCCTTTGGACAGTTTTCCTATTCTGACACTTCGGTATTTGAACAGTCCTCTGGAGCCTATTCTCCATTCTCTATGCTGATGTGGTTCTCATTATCTTCTGTCCAGGTGTCTTCCTATTTTTATTCCCCTGATGGGGCAGTTTTCTTCCCCACTTTGTGCATCCAGAGAACAGAGAGGAATATATTCAGTGTCACCCAGCTGGTTATCTCATTAAATTCTCAGGGCTTGTTCCATATTAGCTGAATAAAAATATTAACATTCTGGGGCTGGATTGCTAGCTAGTGTCGATTACAGTATATTGGTTGCAGAAATGAAGTTTGCAATGGAAAGAGATTCTAATTGGGAATCATAAAGCATGATGAAAAACATTTTCGCTGTGTCATTAGTATTGTAATTTATTCATTGATGCCTGGTTTGTTACTGATGCATTCACAAGTACCTGTTTGGTCTATCTGTCCCCCACTCTGAGAATTTGATGAGGAGAAACTTCAAATTGTCTTCAGAAAAGCGTGGATAACATCAATTTGGAATGGATGGTGTATTAGTTAGGGTAATAAAGGCTAAGCTGCCATAACACCCCACCCTTGGGAAAGGGAAAGAGAGAAAATAGAAAGCAAATAATTTTCCTTCACAAAAGTGAGGTGGAAATTGTTCACATCATGGCAGTTTACATTCCATCGGCCAAAACAGCCGTATCGTTATTCCTAACTGCAAAGGAGACTGGGAAATTTAGTTTCCAGCTGGGAAACCATGTTTCCAAGAAGAAAAAGAGGATGAACTTAAAGAGACAAGCAGTGGTCTGTGCCAGGTACTTTGAATATCAAATTTGAAACCAATTCTAATTATCATTAGCCCTTTAAGGCATGACAATATAATGGTTAAAGTCTCTAATTCTGGAGACAGAAAGCCATGAGTTCTAGTTTCAGCTCTACTACTTACTAGTGGTATAGCCATGAGCATGTTCATTAACTTCCTTAAAACCTCAGTTTCTTCAACCGTAAAGTGGGAAACATAATAATAGAACTTGTGTTAAAGATCATATGAAATCTACAAGTGCTCACATGGTAAGTGTTCAATAAATATTTCCTTGACTTAATTTCCTGAAAGGAGGAATTGACCTCTTGTTAATAATAAGACTTCCAGGCCAGTGGAAGTCATCCAATAAAGAGCTTCTTTGTTTCAGCAAAATTGATTTAATAAGAGTCTACTTCATAGAAGGTACTGAGATAGTCACTATTCATTTATCCACCTCAAATGAAATGGATATAGCAATGTCTTTCTCATTGAATTTGAAGGGATAAATGAGATATGATTTTCCAGAGCTTAACTCCCTCTAGCATATAGTAAGCTCTCGGTATATTTTAACTCATAATATTATATAAGATAAATGCTAAATATTGTTACAAGTCATGCTATGGGATATAAAGGAAGAACAATTCTGACTTGAAGGAATAGGAATGTTTTGAGGAGGTGACGGCACTTTAGCTAGGTTCTTAAAAATGAGAGGATTTCAAAAATTTGAAACGGTTGTTTTTATCAGAGAAAACAACATCAGTTAAAGTATAAAGGTGAATGTCTAGATCAGAGATTCATGAAATAAGAATGGGGAGAGGTTGTAGAAGAGAATATAATGTGAGATCATATCACGAATGCCACACTTTCATATTAGGACTTTGCTCACAAAGCAGTGGTGAGGTTTTTGAGGAGCTTTGCATACTCTGAGCTGTGTATTAGATTGACCACCTCTGATAGCAGCCTACACTGTAGATTAGAAGGGAGATAGATAGGTGAAATGAGAGCCTGGGAATCTAGATAGGTGACCTACAACAGTCTAGGAAAAGAATGATAAGGTCTGAATCAGGGCATTATCATTGACAATGGAAAGTGAAAAATAGAGAAGAGTCACTGACGAGGTAAAACCAATAGATCTTCAAAGCATTTTTACTAAGATAAGGAACAAAGCAAGGAAGACCACTGCCTCTTCTACTTTACGTTGTACTAGAGTCATTAGCCAATGCAATTAGATAAGAGAAATCAATTAGAGGTATAAGAATGGGTGAAGAAGTAAAATGAAGTGTAATGATAAATCTCTATTTGGAGATAATATCATAGTATACTAGGAAATCCCCAGAGAAGCAGGGGTGAAACAAACTCAAACAATAAAACAATTCAGGAAGGTAGCAGGGTATAAAATTAATATTAAAAATCAATAGTTTTCATACACAGAAACAGTGAAAAGTTAGAAGATATAGTGGTAGAAAAAAACTTCATTTATACTAGCATCAAAAATACATAAAATTAAATTTAATAGAAAATACTTCTAATAAACCCCTGAAACACTAAAAAGTGGTTTTGAACAAGTGGAAAGACATTTTCTGTCCTTGAACAAAATAGATCAACATTATGCAGATGTGAGTTTTCCCTAAGATAATTTACACATGCAATGCAATCCCAATTAAAATGCCAACAAGCTCTTTTATAGAGTTAAGTTGATACCAAAGTTTACATGGAAAAACAAACATGGAGGAATAACCAAGAATCACTGAAAAAGAATATTTATGAGGGGGGACCAGCAGACACTAAAACATACTATAAAGTCTCTATAATTAAAACAGTGTGGTACTGACACAGGCAATAGAATAGACTAAAAAAATCCAGGAATAAATTCAAACACATATAAAAGTGTAGTATATGACAAGGGTGTCATTTTAAACGACTGAAGTAAAGATGAACTTTTAAAATAAATTATGTTGGAAAACTGAAGAGCTATTTGGGACAAGATAACATTAAATCCAATGTCTCACACTGCACATAGGAATAAACTTCAAATAGTCTGGGGATATAACATAATAAAAAAATAAAAATAATAAAATAATAAGGTACTAGAAATTTATATGGGTGAATTGTTCTGTAGTCTCAATATAGGAAAGTCTTCCTAATAGTGACTTTAAAATCCAGAGCCAGTCTGAGAAGACATGGGAGATAAATTTAACTAATAAAAACTAAAAGGTTTTCTTTGACAAAAACAAACAAAATACCATTTTTAAAAAAGCCAAAAGACAACTGATTAACAGGGAGAAAATATTTGCAACATGTGTCTTAGACAAAGGGCTAATAACTCTAATACGTGAAGAATGCATAAAATTGTAAATAAAGGTATTCCTATTTCACATTACTGATTGCATTCATCAATTTCTCTTAACTCTTTTAAGGTGGGTGGCCATTTCATGTATGATACTTTCATATGAAAAAAAAGAGGCATAAATACTAGAAGATCAGTATAAGCCCCACAGAAGACTAAAGAACTTTCTATCAGAAGCCATGGTCCTCCCCAACTGACACCTCTCAATGTGCTCTCAAACCCCACATCTTTGTTTGACCTTCCCTACAACAGGAGCAACCTTCCTCTTTCATGACTGCTGGCCACTCCCACCATGCCCCAGAAATCACAGTTCAAATCTTACCCCCTTTAGACAGCTCCACAATCACAACCTGCTTATCCACAATGATGCATTCTTTAAAACGTTGGTTGCAGGGGCGCCTGGGTGGCGCAGTCGGTTAAGCGTCCGACTTCAGCCAGGTCACGATCTCGCGGTCCGTGAGTTTGAGCCCCGCGTCAGGCTCTGGGCTGATGGCTCGGAGCCTGGAGCCTGTTTCCGATTCTGTGTCTCCCTCTCTCTCTGCCCCTCCCCCGTTCATGCTCTGTCTCTCTCTGTCCCAAAAATAAATAAAAACGTTGAAAAAAAAAGGAAAAAAAAAATGTTGGTTGCAAATTGATTTATCTTGTGAGAATTTTCATGTATGTTGACACTCGAAGCTTTTCTTCCCATCCATATGCCTCCCTGTGGCAGTTTCTTTCTTTTTTTTTTTTTTATGTTTATTTATTTTTGAGAGAGAGAAAGCACAAGTGGGGGAGGGACAGAGACAGAGAGGGAGACATAGAATCCAAAGCAAGCTCCAGGCTCCAAGCTGTCAGCATAGACCCAGACACAGGGCTAGAACCCACGATTGTGAGATCATGACCTGAGCCGTGGTTGGATGTTCAACCGACTGAGCCACCCAGGTGCCATCCCCACTCCCTCCATGGCAGTTTCTATGGGACAGAAACTGGAATCAGAAAAACATAAATCTTAGCTGAGTAGGTGGTGGCCTTAAAAGCCACCCTCAATACAACAGCCAATCATTTATTTTTGCTCTTATTTAAATTCTGACATGTCTAATAATGACTGAGTGTTATACTGGGATCTAAGTTTTTTAAGGGCAATGGCACACATTCAGGCATGTCGATTATAGCTTTGCCAGGCTAGGGTTTCCAGTCCACCACGTTACTTTCGTGCTGAGCTCCAGCGCAGAACTTCTGGACCAGTGCGGCTTCACCCCCAGCCGATTCTGAGGATTTAGCTCCAGGACCAGCTGCTGCCCCGAACTCTTCATTGACAGCTCCTAGGATCCCAGGACAGAGGGAGGTAAAGAGTATCCAGAAGGACAGCAGTTCCAGGGCATCTGTGTGACTCAGTGGGTTAAGCGTCCGACTCTTGATTTCGACTCAGGTCGTGATCTCACTGTTGTGGGATGGAGTCTACGCTGAGCGGAGCCTACTTGGGATTCCCTCTCTCCCTCTCTCTCTGCCCCTTCCCTGCTCATTCTCTCCCTCTAACACTCTCTCTCTCTCAAAATAAATAAAAAATAAACTTAAAAAAAAAAGACCTCGGTTCTCTTTCTCTCATCAGAGCCTAGCCTTGCTAGCACTCCTTCTCTGCTACCATTTTCTTAGCGATGCCTCCTTAGAGAAAGCCGGAAGACGTTTTCTCTAGCTCCTCCTTTGAATCTTACACTTTGACATCGCTCTGCCAGTTGACCAGGGCATCAGTTCACATTCCTTATGGTAGAAAACAGCAGAGAAGAGAGACTTCGAGTTAGGGCTGCTCTGGACTCTGTTGGAGAGTGGAATTTGGGGTGTCAAGGGTGTTGAATAGTTATCAATTCTGTTTTGCTCAACTCCAAACTCCAAATTTCCTTTTCTGTATGTGCATGTGCCACTTGATTATGAAGTTGTTAAGCATGTTAGTAAGTAAGGTATTCAGGTAATTTAAGAATTCATTCCCATTGTAAAATATTCAAGTAAATCGAAATACATAGAAAAACATGAAATTCATCCTTTATCTGCTATGCTTCCCTCCGCCCTAGCCACATTTCCACTTCCTTCCCCAAGCAAAGGCAGCCATTCCCAAAGCTTCAGTGTATTCCTTTTAATTTTCTGTCTCAAACTATACATTGATATGTGCACTCATATCAATTTCTCTGTCTTCTTTTTACATTAGTGGAATCATACTATACACATACACTGTGACTCCTTTTTCACTTAACAATATTTTGAAAATCTTTCATAAGTCAACTTCATTCAGTGCAGACTGAATGCGCCGTAACCATTTGCCTATTTTGTATTTAAGAGTGTTTTCAACTGTTATAGCTGAATTGTGTCCCGTCAAAAGTCACATGTTGAAGTCCTAGCCTCCAGTACCTCAGAATGTGACTGTATTTGGAGGGCCTTTATTTGTATAGGGCCTGTATTTGTATTATTTGTATCGGGACTGTATTTGTATGGGGCCTTTAAATTTTTTTTTTAAATGTTTATTTATTTTTGAGACAGAGAGAGACAGAGCATGAACGGGGGAGGGTCAGAGAGAGAGAGGGAGACACAGAATCGGAAACAGGCTCCAGGCTCTGAGCTGTCAGCACAGAGCCCGACGCGGGGCTTGAACTCACGAACCGCGAGATCATGACCTGAGCCGAAGTCGGACGCTTAACCGACTGAGCCACCCAGGCGCCCCTGTATGGGGCCTTCAAAGATGTCATTAGGTTAAATAAGGTCACTGGGGAGACTCCTACACCAGTGTGATTGGTGTCCATAAAAGAAGAGATTAAGATACAGACACACACAGAAAAAAGACCATATAAATGACACAGAGCGAGGACGGCCATCTGCAAGAAGAGAGGCCTCAGAAAAAAAACAACCCTACCAACACTTGGAACTTGGACTATAGCTCCCAGAACTGTGAAGAAATAAATCACCTGTTCTGTGGTACTTTGTCATGGCAGTACCAACAAACTAATTAAATAATATACCAATTTTTTTGTAGCTACATAGACCACTCTGGTGACTTGTACGTACATATTTGTGCACATGTGTGAGTATTTCTTTAGGCTAGATTACTAGAAGAGGAATCCCCAGTTAAAGCATATGATGAATTTTTAATTTTGACAGATATTGTCAAATTGCCTTTCAAGAAGTAGTCACTACCATTTTCTCTATCTTTGCCAATCCTTGACATATAAATCCTTGCAATTTTTACCAGTGATAACAGAATTTGGTATTTCATTGTTTTACTTGATTACTAATGAGGCTCGGAATTCTGAAGTTTACTGACCTCTTATGGTACATCTTGCTGTGAATTAACTATTTGTTTCCTGTGTCCTTATGGGGATAGCTTTTTGGTCATTTCTTATTAATTAGTAGGCATGCTTTATCAATTTTTCTTATTGATCCTTTATCTGTTATATAACTATTTCTTCCAAGCTTGTTGCATATTTTTTTTATTTTATTTATGATGTATTTATCATATCATACACATTTTTTGTTTTGTTCTGTTTTAGTTAGGGATCTGTTTACTTAAGGCCTTCCCTGCCTCAAGACTACAGTGGAAAGTATCTCCTATATTTTCATCAGGTAGTTCTTTGGGTTTGTTTTTAAGCTATCTGAAATCTAAATTCCTGGTGTTAAGTGGGAGTCTAGCTGTACTGTTCTCCAGTGGCAAGTCAACTGTCCCAACATCATTTATTAAATAGACACTGGTTAGCTATTCATTTGAAAGACTAGGGGCTCCTGGGTGGCTCGGTCGGTTAAGCATCCGACTTTGGCTCAGGTCATGATCTCACGGTCCGTGAGTTCGAGCCCCGTGTCGGGTTCTGTGTTGACAGCTCAGAGCCTGGAGCCTGCTTCAGATTCTGTGTCTCCCTCTCTCTCTGGCCCTCCCCTGCTCACACTCTGTCTTCTCTCTGTCTCTCAAAAATAAATAAATGTTAAAAAAAAAAATTTTTTTAAAAAGAAAGACTATAATAAGCACATGAATGCTTTCTATTCTGTTCCTTTGATCTAGTCCTAAATGAATACCCATCAATTTGTTTACTATATCTTTAAGGTATATTGATAGATAATAGGAAAATATTCTCCCCTGTTTTCTAATTTTAAAAAAAAACCTTTCTTATGAAATGTTAATAGTTTCTCTTATAAATTTTTAGACCCTTTCTACTAAGCCTTAGAAAAAAATCTTGACAGGAGGAACTTCATTGTAATTGCACTGGAATTTTTGATTAATTTGGGGGCAGAATTGTCATTTTTATAATTAATTTTTCCTATTCAGGAACATGGTATATTTTCGTTTGCTTAAGCCTTTTTAATGTCTTTCAGTAAAATTTTATCATGTTTAAGTCTTGTGTATTTTCAGTTGCATTTATATTTAGGTGTTTATTTTATGTTGCAAGTTGGTATTTTGAATGGGATCTCTTTTCTCCCTGGTGCAATAGTGTATAAAAGCACAACTGATTTTTATATGTTGATCATTTTCTGGCTATTTTATTGAGCTTATTTGATTCAGTTGCATTTTTAAACAGGTATTTGTATCAGTTTGCCAGGTTTGCCATAATAACAAACACCACAGACTGGGTGGTTTAACCACCCAGATTTATTTTCTCACAGTTTTTGAGGCTAGAAGTCCAAGATCAAGTGTTTGTCAGGCTTCAATTTTTTTTTAACGTTTATTTATTTTTGAGACACAGAGAGAAACAGAGCATGAGTGAGGGAGGGGCAGAGAGAGAGGGAGACACAGAATCCAAAGCAGGCTCCAGGCTCTGAACTGTCAGCACAGAGCCCAACAGGGGGGCTTGAACTCACAAACAGCGAGATCATGACCCGAGCTGAAGTCCAATGTTTAACTGACCCAGCCACCCAGGCACCCCAGGCTTGGATTTTTTGAGGCCTGTTTCCTTGGCTTGCAAATGGCCGCTTCTCATTTGTGTTCCCCCAACGGTCACACTTCTGAGTGCACATGTTTCTGGTGTCTCTATGTGTCCAAGTTTTCTGTTCTTAAAGGATCCCAGTCATATTGGATTAGACCCCACCCTAAATATCCTCATTTTAACTTACTCACCTCTTTAAAGACCCTATCTCCAAACATGATTACATTCTGAAGGTTAGAATTGCAACATATACATTTTGGGAAACACAATTCAGCCCATAATAACAATCATATTGGCAAATAGTGACAGTTTTATTTCTTCCTCTTATTCTATTTATACTTCTAATTTCTTCTTGTCTTATGACATTGGCAAACTCTCAAATACAGTGTTGAATTATACAGTGATTAAAAACATCCTTTTCTTTTTTTCCATTTTTAATACTTCTAATATTTTGCTATTCAGTATGATGTTTGCTCTTGTTTTCTGGTAAGTAATCCTTATTGGGTTGACGATTTTTTTTTCTCTTGTAAGTTACTAAAGGTTTGGTGTGTTTTTGTTTATTTGGTTGGTTGTTTCTTTCGTTGTTTTTATTTTGTTTTGCAGAGCTGGTGTTTGGTCCTAGTTCAGTTTGACTTTTCTCCCACTACTACACTCTGATTTCAATTAAGCCTTAAAAAAAATTGCAAACACCAGTTGGAGGTATGTGGAAAACAGATTTTGGGTGACATTAAGGTTTCTTTTCAATCCAACACTCTTTTCAGTTTTAGCCTCAACAAATAATTACATCTCTACATGAAATGGAATTTTTTCCAAAGCTGTGTTGTATAAATGCAGTGTTTTATACAACCTAGAAGGTAGGCAATAACATTGCAAACAGTGAACGCCAGACCTCAAATATTCTTGAGACAATGAAGTAGAAAACATTTCTTTGTACTCTCCCTGCCTCAATCTTCACCATGTCCCCTATTCACCTCTTGTCTGTTGGCTTCTCTAAAAGGCACATAGGAAGTCCTGCATTTAATATACGACTACCTTTTCCCATAGAAGTGGAAAAGCCTAAAGAGAAACCTAGGCTCTCCAGCCCTCCAGCAGTGATCACTGAATACCTGGAGATAATGCTAAAAATTCCCACTCACTGGGGAACCTCCCTGGTCCCATGCTGTTCAGAGCGCCAGGGAGCTAACAATGGGTAAGATACAAAGGGCTCACAGGCCAACGTTTGAATCAATCTGTTAATGCAAGTTGGTTATATTTTCCCACAGATTCTGTTTAATTGTTGGCAGTGCTTGGGTTAGGCGAGATAGCACTTAATTGCAAACAATTCTGGAGCTTCTTAGCAATGCAGAACTGCTTGAAATGAGAGAGAAGCAAGGATACTATATGATGAATAATATTAGGACCCAGAGGGCATGTAGAAGATGGAAAAAAGGAGTGGGTTAATTTTGAACCATTTTCAATTGCCATACCAGTCATTACCCACATTAGTGGATTTATTATGTTCTTTTTCTTCCCCTAATAAGAGCCTTGTAAAATTCAGCATATCATCAGGCAACCTAATAATTACTGTATTTAGGGGCAAATGTTAGATCCTAGACAGAGACCATTTATTATGTTCCATTCCCTAAAGTTTGACTGAATGGTCATTTTTCTGCTTCCTCATTAATAATTATAATAAGTAAACTGCAAGAAAGAGGAGGAAAGAACTCAGCAAATCAAAACTTAGAAAACTGGAAAGGTCAGAGCCATAAAGCATCCTGCCATTACTCACAGGCTGTGTGAGATATTAGAGTTATGATTCTTAATTTTCATGACCAAAATTCTAAAGGGAACAAAAATGGCACCAAATGAATCCATTCAATTAAATGTGGAAGCCCAGATGGAAAAAGAGCAAAATAAATAATTCCCTGAATCTGCCTTTTATCAGCTCAAGTCCAAAATTGTAGGCCTCCCCGGAGCCTAAGAATCACAAAACAAAAGCTTAATGTGCCCGGTAATTTAAGTGTTTGCTAACCTTTTGTCCTTCAAGCTCTGTAGAACAACCAGAAAAACATTACGTGATAAAGCTGCCCTGGTTGGATGTACACTGGCTAATGGCATCAATCTTCCAATATTCCTGATCCGGAATCTGAGATACAGAAAGGACTCCACCCCGAACATGTTTTCAGAAAGTTCTTTTGTTTCTTTGGATCACACTCAAAGAGTTTTCTTGCTAATTTTCCAAAAGCACATTATTCGTTTACCAAGCTTACTCCCTTGCTTTATCGCGAAAGCTGTTTCAGATATCTAAACTGTAACACAATGCCATTACATGTGAAGGAGATACTTGTGAGCTACCAATTTTTTGGTTATCCATTGCTTGGCTTTGCATTTGCAAATGCTTTCTGCACAAACATGAAGGTCTGCTTTGGAAGATTTTGCACTTTATTTATTTATTTATTTATTTATTTATCGCCTTTCTGTTTTCTTCTCCAAACATGGAACCAATAGCATTGTTCCCATTATGGTTTCCTTTCCCTCCTCTGAAAATCTGGGCACTTTGTGTGGGTGTTTAAAGACACCTTCTTAAAGCATTCCCTGAGGCTAAAGCGGCAAGAATTCACTCTCTGTTTTTGAAAAGCTAGAGCATTTGGAAACTTTTGAACAACCACTTAGTGCCAATGCTGCCCCTTGATCTTCTCTTTACAGTACATGGGGTTTACATTTTGTGAGCCAGATTCAATCCCAGTGGACCGCTGCTGGAGAACACAGGAAGAAATCTCCCCACATGTCTGCAGGGAGCATTTTCCGGCCAGAATGCATAAACCATTGAGAATATCTCCCATGGAGTCACTGACAGGAAGATAATCCATTCCCCTCCAGGCATTTGGCTGGTGTAGGAAGGACTAGGGAGCCCCACCTCTGGTGATAATAATGGGAGTTACACTTGAAAATGTCTCAAAAGCCAGATCCCCAAATACAGTTTTCTCCTCACAGGTTTTGCATTTCTCAGAAAGCAGCACAAGGAGAGATGGAGAACCAGAATGTAAATCATGACCTTTAAGAAAACATATAAATCAAAAGAATGGATAAATACATTCTATTTGCATAGCCTCTCTGAAGACTTGCATTAGCGAGATCAGGACAACCCCGTGTGCCCCAGTTTCATGAAGCCTTCTCGCATTGGCCAAATAAAAGCAGCCTGTCCGAGTGACCCTCAGCTTTAACACTTCAAAGTGAAGCACAGAATTACTTTTATTATTACCACAGCATTTGACCGCAATCCAGAGAAAGTCAATGAAAACCAGGACCAGATAGAGTTAATGCTTTCATAGAAACAAAATGCCGTCTGTGGATGCTGAGTGCCAGCACATCATTAAGCGAAAGATAGGAGTAAGGCCTTCTTAAGAGCTGACATTAAAAATTGAAATCCACTCTGTAAAAGACAGGCCTTGTGTATTTTTTAAAGCCCAAAGCCATAGCAGTTGAAGGGTAATAAAAATTGTATATAAGAACATTATGGCGGTTAGATTGTTCCCAAGAACACTTGATTCAGGATTTGGTATATATCTGTACAAATTTGGAATATATCTATGTAAAAATTCCACCCCAAGCTGGTAGAACTTTTAATTTCAGAGTGAGGACAGCCAACAATCTGATAGAAAAATGGGCAAGTAATCTGAAAGCCTGCTGTTCACTGAAAATGGAATATAAGTGGAATCCAAATATTTGAAAAGATATTTGACCATAATCATAATGAAAGAAAATCAATTTAGAAAAAAAGAACGTTTTCACCTGTGAGAGAAGTGACGCTGTTTTGGTGACACACAAGTTAATGAAGTAGGGAAATGGCATGTTCATTTTCCGTGGATGGAAGTATGAATTGGCTATATTTGGAGATATTTTGAGTAGAAAGATACTCAATTAGCTTGGCAATATTTATCATAGTTTTACAATGATATTTCCTTTGTTTCAGCAATTCTACTTCTAGGGGTTTACAAACAGATATACTTGCACTCACACACAAAGACAAGAATGTTCACAGCAGCAAGTTTTTAATAACAGAAAGCAGCCTACGTGTTTAGGACTGGCTACATTAAATATGGTACCCCCATTAGTGGAATACTTGGGGGCATTGCTGGAGATAATGAAGCAGATCAACAAATAAGTACTGACTTGGAAAGATCTTCAAAGTATAGTGTTAAATTGGTTTTTTTTTTTTTTCAAATGTGATAATATTCTCCCCTTTGTGTAAAAAGAAAGAAAGAGAGAAGAACATGCGTGCAAATTTTTATATGTTTGCATATCATAGAAAAATTCTTGGAGGATATATAAGAAATCATTAATAATGGTTGCCCCCAGAAATGAGATTATAATGTGTGCTTGACTGTATGCCTTTTTGTAAAGTTTGAAATATTTATCATATCATATCACATTATGTATATTATATACATATTATATATACATATTATATACATTATATGTACATACAGTATATACATATACAGAGTATTATATATGTACATATTATATACATATATATTATATATATGTGTGTGTGTATATATATATATATGTATGCACACAAAGAAAAGTACAGAGATGGTCAGGTGGGTAGAAAGGTGGAATTATGATCATTATCATGGTTTTCTTGTTTGAGTGGCTAGAAAATAATAAAAGACTCCTGATGGACAGCTCAGACATGGAAGGAGTCCTCAAGAGGCCGCCATATGCAAACTCAATCATACATACACTATACTGCAGGCAAGTCTTCCATAGGAGAAACTGTCTTAAACCTCACTTTATTTCTTTTAAACTATAGTCACCATGCGGTACCTCACATCCCCAGAACTGGTTTATGTTATAACTGGAAGGTTGTACATTTGGCCACCTTCACCCATTTTGCCCTCTACCCATTCCCCATCTCTGGCAGACACCGATTTATTTTCTGTGTCTATGAATACACGTTTTTTTTTTTTTTAAGATTCCACATATAAGTGAGATCATACAGTATTTGTCTTTCTTTGTCTGACCTCACTTTTAATTGATGCCCTGGGCATACACAAGTGATTTCCATGTTGAGGACTCTGTTTAAAGTAGTGAGTATATTGATTCAAACAAAGTAAATATTTTTACCAGGTTTTGTTTCTCAGTGAAAGCATTCAACAGATTTTTTTTTTTTTACCAAAGAAATGCTTGCTTTGCAGACAATATTTCCATGAGTTTCAATAAATATCTCACATGCTTGCTGCCTTTAGTCAATTTAATCAAGTTCTAAAAATGTCTACTATGTGTTTAATTTGGAAGTATCTGGTATGAGTGTTAAATGAGACAGAGGAACCGACAACTAATAGACAGTGATGTCTCAGATTTTCGTTTTTAAGCAAGCATTTAATGAAACACTGGACCATCATTTTCCATTGAAATCTGTTGTCAATACTGTATCAAGAAATAACCCAATCTGCATCTGGAAATTTTAAAAATGAGATGAAATAAAAGAGCTGAAGAACAACTGAACTGTCGCAAAACCTTGAAGGAGGCAAGGTGCATTTCATATTTGTTCATTAAATTAACAGAAAAAGGAATGAGAAGTGACAACAAGGAGAGGCAATACAAGACCATTAAGAAGCTCTTCCAGCTTCTAGGGATGCCTGGGTGGCTCAGTCGGTTCACTGGCCAACTTCTGCTCAGGTCACAATCTCATAGTTTGTGGGTTCAAGCCCTGCATTGGGCTCTCTGCTGTCAGCATACAGCCCACTTCTGATCCTCTGTCTCCCTCTATGCTCCTCCCCTGCTTGTGCTCTCTCTCCTTCTCTCAAAAATAAACAGTTAAAAGGAAAGAAAGAAAGAAAGAAAGAAAGAAAGAAAGAAAGAAAGAAAGAAAGAAAGAAAGAAAGAAAGAAAGAAAGAAAGAAAGAAAGAAAAGAAAAGAAAAGAAAAGAAAAGAAAAGAAAAGAAAGAAAGGGCTCCTGGGAGCTCAGTTGGTTAAGCAGCCAACTCTTGATTTTGGCTCAGGTCATGATCTCAGGGTTCCTGAGTTCGAGTCCCACATTGGGCACCACACAGACCCTGTGGATCCTGCTTAGGATTTTCTCTCTCTCTCTCTCTCTCTCTCTCTCTCTCTCTCTCTCCCTCCCTCTCAAAATAAGTAAATAAAACTTAAAAAAAATTTTTAAAGAAAAAGAAACCCTTTGGGCTTCTAATGACCCTTAATTTCATTAAAAGGCTCCCAGAGAAGCCAAGTCAGATGCAGGACGGGAGCGGTTATCTGTCTGCAGATCCATAGCCCCACCGAAGGTCAGGGTTGATTCCATCTCTCTCCCTTTCCTCATCATTCAAGTTTGGGCTTCCTAATTGGATGAGGATTTTTCTTGCATTTGCATGTAAGTAGAGGGGCTATACGGTCAGGTTTACCAGGGCTGGCCCTGGTTTACTCTTGTAATTTTTAATGTCATATCAACCCCTTTCACTCCACAAAGTGCCCTCATTTGGTTGATAAATTATATGCTCACCCTAATATAAGTGGGTTAAAGTGGAGAGTGAGGAGACAGGACCCCTTGAATTATGACTGCGATACTAAAAACATTTTTAAATCACTTCCCTTAAAATTGTAAGTCATTGGTGGGATATTAAAAAAATTATTAACAAAAATCAACTGGATTTCTCTGCAGATACCACTCTACATGGCTCAGAAAAGGGGAATGCGTTCTTTTTTGTTATGTACCTAAAGTATGTTGCCTGCAGGGTGGAAAGCACACTGTAGTATATTTTAAGTCTTACCATTTACTCTGCATAGTAGGAGAACGTCTAAAATAATCCCCACCTCCTGGTATGTACACTCTTATATAATCCTCTCCCCTTGAGTGCCCTCATAAAATCCCCTCTCCTTGGCTGGACCAAGCGACTTGCTTCTAACCAAAAGAATACGGGAAAGGTGATGGTGGTCACTTTGTGATTAGGTTACAAAAGACAGTGACTTCCATTTTGCCAGCAGACTTCTTGTCGTCCTGGTTTTGATGAAATAAAGTGCATCTCCAAGAGGCCCAAGCGACAAGGGACCAGGGAAAGCCTCCAGCCAACAACTAATGAGAAACCAAAGTCCAAAGTCCAACAACCTTAAGATCTGAATTCTGCCAACAGCGACATGCATGAGCCTGGCAAGGGGGACTCTTCCTCAGGTGAACCTTCAGATGAGACCTCAGCCCTGGCTCACACCTCGGTTGCAGCCTTTGTGAGGAGACCCTGAAGCAGAGGACCCAGCCAAGCTGTGCTTGGTTCTTGATCCACAGAAACCATAAGCTATTAAGTGGTTTAGGCATCTAAATTTGGGGGGCATTTGGGACCTACCTAGGTAAGTATTAGATGTGGTGTGATGCTGGGAAAACCACTGATCTCTACACCTCAGTTCTCTGCCTGGTGCATAGTAGGACTGAATACGCACTTGTGGCCTGGATAACTGGGGCACCGAAGTTGGGTTGGATAATCCCTGAGATTGCTCCTCATGCAAACAATCCACAAGGCTTTGCTGAGACAGTGATGACTCTCATGGGACAGATTTTAAATACCAGTTGTACTCCTTTGCCTCCAATGCTACATGTTTTTGGTTATTTTTCAATTGCTTTACAATTTCATTCGCCTCTAGAAGAACCTCAAAACGGAAGCCTCTTGTTTGCAAACTCTCCTCACCAACTTTTCTTGTTTTAAAAATATTCTGACCCATGGGTGTCTGGGCAACCTGGCTGGGGATCACTGCAGACCCCAAGGCTGCCTTTGATGTCAATGGTTATGCGCCCTGCAACTTTCAAGTAGATACGTGTGGATTTTATGACCACCGTGTCACCTGGCCCCAGAACAACACCTGCCTCTCATTTAAGATGCGAGGCGACTACAGGCTGGCCAGAGTGTTGGACACATTTCATTTTGCCTCCCTCTGAATTCACCAGTGGAGCCTTTTTAAAAAATCTTACAGGTCATTACCGAGAATGCCTGGTACTAAAATACCACTGGTCTGTGCTAATCCTGCTTTCCCAAGGATTAAAGTTTGCTTCATTGTGGATGAAAGTGGCGCTTTACGGGCTGGAAACGATGTCTTTGATGCTAAAACCATTCCCGCGATGGACTCTAAAAAGCTTTTGGGAGGAAACAACTCGAAATCTTTACCCAAACCTCTTTGGACATTTAAAACAATTATTTCATCTCATAGAGAGTCGTTTAAATGGTGAAAGAGAGAAGCCGCCACCCCGGTGCCATCTTGCATGTGTGTCCCCATGCCCACATTCCACGCACACAGTTCCAGAGAGTCAGAGAGAGAAACACCGATTCTGCAGCTGTCCCAAAGGCCAGATTCAGCAGTATGGAGATAAAATATTCAGACTTGGAGTTTATTTTCCTTTGTTCACATCTTGGATATTTCTGTAACGACCCATCAGATGACCCATCAGATTATCTTTATGGTGGCATTCTACAAAAGGACCTGATTTTGGTTTCAATAAGCAAACAAAACACTACATAGAAATATCTCCCTTCTTGGATAGAATAGTAGGAAAAACTGTGACATTTATGCACGTGAAAGAGGATATAAGTCATAACTTCAAGTTTTCTAGAGTCGTTGATGTCTCATTATCTTTTACCTTTCCAGAGGGTTTAAAGGATTTCCCTTACCCCTACTGTAGGATCTTTCTTGTCCTCAAAGAGTGGATTAATATGTCAGCCATGCACTGTTTCCATAGAAGCCTTGTGAGGAGGCAACTTCAAAGCTCTGATAAACAAGTGTACCTAGTGGGGACCCAGTAACGCTACCATCCTATCCAACAAAAAGAGGCAGAGCAGGTGTATTTTGGTTACGAACAAGCCCTTCACTGCTACAGTGCCAGTGGCTTCTGGGCAAGTCAACTAGAGAAGGTGTTAGGAAGGACACATTATTATTGCCAAGAACTATGATTTCTGTAAGCTGGTTTTGTTCGGTGATCACTGTCATCTCAATTAAAAAAAATTAGGAATGACCGTTTGTGGCATTTCACAGAAGCATGGTGTTTCAAACTGTAAGAAATCAGAGAGTATATTTCAGGCACCTCATTGTTTGGATTAAGGAAGCCAAGATCATCAGCAGTTGAATGACTCAGGCAAGAACGTATATCTATCGGAAGAAGCAAGCCTCGGTCTCATAAAGGAGGCTGCTCCAAGGGAGAGTGAATGAATGGCACTGACCGTGAGTCAGGATTACTGAAGAGCCAAGGTTGAAAGATTGCTGAAACGTGAAACCTCTAAGTTGAGAGTAATGACTATTTAAAACTGTATTTTGTATTTGTAAGAAGCTAGAAAGATGTAGTCTATACGATGCTGGAGGGAGAGGTTCCGGTACCTCCAGCTGTTAGCAGTGGAGGAAATCTCTCTCCGTGTTCTACTATATTTATCCCACTTCACACATAATATAAATATCACAGTAAGAAAAACTAAGAGTCAAGTTATGGCCATAACTCAGGAAGATTTTCTAGGAACTTACAGAGATCGTGGAGCTGGACTGAAAATATGAGACCACTAAAGCCCAGAGTTTGTCAGGAATGCAGAATCAACCTGCCAAACCAAAAAAAAAAAAAAAAGGGTAGAAATAGGCTCTCTTGCTTCCTGTATGGTCTGATCCCTGGCTCAGAGATTGAGAGACAGGCCAAATCACTAAAAAATGAAAATTACAATAGCAAAAATAAAATTAACAGTGAAATGACCAAGAGTAAAAATGATGGTTTAGGACAACAAATCAATGAGGTGGAGAAATCTCTTAAAAGATCAGGAGAAAAGGGACACCTGGGTGGCTCAGTCGATTGAGCATCTGATTTCAGCTCAGGTCATGATCTTACGGTTTGAGAGTTAAGAGCCCCACATTGGGCTCTGTGCTGACAGCTGGGAGCCTGGAGCCTGCTTTGGATTCTGTGTCTCCCTCTGTCTTTCTGCCCCTCCCCAACTCGCACTCTGTGTGTGTGTGTGTGTGTGTGTGTGTGTGTGTGTGTGTGTCTTTCTCTCTCAAAAATAAATAAACATTAAAAAATTAAAAGATCAGGAGAAAGGACAAAATGAAGAACCAAAGAGAGGTGACAGTTATGGAGACAAACTGTCCATAAAAGACTGATCTATGAAGGACAGGGATATCAACCTATAAAGTGCAGGAAACCGAAGGAAAGTTGCAACAGAGCAGAGACCAAAGATGACCGAGAAGAAGCTAATACTTGTACACTTACTGATTTTAATAGGTAAACTTATTTCGTTTTCAGGTGTTTTTAAAAGAAGATGAAATGTGAAATCATCAAAACAGAAAATGAGGCCAAAAGTATCAACTATAACAATAAAGATAAATGTTTCATAAAACCCCTTTTTCAAAAGACATTACTTCCAAGGTTGGTTTAGAGAACCTAAATCTAATCATAAGCTGCTAATAAGGGGTGTGCCTAAACCAAAAAGACACAGACAAGTTAAAGATAAATTATAGACAACTAAGACAGTGTAGTAATAGCATAGGGATAAACCAATAGACCAGGGAACAGAACGGAGAATCCAGAAACACCCTTACCTTGTTGCTTGATTCTTGACAGAGATGACACCACAGGGCAGTGGGGAAGCACAGACTTTTCAGCAAATGGTGCCGGGCTAGTCGGATAACCATACAGGGGTTGGGGGTGGGGGAGGGAAGGGACCTCACCCCTTACCTCACACCATACACAAAAACAATTCAGATAAATGATAACCTCAAGTATCAAACATAAAGCAATAAAGCACTCTGGAAAAGAACTTAGGAGAATATCTTCATGACCTTAGGGATAGGCAAAGATTTCTGAAACACGTCGCAAAAAAACACTACCTATGGGGGGTGGGGAATAAGTGTATAGCACTGAAATTAAGAACTTCTGTTCATTAGAAGACACCATTATGAGAGTGAAAAGGCAGATTACAGGGGAGAAGACATCTGCAATGGACATATTCACAAAAGACTTACATGGAGAATATATAAAGACTTTCTACAAACTAAAAAGAAAAAGACAGACTGCCCAATAGAAAAATGGGCCAAGCCTCAAAAAGGCCCTTGATTTAGAGGATATTCAACTGACAAATAAGCGTATATAAAGGTGTTTCATATCATCAGACATCAGGGAAATTCAAATGGAAACCATACTGAGGTACCACTGCGTATCCACTGGAATGACCAGAAGTGAAAGGACTGACAATACCAAGTGTTGTGGGGCACCTTCAGCTCTGATCCACTGCTGGGGAGCTGAACTTGGTGTGGCCACTCTAGGAAATGATTTGGCATGGTCTACTAAATCCAACATTGGCATGCCCCATTACCCAGTGCGACAATCTGGTTTTATATCAAACTGAAACATCTATATATGTGTCCACCCAAGACAAGTCTAAGAATATACAATCACCCCAAACTGGAAACTACCCAGATGTACATTACCATAAAATATATAAATGGTGATATATTCATAGAATGGATTTCTACTCAGAAAAGAGAATGAATGTGCTATTTCTACATGCAAGCACTTGAAGGACCATCATGAGCATGATGAATGAAAGAAGTCAAACACAAAATGATGCAAGCTGTATGATCTCACTTATAGAAAGTACAAAAAAACAGGTAAAACTAATATTTGGTGTTAGAAGTCAGGTTAACGTGGGGCCCTGGTGGGCTCAGTCAGTAGAGCAGGCAACTCCTGATCTTGGGGTTGTGAGTTTGAGCCCCACATTGGGTATAGAAATTACTTAAAAAAAATCTTTGGGGCACCTGTGTGCCTCAGTCAATTGAACATCCAATTCTTGATTTTGGCTCAGGTTATGATCTCAGGGTCATGGGATTGAGCCCCACATCTGGCTCTGTGCTTGGTGTGGAGTCTGCTTGGGATTCTCTCTCTCTGTCTCTCTGTCTCTCTGTCTCTCTCTCTCCCTCTCCCTCGGCCCCTCTCCTGGTTACTCTCTAAACCAATCAATCCATCAATCAATAAAATATTAAAAAAAAGAAGTCAGGTTAATATTTATCTTGGAAGTGGGGTTGTATCAGGGAGGGGATTTGACGAAACCCCTGGGATGCTGGTGGTGTTCCATTTCTTGACTCGGGAACTGGTTACACTGGGGTGTTCACTGTGGAAAATTCATTGAGTTATACATTCTCATTTTTGTGTCTATGTGATACTTCCTTATAGTTTTATTTTAAAAGCAAATTATAGGCGTTTTCAAGCAAATATAAACTAAAAGCAAATAAGATTAAAATGCCATTTGTACACTGACAGATCAATCCACCGTAAAGGTAATCAGTTGCAAACCTCTGCGCCTCAAATCAACTAGCATTGAATTCTATTAAGCAAAATACTTGAACGATAAAACATTTGCCAAAAGCATCGTTAGGGTATACATTGAGCCTCTACCATGAGCATGCCCATTTATAAACACGTACATAATAATGGATGATGACAGGGACAGAGTCTACAACTTGAACTTCCTCTCACTTAGGTGAATTGCACCATTGCCACCTCCTTGGTCACAAAACCTGTGACCTAATACAGCTCTGTTCCTCGTGAGGACCAAACAGCTCTTTGATGGCAGGTCCAATACATGGACCTCCTCTGGAAGAGGCATGCCAGTTCTTCCTCACTATATAGTACATTCCAGGGGTGGGAGGGCAACGTGGCGAGACATGAAGGCTGCATCAGATGGGCCAAGGTGGGATGAGATGTTTCTGGGCTCCTGGCAGCACTGATCCCTCCCCAAGACATCAGTGATCTTGGTCTGTGTGTGCCCACATCATAAAGTTTGTTGCTCTTAGACCTTGATCATCCGCTCATGACCAAAAATAACTAAGGGAACACTGGTCCTAAAGAGAGTCTCTGGCTTCTTGGATTGGCCCATCCATTACCTAGTGTATGTAACTTGATGGACTCACCACCACTTTCCTGCCTTCTATAAAGGAAAACTGCAGAAGCAAAGAATATCAGTACCTACACTTTTATGGGCATTCAGCCTAATTGCCTGGTGCTGTCTGGGAAAGGAAATCTGGAGGGTTCCACCTATACCAAGTCACAACTTTGTTTATTTTCCTTTCAAGTCTGCTTCTTAGGCCAAGACGTTGGTGAGATGAATAGTCCATTTATTGCCCTGGGTTAGGGCATCACAGTCTGTCATTGCACAATGTGTTTTTTTATGTGTGAACTTGGATGCTAAATGAACACTTCAAGCGGGAGAGGGGGAGGGGATGACAAACAGCCAGTGGGAATGAGTGGACTCCTTACAAGGTTTCAAGACTGATTTAGAAGATGATGGGGTCATAGTAGACCCTAACCTGATTATCAGCGGGTGATGGCTGTAAGAAAAATAAGCAATTCTAGAATAAAATATGTGGAAGATAGAACCAGGATGTATTAAATAAAGTTGACATAATTTAATCGGTTAGGGTTCACTTGTGATCTCCACAGCCAAAGGAGAATTTGTAAATACAGGAAAGAGTCAGAGGAGATGCTAACCCGTGTGTCGCTAAGTGAAGTGGAAACGTTGTTATGAAGAATGAAGAATGACTCCCACCTACCCAGCTGCCATTCTAACAAAAAACAAATCCAAATGCCTGAAGGGGGAGGGGGCACACTTGTATTCTAAATCACTTATGCATGACTATGGAGTCTTCCAGAACCATTCCATGGAGCACAGTCTGACTGGGAAGAAATGGAGAAAGCATAGAGCCCCCCCCCGCCCCCCCCCCCCCCCCCCCCCCCCCGTCCCAGAGACAGGGTGGGGTTGCGGACAAGATTCGGCAGACGAAGCACATGGAGACCACTAAAAATGGGCAGTGGAAACCTCTGAGGGATTGAAGACTAACTAACAGTCAGTCTCGCCTCAAGCCCAGGATAAAGGCATGTTCTAGCACACATATCCCATCTTCTTCTGTAATGGATGAATAACATCGTATATTTCTAGAAGCCAGCCAAGCAGGGACGGATTTTTTTTCTTGTTTTAATACCCCAGAAGCTGTTGTTTCTCTGTAACTACTGATTAGTTTGTGTCTCATGGGCCTGTGACTCCTGGAACTTTTCATATTTCTTCCTTGTTTCAATTGTTGGCAAAGTCCAAACTGAATTTAGGATTCACCCTTACCAAAAGCTCTACGGATCTTCATTTTCACTCATGTGCTTTTACTTGTTTCAAATGTGGTTCTTTTTATGTCCTTACCCTTTTCTCCTTTCTCCTTATCCCTCATGCTTATTTTTATTTTGTTATTTGGTATTCTATATAGATTTCAAAACCAAAAAAACCCACCTTAAATATTTTGGCACATAAATAAATGGCATCAGAGTTACTTTTAATGCGGTCTGTAAAACATTATTTGCCTTTCGTGTCAGTTTTGTAAAGAAGAAACTTTTTAAAAAGACCAACAAACACGGAAATAGTGAAATTGTGACTTAAAAGAAGGATTCCAGATTTCCTGTCCTAACTGCTTCACAGCAGGTAATGAAAATATTTTAGATCTATGGTTAGGTAAACTCCATTTCATCTTAAGGAACAAGCAAAATACTAGGGAATTCATACAAATTTCACCAAAACTAATACATATGGTTATACATTTTAAATTTCTAAAATAGTAAAATAACTTATAACATCTCTGTTTCAGGGCATGTTCTATTTCAAAGGGCATAAGTTTGTTTTTGTTTTTTTAAAATCTGTTTATTTCCCTTAAGATTGTCTTACGATGAAAGAAATACAAGTTTGTGTTAACGAACGAATGACAAAGTAAAAAGCAAGTTTTCATTCTCCTGTCCTCATACTCATCCCCAGAGGTCACAATTATTAACATTTTGATGAGTATCCTTTTTGCAATTTCCCATGTGCACGCACACACACACACGCATGCACACATGCATATAAATGCGTTGTGTAGTGCAAAAATCAACTTTCAGTTTTAAATGAATCAAATGAATACACCACAGTTTGTTTACCCTTTTGATGATTTACTTAGCATTTTCAATGCTTGCTCCCACTTGATTTAACAGCTAAAATAGGAAAACAGACAGTGGCTGTGTCAGCCCATTGTTAACGCCCATCATTTTACAGGTTGTAACTCCACATTCCATGTTGAATCCTAACACATCAGTGGATCTGAATGCACTTACTATCTCTTTCATCTACAGTAGGGATTTAATGAGAATAAAGATGGTTGTACGTCACTGGCCACACACCGGTGGCTTCAGTGTCCTTGGACAGGACTCTGCACTCACCAACAGGTGTCCTGGTATGTTCATTACTTGTTAAATTTCAGGGTTAAGAGGAGTCAAGATGGCGGAACAGCATGGAAGTTTTTTGTGTGTCTCACGTCCCTGAACTACAGCCAGACCAACACTAAACCATCCTACACACCTAGAAAACTGATTGGAGGATTAACACAACGATCTGCACAACCTGAACCACGGAATTTAGCAGGTACGCAGCACGGAGAGGTGAATTTGGGGAGCAAGAAGCCGCAGAGGGTAGAGAACCGCTTTTGCGGGCGGAGAGAGGTTGGAGATTAGGGAGGGGGAGAGGATATGGGAAAAGCACCCCTCCCCAAAAGCAGCTGGAGAGAAAGCGGAAAATTGGAAATAGCCACAGGAACTAAACTTAAAAGGGAGAAGGGAGAAAGGAGAAAGGAGAGGGTTTAAATTCCATTAAGACTGTAAACAAGGGGAGCACAAAGGCTGCAACTCCGCAGCTCAATACCTGGCAGTGCTCTGGTGGGAAGGGCGAATCCCCAGGAACAGACTGGAGTCCGGGAAGGTCTCAGGCCACACAGGGAAAAGCAGTTCCACTGCTGGAAGGGCATTTGGTAGAGACTGTTGAAGCCACCTGGTCCCAGCAGACCCCAGAGAATGGCCACATTTGCTGGTGCTGGAACAAGGTCGTTAAGGGTGAAGCCTGGTGCCAGACGTGTGTTGTGATTTTCCATAATCCCTGAAATGCTGCTGCTACCCTGTCTCGTGAACTTCCTCTGGGACGGGCTGGCACCTGGCTGTAGTCTCGAGGCACCGGCAGCAGCAGGGTCCAGCAAGCGTTCCTGGGTGCACCTGACATTCGGCCATCGTTCGGCCATTGCTCAGTGACACCCTCCTGCAGAGGGGCGGAACGGGTCAAAGCCGCAGTCCTTCGGAAGTACGGGGCCGGGGAAAACAGCCGCAAGTGAGACAAAACTCAGGAGAGAGGTACTGCCTGGGGCCTGGTCACGGAGAGTGAAAAAGCAGGGAGTGGACGAGAGCTGAAGACAGAGGATGGGTGCGCGATTGCTGATCCGGGAGAACAGACTGGGTTCCTGGGTGGCTCCATTTTCACCAGTCCCGCGCATGCGCATACGCACACGCACCTACGAGTGCCGCAACAATCCACCCCAGTAGGCTAGCAGCGCCATCTAGTGGAGAGCGGAGCCATTACACTGAGCCCCGCCCAACTGGGCCAACTTCACTCTTCAAGAACACAAGTCTCACCGCCGGCTTAGTTTATGACTCTAAAACACTACATAGACTGACTTCTAGAGGAAAATGAAATAATTTCAGTCCTACTTGAATCTGTTAGCAGGACCGTCTATTCAATTTTCTTTCTTTTCTTTTTTCTTTTTCTCTTTTACACTTCTTTTTCTTGAATACAGAAAGAGAAAAAATTCATTTTATTTTCAATTTTTATTAAAAATGTTTTTCTTTGATTTTTATTACTACATTTTTTTGCTTTTATGTAAATTTTTTCAAATTCTGTTTTACTTCCATCATTTTATTTTAGTCTACTTCAGTGTGCTCACCTTTTCAAATTTTCAAACAATTTTCTTTTTTTCTTTTTTCTTTCTTTTTCTTTTTTTCTCTTTTTAGTTTCCTTTCTTTTTCTTGAATGCAGAAAGAGAAAAACTTCATTTTTACTTTCAATTTCTATTAAAATATTTTTCTTTAATTTTTATTACTATATTTTTTGCTTTTATGTAAATTTTTTCAAATTCTTTTTTACTTCCATCATTTTATTTTCGTCTACTATGGTGTATTCACTTTTTCAAATTTTCAAACTATTTCCTTTTTTTTTCTTTTTTCTCTTTTTTGTTTCTTTTCTTTTTTCTTGAATACAGTAAAAGAAAAAATTCATATTTATTTTTAATTTTTATTAATAATATTTTTCTTTAATTTTTTTCTACTATATTCTTTACTTTTGTGTATATTTTTTCAAATTCTATTTTACCCACATCATCTCATTTTAGTCTACTTCAGCATATTCATATTTCAAATTCTCAAATGATTTCCTTTTTTTTTCTTCCCCCCCCCCCTTTTTTTTCTCTAATCTGTCAAGCCACTTTCAACATCCAGACCAAAACACACCTAGGATCTAGCATCATCTATTTGATTTGTGTGAGTGTGTGTGTGTGTGTGTGTGTGTGTGTGTTTAATTTTTAATTTTAACATTTTTTTAATTTTAATTTTTTTATTTCAATTTTTCTACTTCATGAATTCCTCTTCTCCCTTCAAAATGACAAAACGAAGGAATTAACCCCAAAAGAAAGAGCACAAAGAAACGACAGCCAGGGATTTAACCAACACAGATACAAGCAAGATGTCTGAACCAGAATTTAGAATCACAATAATAAAAATACTAGCTGGAGTTGAAAATAGATTAGAATCCCTTTCTGCAGAGATAAAAGAAGCAAAAAATAGCCAGAATGAAATTTAAAATGCTATAACTGAGCTGCAATCACGGATGGATGCAGTGGCGGCAAAGATGGGTGAGACAGAACAGAGAATCAGAGATACAGAGGACATAGAGAATAACAAAGCGGAAAAAAAGAGAGAGATTAAGGCAAAAGAGCACAATTTAAGAATTAGAGAAATCAGTGACTCATTAAAAAGGAACAACATCAGAATCATAGGGGTCCCAGAGGAGGAATAGAGAGCAATAGGGGTAGAAGGGTTATGTGAGCAAATCATAGCAGAAAACTTTCCTAACCTGGGGAAAGACACAGACATCAAAATCCAGAAAGCACAGAGGACCGCCATTAGATTCAACAAAAACCAACCATCAACAAGGCATAGCATAGTCAAATTCACAAAATACTCAGGCAAGGAGAGAATCATGAAAGCAGCAAGGGGAAAAAAGTCCTTCACCTACAAGGGAAGACAGATCAGGTTTGCAGCAGACCTATCCACAGAAACTTGGCAGGCCAGAAAGGAGTGGTGGGATATATTCAGTGTGCTGAATCAGAAAAATATGCAGCCAAGAATTCTTTATCCAGCAAGGCTGTCATTCAAAATAGAAGGAGAGATAAAAAGTTTTCCAGACAAAGAAAAATTAAAGGAGTTTGTGACCACTAAACCAGCCCTGCAAGAAATTTTAAGGGGGACTCTCTGAGGGGAGAAAAGATGAAAAAAAAAAAAATATATATATATATATATATATATATACCAAAAGCAACAAAGATTAGAAAGGACCAGAGAACACCACCAGAAACTCCAACTCTACAAGCATCATAATGGCAATAAATTCGTATCTTTCAGTACTCACTCTAAACGTCAGTGGACTCAATGCTCCAATCAAAAGACATAGGGTAACAGAATGGATAAGAAAACAAGATCCATCTATATGCTGTTTACAAGAGACACGACCAAGTGGGATTATACCTGGGATGCAGGGCTGATTCAATATCTGCAAAACAATTAATGTGATTCATCACATCAATAAAAGAAAGGACAAGAACCATATGATCCTCTCAATAGATGCAGAGAAAGCGTTTGACAAAATACAGCATCCTTTCTTGATAAAAACCCTCAAGGAAGTAGGGATAGAAGGAACATACCTCAAGATCATAAAAGCCATATATGAATGACCCAACACTAATATCATCCTCAATGGGACAAAACTGAGAGCTTTCCCCCTAAGGTCAGGAACAAGACAGGGATGTCCACTCTTGCCACTGTTATTCAACATAGCATTGGAAGTCTTAGCCTCTGCAATCAGACAACACAAAGAAATAAAAGGCATCCAAATCAGCCAGGAGGAGGTCAAACTTTCACTCTTTGCAGATGACATGATACTCTATATGGGAAACCCAAAAGATTCCACCAAAAAACTGCTAGAATTGATTCATGAATTCAGCAAAGTTGCAGGATATAAAATCAATGCACAGAAATCAGTTGCATTCGTATACACCAACAATGAAGCAACAGAGAAACCAAGGAATCAATCCCATTCACAGTTGCACAAAAACCCATAAAAAACCTAGGAATAAATCTAACCAAAGAGGTGAGAAATCTACACACTGGAAACCATTGAAAGCTTATGAAAGAAATTGAAGAAGACACAAAAAAATGGAAAAAGATTCCATACTCCTGGATAGGAAGAACAAATATTGTTAAAATGTCAATACTACCCAAAGCAATCTACATATTCAATGCAATCCCTATCAAAGTAACACCAGCATTCTTCACAGAGCTAGGACAAATAATCCTAAAATTTGTATGGAACCAGAAAAGACCCCGAATAATCTTGAAAAGAAAACCAAAGCAGGAGGCATCACAATCCCAGACTTCAAGCTATACTACAAAGCTGTAATCATCAAGACAGTATGGTCCTGGCACAAGAACAGACACTCAGATCAATGGAACAGAATAGAGAACCCAGAAATGGACCCACAAACGTATGGCCAACTAATCTTTGACAAAGCAGGAAAGAATATCCAATGGAATAAAGACAGTCTCTTCAGCAAGTGATGCTGGGAAAACCGGACAGCGACATGCAGAAGAATGAACCTGGACCACTTTCTTCCACCATACACAAAAATAAACTCAAAATGGATGAAAGTTCTCAATGTAAGACAGGAAGTGATCAAAATCCTTGAGGAGAAAGCAGGCAAAAACCTCTTTGACCTTGGCCGCAGCAACTTCTTACTCAACACGTCTCTGGAGGCAAGGAAAACAAAACCAAAAATGAACTACTGGGACCTCATCAAAATAAAAAGCTTCTGCACAGCGAAGGAAACAATCAGCAAAACTAAAAGGCAAGTGACAGAATGGGAGAAGATATTTGCAAATGACATATCAGATAAAGGGTTAGTATCCAAAATCTACAAAGAATGTATTAAACTCAACACCCAAAAACAAATAATCCAGTGAATAAATGGGCAAAAGACATGAATAGACACTTCTCCAAAGAAGACATCCAGACGGCCAACTGACACATGAAAAAATGCTCAACGTCACTCATCATCAGGGAAATACAAATCAAAACCACAATAAGATACCACCTCATACCTGTCAGGATGGCTAACATTAACAACTCAGGCAACAACAGATGTTGGCGAGGATGCGGAGAAAGAGAATTTCTTTTGCATTGTTGGGTGGGGATGCAAGCTGGTGTAGCCACTCTGGAAAACAGTACGGAGGTTCCTCAAAAAACTAAAAATAGAACTACCCTACAACCCAGCAATTGCACTACTAGGCATTTATCCACGGGATACAGGTGTGCTGTTTTGAAGGGACACATGCACCCCATGTTTATAGCAGCACTATCAACAATAGTCAAAGTATGGAAAGAGCCCAAATGTCCATCAATGGATGAATAGATAAAGAAGATGTGGTATATATATATATACAATGGAGTATTTCTCGGCAATCAAAAAGAATGAAATCTTGGCATTTGCAACTACGTGGATGGAACTGGAGGGTATTATTGCTAAGTGAAAAGAGTCAGTCAGAGAAAGACAAAAATCATATGACTTCACTCATATGAGGACTTTAAGAGACAAAACAGATGAACATAAGGGAAGGGCAACAAAAATAATATAAAAACAGGGAGGGGGACAAAACATAAGAGACTCTTAAATATGGAGAACAAACAGAGGGTTACTGGAGGGGTTATGGGAGGGGGGATGGGCTAAATGGGTAAGGGGCATTAAGGAATCTACTCCTGAAATCATTGTTGCACTGTATGCTAACTAATTTGGATGTAAATTTTAAAAAATTAAAATTAAAATTAAAAAACGAAGATAATAGAGATAGCCACTAGGAAAAAAAAAAGAATTTGGGCAGGATAGAGCAGAAATGTATTTTTGCCACATTGTTAAGAGGTAAGAATTTGTCACAGGGATAGGAATAACCTCCATGTTTGACAAAGAAGCTGGTCAGAGATTAATAGGAAAGCCTATGAACAAGCTCAAAATGGTATTGGGGCCTGGGAAACAGCAAAATAAAAGTACATTCTTGAATTAAAAAAAATTTTTTTTCAGGGTTAAATTTGTAAATTCCCTTAATGGCCACCAGAGGGCATCAGCCACCCAGAGCATTTAACTACCGAATACCCAGAACTTCAGGCAAATGCTCCGCTTCTAGCTTGAAGATGTTTCTGCTTACATTGGCTAGGTTTTTTTCTTTTTAAATTCCATTAAAATTTTCTAAAGGGTCATGATTGAACTCCTCCATACTTACCAAATTTAACAATGCCTTGCTAAGTATTTAGTGAGTTATTGTTATTGTCATTCATACGCCACTGAAAAAATTAGCCAATCCTCCCTGTGGTATTCTCCCTGACAAATACAACCTTACTCAGGTTTTTCCATTTACTATCAGTCCCATCCAGGGCTATCACATCATTTTCAAAAGTGCTTCAGCCTTAAGTTGCTTAATTCAAGCATAGGTGAATGCGTCTTAATTGTAAACACATCACAACTTTTTTATTCTTATATTTTTTGTTAAATATGTATTACCATATAGACCCCCTAATAAAAAGTATTTTTGTGAAATATACACATTATATATAATTTTTAATTGAATTGAGGGAGATATCCTGGAAAAGGTATATTTCCATAGTTATCATCATCACAAAGGCAGAATTGTGGAGGCTATTAGGTTTGTCATCACTCACAAACATTCGAGTATGTTCGTGCCAAGCACGAGTGGATAACTTTCTCTACCGAGTAGTTCACAAATGCAGCTGAGGGGGGTTGCATTGAATTTCCTTAAATTTCCGTGAATTCTATGCATCTTACAGGTAAATATATAAAAATTACTTTTATGTAAACAGGAAATAGGCTTTCTGATATTTATTTCCTAAGCCGTATTTATGAAAATTCAAAGACAAATGAGTAGTGAAGGGCATTACGTCCTTATGCCACACGGTGGCGCTATTTCATTGATCTGAGAAATGTTTTAGCAACCTGTTCCAGACAACCACGCTGAAAACAAAACTATGTATATGAATCGTCTTCTCTGTATTACTCCAATTTGAGAGGATCCAGTAGAGTTTAGCATTTAGAATTCATTTCCATAGCCTATCTATACAA
Source organism: Lynx canadensis (assembly GCF_007474595.2). NCBI lineage: Eukaryota > Metazoa > Chordata > Mammalia > Carnivora > Felidae > Lynx > Lynx canadensis. Next base: position 120,131,712 of record NC_044304.2, read on the forward strand.
TAAAGCAGCACCAGGATGGAAATGCAAGAAGTATGTGGAAGCCATTGCTGAAATGTAGGTTGTCTGTGAAATTATGCACATAATAGTAACTAATGCTATTGACTTTCATAGTAATATTTCATCGCTCTCCCCGAATGTACAAGGCATTTTCACTTTCATTATTACATTTGTTCTCCACGTGATCTGGTGAAACAGGTAAGGGAGCTTTTATCCCCCATTTTACGCCTAAGGAAGCTAGAATGTTAAGAAGTTAAGTGGCTGTTCTTAGCATCCAAAGACTGTAAAATCTTCTGCAGCGCTGAGGAGTTTTTTGGGGTCCTAACACCTAACTGATGCCTATGAGAGAGTTTAACGCCCGCAGGGACTTCACCTAAGCCACTCCCACACTCCGACTCTGGAAGTCTCCCCACCCCACCCAGGAGGATATGGCTGTACCCTAAGGTCTCCATTCATTCCCCACTGGCCAGCACAGACTGGCATCCAAAACACTGATCGCGAAGAGACCACAGCTTCCACAGCCACAGAATCCCCAAGGAGACTGTCTTCCATCCCGGAAATAGGAAATGATTTATTATTTGTACCCTCCCTGCAGCCATGGAGCTAAAACTTTCGTCCTGTATCTAGTCTCTCATGATGGGGGAACTGCAGCAAACAAAATACCGTCCTCTCATTTCTTATTCATAGAGAAGGCAATGTATAATATGATTACATGCGTGATGGATTGGATCCGACAGACAGTATAAAAGGCAAGCCGGAGAACATTAACTAGGGAATGGATTTTTCACTGATAGTCAACGTCTCCTGCAGTCAACAGTGAAGGGAGGTGGGGGTGAGGCAAATTCAGAGAGACGCACAAATAACTTTCAAGATCAAACTCTAAAATAAATTCCTCCATCAGGCGAAGGCTCATTGTGTGTTTGCTCTACGCCAGGCACTTGGCCCTGTGCACTATAAACTTCATCTTCTTTGATTACCCTTGTTTTACAGACATGAAAAAAGAGGTTCCAAAGGGGCGCCTGAGCGACTCAATCGGTTGGGCGTCTGACTTTGGCTCAGGTCACGATCTCAAGGTTTGTGGGTTCGAGCCCCGTGTCGGGCTCTGTGCTGACAGCATGGCACTTGCTGCTGCCTCTCTCTCTGCCCTTCCCCTGCTTGCTCTCTCTCTCTCTCTCAAAATAAATAAATAAACTAAAATAAATAAGTAAATAAATAAAAGAAGCGACCTTCTCAATACACGTCTCTTCTCTGAGGAGAGTTCTCGCACACTTAGAGAGCGGCTTCGATAAGATAGCCGATAATAAGCCAAAAGGGTAACATTGCCACGGGCACCGTATGGCTAGAGACAGCATCTAGACTTTACTGCTATCATTTTTTTGACATTTGGCTAACATGAATCAACCGATTCTATTAACCCCTGATGACCAGTCATGTATTATTTTGCCTCATCCAGCTCCTCCATTGCAGGGATTAAACATTCCTGAACAATTCTACTGCCGGTCATGGAAGTTTCCAGCAGCCTCTGTCTTCTTTGTCACACAGTAGCCCCCTCCAGTCATCTTGGGGGCCGTGTCTATAGAGCCGTAAGTGCAGATGAGATCCGTGGATCCGAGGATGGGTAATTCGCCTGCCAGGCCGAACTTGTTGGCCCAGACTGAGTTCACCATTTGTCGCATCGACCAATTCCTTCTTGCTCATACTGTCAAGTTCACATCTACCTCCACAGAGATCATCTTTCCTTTTAGGTAGTATCTATCACCAGACTATTGGGGCTCAGGCTCCTGTTCACCTTGGGGTCTTGGGGTCAAACCGAGTCAAGTGACAAGAAGTAAAGAAGGTGAAGTGGGGCACCTGGGTGGCTCGGTTGGTTAAGCTTCCGACTAGTCTCAGGTCATGATCTTGCGGTGAGTTCGAGCCCCACGTCCAGCCCCGTGTGGGGCTCTGTGCTGACAGCTCGGAGCCTGGAGCCTGCTTCGGATTCTGTGTCTCCCCCTCTCTCTCTGCCCCTCCCCTGCTCATGCTCTGCCTCTCAATAATAAACGTTAAAAAAAATTGTTTTTTAAAAGCTTTATAGGATTACTAATCACACAACGTCACCTATTGAGTGAAAGCCATTCGAGTAGTCTCTAGTTCCCTGAAATTTCACTCGGCTTACCAAAGCTCTTGAGGCGACACGTACATGCATTTACAGGGCGGCCTGTCACATCCCGTTAACTAAACGGTCCCGAGCTGGGTGAGAAGAACAGACGGGCACCTGCAAAGTAGCACACTCTCCACTTGGGAGGAAAGACATTCCTGGGAAGTTCTTGAGGCCAACTCGGAAACAGCACCAACAAATCATCCATATTTTTTCCGCTGAATCATTTCTAGTTTTCACGTGGCAGCTCTCTTCTGGGCATTCATAAAACGCTTCTTGTCGGATGTTTCTAGTGACAGGATGCTCTTTCTATTCCAAATGGAAACAGCTTTGAATTCCCTCCTCAAAGAAGAGGCCGTCTGCTGGCAGGAAAGACCCAGGGGTCATGGGTGCCGGAATGTGCGGGAGTGGGGTTGCAGGAAGACGGGTGGGGCTCGGGGAGGAGTGGGGCGCCGCTCTCGGGGGGGCGTGGCGAAGCCGGAGGGTCACCATTCGGCTAAGCCAGAAGCTGCAGTTGTCCTATGAACCCCACCCACCTCCCCAGCAAGTCCCCGGCTTGACTTCGGTCTTAAAAAGCCGTTTTATTAGAGCCTTTCTTCTGTGTGCTACGAAACAAAGTGCCCGCTAGGGGGCAGTATGGTGCAAGACATGAACTCCGCCCGTTAGGAGGTGAAATAACAAAGTAAAATCGTATTGTAAAGTGCGCAGAGTATGCTTTCCAAGCTCTGTTCACCATAGCCATACACTCCCCGAAATATCAAAAATTAACTGGATGAGGGGCGTGTGGGTGGCTCCGTCGGTTAAGCCACGGACTCTTGATATGGCTCTGGTCATGATCCCAGGGTCTTGGCATCCAGCCCCTTCCTCCCTCAACCCTCCCCACCCCCAGACCCCCCCAACGTCTGGCTCTGCGAGGTAGTATGCAGCCTGCTTGGGATTCTCTCTTCTCTCTCTCTCTCTCTCTCTGCTGTGCTCTCTCTCCCTCTGTCTCTCTCTCTCTCAAAATAAATAAGCACTTAAAAATGAACTGAAGCCTGGAGCCCCCTTAGGATTCTGTGTCTCCTCCTCTCTGCTGTGCTGAGCAACTCCATACATAAAGTACTGTATGCAAATCCCTTTTTTTTTTTTTTAAGGTTCTGAGACTTGGAAGAAATTTTAGGGATACTGGGGGAACAATTCAGGTTGAGGAACCCTGGTCCAGAGCGACTGTGGCTTGTAGATGATTTTCCACAAAACAAGGGTATAATCTAGTCCTGCGGCACTTAAGACCAGACACTCTTCTTGTCGCTAGGCGTCCCCTATGCACAGGGTGTCTTTGCCGGAAACAGACCCGTCAGGTTGATTGGACTATGTTAAGGCGGCTGCATCTCTCTTTCTTACGCCTGCCAGCACAGCGTCCTGTCCAAACAGGAGACCCGTTTACCCCAAGGCATTGGCCCTAAGACGTCTGAACTCAGGACGCCCTTCATGTCCCCAGCAAAGGTGTCACCAGCTGCCCCCTCACCACACTCAGACCCATGGTTCCTCGACTGACAGATGTGGATTCCCTATCCCTACCCTTGCTGGTGTCCAGGCAGTGGTCTGGGGCACCAGCTCCGCCCTAAGGCACTTGGGTCTTTGGGGGACCTCGTGTCCACCACTTACCAGCTGTATGACCTGGGCTGGGGGGTGGTAATGGCCCTACCTCCTGAGGCTGCTGGGAGGAGCAAAGGTGTTCATGTACCTAAAGCCTGGTAGGTCCATAACAATATGAGGCATTTCCCCTTCTCCCACACCGTGTGATCCATGCTGTTTCTTCTCTAAAAGGACTCCACTCCGGTACATGTGCAACGTCTGTCATTGTCTCATGTTTTTCAATCTTCAAAAAACTACTTGTTTTGTAGGACTCACTATGACATTCCTCATCTTATTATTTGCACTTGTAACTCCCTTGCCTAGAGATGCTGCAAAGTAGTGACTGCAAGATCTGGACCCAGACTGCTTGGGACTGAACACCTGCCTGCGTCTTTCTAGATACCGGATACCAAAGAACGCGTTGAACCCCCCTGTGCCTCAGTTTTCCCATCTCTAAAATGGGCATGATAACGGTACTCATTTTTTGTGTGTGTGTCAGTTATTCCTTTTTTAAAAATTTTTTTTTAACGCTTATTTATTTTTGAGACAGAGAGACAGAGCATGAATAGGGGAGGGGCAGAGAGAGGGGGAGACACAGAATCTGAAACAGGCTCCAGGCTCTGAGCTGTCAGCACAGAGCCTGACGCGGGGCTCGAACTCACAGACTGTGAGATCATGACCTGAGCCGAAGTCGGACGCTTAACCGACTGAGCCACCCAGGTGCCCCACTGTACTCATTTTTAAAAGATTAAGTTAATTAATACTGCTAAAGCCCCTGGCACACAGTAAGTATGAAGTAAATGGAAGCAGCAGTGATGAGGTTAATACTATTTTCCCCCAAATGCGCTAGAATAACAAATGAGGGGATGGCTGTGGCTAAACATAGAGTCCAGGAACTCCGAGGTCATCTGTCCCCTGTGGGCAGGCTTGATGAGAGAGCTCCCTTTGCATCTATGAACATTCAGAGTTCAGGAACTGCACATTTTGTCCAATTCTCTGAGTTTCCCAAGAAGAAAACTTGCTCACAAGGCACTCGGTGCTACATGCCAGGACCCTGGGCTAGACCCAGGGCTTGCCGCCTGTCCCCTCCATTCAGCGAGTTGAGTCGATAACGGCTGTATTGATCCGACATCGTTATGAGCCTTCTCCACAACTTGCAATCCGGCTTCCCCACATCCTGAAACGGCCTTATGTTTCTCATCAACGTGGCCCCCTGAGTACGTCTCACGCCTCAAGAGGCACTAGATTCAAAGTACCTACAAAACATTAGCTGGGGTTTTTTCCCCTTCTACCCGTGGGTTTTACCTTAAATAGAATACCATCGACATCACCGAAAGAAAAATTAAAAGGAAGCAAAATCAAACAGTGAACACAAAACAACGAGGACGTGACAGAATTTTTCTGGGAAAATCAGCGGTCGTTCAGGGATTCCTGCAATAACACCTCGGGGTTCCCAAATGCGTTGTGTGCGTTGGATTGGAACTGTTGGTTTATTTCTCAGTCTCTCCATCCTCTGAGATCTTCGGGGTGGGGGTGGGGGTGGTAATCATCATCTCTGTGCTCTTCGCACCAGGCACACCACACAGCTACTATTTATTCCTGCCTTGGAGAGTGATGTTGACCCAGTCCAATGAGGGCAGCGTGTCCTAGAGCATGGCAGGTGGACGCCTGGTGTCCACTGGGAGTTTTTGGGTGGAAAGAGAGATGATTTTAGACAGCGCACGGCAAGGTGTTAAGCAAAACCTGCACTCCTATAATGAGAAAGTTATTCCCGCTTCAGTGATCCTGCAATCCTTCTGATTCCTTCGGAAATCAGAGAGGGCTTTCCATGTGGTGCGAATAGGCCTTCAACACCTGTATCTCTCGCTGTCTCCCCCCTGCACCCCCAACATCTCTTGCACAAGAAAATCAAAGAATCAGAGTGTTCAGCAGACAAAAATACCCTCCTAGAATGTAACACGTTGTTCTCGTTACCTCTATTTATGACCATCTCTTATTCACAGCAAGCGATAACACCAGCTTTCCATTTCCGTCCCCCTGGCGGGGCGTTGTGCTAAGCAAATACCTTACGTGCCTCACGCCCACTTCCACGCCCCTTTGCAGTTAGGCGGGGCCGCGGGACAGCTCATCACCAGCAAAACGCGAGCAGAAACAACTGACCTCCCTTCTGGGCTCAGAACTCCTAAGCCAGTGTGCAGGCCTCCTGCCTCTCTCTCTCTCCTGCCTTCGTGACCCTGGATGCCACAGTCGGGGAGGAAAGACGTTCCCTCCGCCCTCCTTGGTTCAATAGCTGAATCTACAAAGTAAACTGACAGCAGGCAGATGAACGGAAGTAAAGGCATACACGTGTGTTCATTTTAAATAGTACGTGCATGGGGCATCACAAGAAAAAACGTGAATACCCCTGCCTCAATGAGAGTTCATGTGCCATCTTAACAGGGGAAGCGGGGGAAGGGCAACTCAGGGGAGAGTCAATGATATTTAGGAAAGATGAATGGGCCTTTGGAAGAACAGACGGGAGACGTGATCGTTTGTGACCCAGTTTGCCTGGGTGTGGTGTTCGCATCCAGTTTCCTCTCCTGCGATTAGAATCGAGCTTTCCTGGCCTTCGGGAAGTAAGGTTAGGATAACTGAGTCCTTCTGGAACCTAGGTCGTTAGGCAAATAAAGAGAATTCAGAGTAAGCCTTGTCTCTCCCCGCATTTGCTGTTTTTCAAAGGCCTTCAACTCAAAATCAATATACCAAAGCGGCACATGGTGGGGTAGCATGTCCTGAATGTCTTCACCACGTCTTGAGGCGGTGGCATTACAAAATGGAGGGAGCCTGGATGTCAGGGCCATTGGCTAAGACTCCCCTTCAAGGAAAGCGGCCCTGCACAGTCGTCGGACTCACGTTGGATGTCACGCAAATGAAAAATAAACCTTTGCTGTGCGAAAGCCATTGAGATACCAGGGTTTATTATTTCAACAAAGCCCATCCTCTCCTGGCTCACACAAGGATTGAAAAAAGTTTTTAATCATAAAAGGAAGGCACTCAAAGAAAATGTTGACTAAATAATGGTCGAGGGTGTAACAAAAATTGGAAAAGTGGTACTCAAATGCCACGTTAGTGTTGTGCGGTCTTCGAGCTGATCTTCCAGAAGAGGAGAAAGCCAAGGCTTGGGGGCTCTCACTAGGTCCCCCTGAGAGACCAGGACCAGGCTGCGGTCAAGTGCAGCCTCGGGCTGCGAAACACAACTAAGGGAAGGAGTTTCAGGCATCACATCTGAGCCTCCCGAGTCCTTGGAAGCTGGCTGGATTCACCACCTTTAACAAGAGGAAGTATCGTAATTAGAATTAGGGGCTGAGAGATAAGACTTAACATTATCTGCTTTTTCAGGAATAGCGTTATGTGCTCTTCCTTTTCTTTTTTGAAGCTTGGCTTCCCTAAGCTCTATGCGTAGTATGAATTGCAGATGTGAGTCAGTACCACGTACTTCAAGGCCAAATCTTCCCTTTCCAGCCCTCGTGGTCTGACTCGAAGCCCAAATCATCTGCTCATTCTCATTATACCAGCTATGGAAATGGATGCACGCATATTTTCATCTTGGGGAGGATTTACTGTATTGATCAAATACTATACTTCAAATACTATACTGTTTCGAAGTTGGAAACAAAGCCTGTGGGGTTGATTGGTTCCAAATAAATTCCCTTCCCCAAAGAAGGGTCCGGGTGGGATTGATCTTAAGCCTCAGATAGGTCTGGGACCCAGTGACAGCATAAAACACAAAACTAGTCCCACACCAATACTAGTTTAGCTGTTTGTCTTTGAGCAAGTTGCTTTACCTCTCTGTCCTGTGTTTTCCACGCCCCAAATGGAAGTATTAATGGTTACCTCCACGAGGTAACTAACACTGTTGTGAAAGCAGACGCGGGACGTGGCAGTGCTGTGCAAATTGCATCAGTATCAGCTAATATATTGTGAGTTCTCACTACATAACAGACACTATACTGAGCCCTCGACACGCTTTAAGTAATTTAACCTTTAGAGGAGGCAAATGCAGCAACCATTATGTTATTCCCTTTCACAGACGAGAAGACCATGGCTTAGTTGGAAAGAGTGAGTAACTTCCCAGAAGTTACTACGTCACTCCATTACTGAGGGCCGGGATCCGAACTCAAAGTCAGCTGTGTGTGGGCTCGGAACCCTCGGCCATCACACTTCCTCGACCCCAGAGAGGATACAGTGCTAGGGAACGCAAAGTGTAGATTGTCATTGGCCCCCTGATGTGATCCTTCGGACTGTCACCCAACGCCAGGTTTTTAATCTATGTCACAGAGGGTTAATGTGAATAATCGGAATAGGGCGGGAGTGGACAGGCGACAGCAAGCACTGCCAGAGAGCACCAGGCTGCTTAGCAACCAGAGAAAACAAGCTGTGCTCTAGAAGGAAGGGAAATGAGCTTCAGGGGTGGGTGGGAGGAAGGAGGGAAAGAGGGGGAGGAATTGGGTCCTGCCAAATCTGGTAGGGTGTGAGCGGCGACGGGGCGTTGGCCCTTGGAAGTGGCCAGAGAATCTTCTGGGGAGGACCTGCCCATGGTCAAGTTCTTTCTGGTGAGGCAAGAAAGGTTCTGCCAGGCGGTTCCCATCCTGGGGTCTCTTTAGCTCTCTCTCCCCAGCCCTGTGGATCCCGTATAGGTGATAGCGGGATTTTTGAAAGTTTAAACTTGAACATTAATTCACTTAACTAATCCGAATACCTTCTCTTTATTGTTGCCTGGTCACTATGCTTATGAAATGGAAGGGCCAAGAAAATGAAAGGGTGTTTAGACTGCCAGTAGGTGGTGAACAGAGAGGCCAGCTTTAAAGGGCCTGGACGGTGTAAGCATGGCCTGGGGATGGGCCCCAGAGAGAATACAGCTCTCCTAAGCCAGCATTTACTGAGACCCTAAGAGGAGAAAATTCTAGATTCTTAAGAAAGTTCCGGTGAAGCTCCACTCATCCAGGAAAAGAAGTCTGGGCCATTTCAGACTTCCATCTACAATTTCTGAGAAGGTAAAATGGATACACGCAGGCCTCTTCCTTCAGTGGGGTTTATTTCTGTTCTGTTATACACTTAGAGAGTACAGAGAAGCTCTACCCACCCCCTCCAAACACCTCCGTGAAAATTTTATCGCATTTTTAAGTAATTATTATTGTTAATTTGGTAGGGGTGGTTATGTTAAAAAAAAGGGGGGGCATTTTGAAGAAGGATAAAACAATATGCCGTCTCTGGAATATGCTTTAAAATAATTCAACAAAGAATAATAAAGAAAAAGGAAATGTTGCAAGTCATTAATAATTGTTAAGCTGAGTGATGAATCTACGAGGCTTGTATTATTCCTACTACGTACTGGTCCTGTTATTTTTATGTGTGTTTGAGATTTTTCATGAAAAAGAAAATGCGTTCACGGAACGGACTCCAAAAACCTTGCAAATGTGCCCAGGATGTTATTCCTTCGGTGTAAGTAACTTCAAAACATCTGTAAATTCCAGCCAACTCGTCATGCCCCAGATCTCTCTGTGCTTTAACACTTTGTGAAAATTAATCAATCGGATGACATTGCGATTCAATGTGAGGAATTAGGACAACGACGAATTAAGGAAGCGTTTGTTTTTGGAAGACAGCATACAGGCTGGGTACCAGGAAGCTGACACTTGTAGACGTGCGGAAACTACACGGTGGGTTTGGGGGAAGTTGGTGAGAAGGGCTTCTCGGAGGCATTCTCTGATGGAAATAACAAAGAGCCACGTATGGAAGACCAGGATATCTGGGCACTAGCCTGGTCCCTGCCACTAACTAGCTGTGCATCTTTGCATAGCTCATTTACATATACATTCCTCAAACATCGAAAGCACCAGGATGGGGAAAAGACACAAGTGGCACTATCTGGTGTTGCTTAGCATTTCTTGGGGGGAGGCTGCGGACTATAGAAGCCCCGTTCAGCGTGGCTCAGTATCGAGTGTGCACCGCGGGAAGGCATTACGGAGTTGTAGAGGCTCCAGGAGGATGCAGACAGAGAAGAGCCGGGCACAGGTAGAAAGGGGAGGCAGGGACCACACGTGCAAATTTGGGGAGGTGTGCATCATATATCTGTGCGCAGGGGTTTTTTAAGGATGTGGCATGGAGAGAAGTAGGCTTGACTGTTGCACTTGACAGTTCATTCAACAAATAATGATCCAGCCCTTAGCACGTACTGGGCAACATGTAAGGGACCGGGACACAGCCGGGAACAAGGTAGAGAAAGTCCCCACCTTGGCAGAAATCACATGGGTGCAGGGGAAGGAAAAAACAATAAAGAGGACAGCTGAAGACGGAGTATGGGAACAAGAGGTGTAGAGAACTGGGGGTTGGGAGAAGCCAAGTGAGAGGCCTGTTGGGGAGGGGAAGGGAGAGGAACCCCCTGTTCTGATTTCCACAGAGGGAAGAGCTCTGGGCGGTGCATGTTTGAGTGGGCCTCCTACTAACTGTGCTTGGTGCTTGATTGCGAGTCTTACCGCTGGGTGACACAGGACAAGCCCATGCCCAGGGCTGCCAATGGTCACCTTGAGACATGAAGCGTCATTCCTCATGCTCGTGGCTGGAGTCTCTTTCCATGTGTCCCAGCAGAGTGGCTTCACTCCACCAGGGAGGACAGACCTCACATCACCAGCTGGAGATCCTTCTTATTTTATTTTATTTTATTTTTCAACATTTGTTCATTTTTGAGAGACAGAGACAGAGCGTGAGTGGGGGAGGGGCAGAGAGAGAAGGGGACACAGAATCCGAAGCAGGCTCCAGGCTCTGAGCTGACAGCACAGAGCCCGACGCGGGGCTCGAACGCACAGACCACGAGATCACGACCTGCGCCGTGATCAACCGACTGAGACACCCAGGCGCCTCCCCACCCCACTCCACCCCCGCTTCTTATTTTAAAAGAAACACCTGATCCTAAAAGACACATCGCAAAAAAATTTCACAGTGGAAGAGAGAGCCATCGTGTCCTTTAATTAGCCAAAGAGCCACGTTCTGTTTCCTGGTGCAGGTTGGTTGTACAGCATTTGTAGCTGTTCTGCTCCATTAACCTAATTTGTTTTCAGATATAAATTAAAGCTGCTGTCCCAAACCCACTGCGCTGCCTTTTCACAGAAACACCCCATTCTGTGTTTAGTGAGTTAGCAGGCTTTGGAGATGCGGAGGATATTTCTTTGATTTAATAGTCGAGCTAAAAAGGAAGAACTGCCCACTGGAGCACAAAAATAATTAAGCAGTGTTATACAGAGTGTCACATGCAAAAGCCACAGGCCTGGGGCAGGTCAAGTGTTTAACTGCTTCTTGATGTGGCATTTGCCATTGCACACTCTGCATCAGAGAGCACTGGGCCACTGGGTACGTCCAACCAGGATCCCACTGCCCCGGGTCATATCTAGGAGTGCTAAAATATCAGGAATCACCCTGAGGTGCCAGTAGCCACCTGGGCTGGTGCATGTGGGAGACTAAACCCCCTCCGTTGCTGTTATTGCCAAGGATGGCAGAAAGTCCCCTTCTCCTGACACGTCTTTCTACTTGTCTGTCTGGCTGCCACAATCACTACCATTTTCTGATGGTGGTGATCGTTGAGTTAGGACAATGCCTCTTGACTAGGGATCAGCTGGACTGGCTACATAATTTGTGGGACCCAGTGCAAAATGAAAATGTGGAGCCCCTGGTCCAAAAAGTAGGGGAAAAGTGCAGTTATGGAACTGAAGTATAAAGTTTTTTTTTTTTTTTCCGTCTTCCCCAGTCTCTCCCTCAACGAGTCACGGTATTTTTTATTTGCTCTTTAATGCCTTGCCAAGCAAAGGAAACAAAATTTTTAATTGTTAGTGTGAATTTTGCAATGCCAGTTCTAAAGGCAAATAGAAGCGTATTTAACTCAGGGCACCTGGGTGGCTCAGTCGGTTAAGCCTCTGACTCCTGATTTCAGCTCGGGGCTTGATCTCACAGTTCGTGGGTTCAAGTCCCGTATCAGCCTCCATGCTGACAGTGCAGAGCCTGCTTGGGATTCCCTGTCTCCCTCTCTCTCTGTCCCTCCCCTTGCATCTCTCTCTCTCTCTCTCTGTCTGTCTCTCAAAAATAAATAAATAAGCATTAGAAAAAAAAAGAACTCTAGAATATAAAATAATAAATAAAATAAAAACGAAGTGTATTTAACTCATCTATGAAATCACGGAAGTTACATAATTTGCATTTCATAGCCTGTGCATGCATATGTATTTTGTTCTTACCAGAACAGTGTAAATCCTGTGGGAAAGAAACTCAGTTTGCTTCTTCTTTTTTTTTTTTTTTATTGAAGAAAAAGCTCCAAATCAATACAGCTTTTATTGTACCTTTAAAATATCACAAATAAGTCTGAAAACTCATCTGGCATCTTGTTATTTCTGTAGCTGGACAACTTAGATCTTATCCATCAGTCTGCTGAACTGTTCCTTTTTCAGAAACACACAAACCATCCCCAAATTTTCCTTGTTTTTTACTGTTGTGGCTTGCTGAATCAAAGCAGCTGAGTTTGCTACAGTTTCAATGTCATTTCCTTCAAGAATTAACTCATCTGTCTGGGCTTGAGATGCTGAACAAACAACACCTGGCCTCAGCGAGGCCTGTGGATGTATTTTTTTAATGTTTATTTTTGAGGGAGAAAAAGAGAGCACTGCAGGCATGAGTGGGGAGGGGCAGAGAGAGAGAGCCAGGACAGAGGATCCCAAGCAGGCTTTGTGCTGACAGCAGAGAGCCCCACGAGAGGCTCAGACTCACAAACCCTGAGATCATGACCTGAGCCAAAGTCTGATGCTTAACAAACTGAGGCACCCAGACGCCCCGATTTTTACCCAAGAAATTCTGGATTTCAACAAGAGAACCATTCTCCTGAGTAATGACATTAACAGGGAGATGAGCATACACAGACCTCATCTGGTAAAGGAAGCCCAGTGTAGAGTCCTTGACCATGGCCTGTAGGTGACCACAGATAGTGAGAACAGTAGACAGTCCTTTTCCATTTCCCACCATTTGTCAACTCAGAGCCTCTTCTTTTTCTTTCCGAGGAGACTGACTTCTACTGAGGAACCCTCCACAGGGTTCTTCGGGGGCCCTTCACAGTAATACTGGGTCCCTTCAGAGTGCTGTCGACATTTTCTGGAAGGTCAACAGTCTGCTGAGAAGGATCTTCATTCTTTCAATAGATACAGCAAAGAGCTAAACTCAACTTGCTTCTTAATCACGCACCTTCTACCAACGCTGTGTGCCTTCAGCTCACTGAGGAATAGGAAAAAAAAAAGGGACTCTGGGCTGGCATGTCTTTCCTTTCCTTCCGTGTCCAAGACAAGTGATTCCTAACACAGTCAACAGTAATTTGTCAGTGTTAGTTTCTTAGTTTTGACAAATGGACCATGGTTGTGTAAGATCTTCACATTAGGTGGAAATAGATGGGAGAAAGTATATGGGCTCTCTCTTTATCATCTTTACGACTTCCAGGCATATCTAAAGTTATTCCAAAATAAAAAGCTTATTAAAAAGAAGACATTTTTTGACACACCTTGCCAAGAATTACTAGGTTAAAAAGAAATTAAGGCATTTTAGCAGTGTTTACCTAACTTGCTAGGTCAGATTCACCTAGGGTGAATTCCTGTCCCCATTTCTAGGAGACTCTGGCTTATTAGATCTGCAGCGGGATTGGACCCAGGATTGGAGATTTTTTTTTCTTTTTTAATTGTTTTTTTAAATGTTTATTTATTTTTGAAAGAGAGAGAGAGAGACAGAGTGTGAGTGAGGGATGGGTAAAGGGAGAGGGAGACACAGAATCCAAAGCAGGCCCCAGGCTCTGAGTTGTCAGCACAGAGCCCGACTCGGGGCTCGAACCCATGAACCACGAGATCACGACCTGAGCCAAAGTCAGATGCTCAACTGACTGAGCCACCCAGGCACTCCTTTAAAAAAAAAAAAAATTAATGTTTATTTTTTGAAGGAGAGAGACAGAGAGTGAGTGGGGGAGGGGCAGAGAGCGAGACAGTGGAGTTTCAACAAGCACTCACACTGAAGAGTCTTACCAGACAAATTTGGAAAATACTGCATTAGAGTGCAATGGAATAAGGATGGGTTTAAGAGTAAGGTAAATTCGAGACCACATTCCAGCTATGTGACATTTTTTTTTTTTACCAGATTTTTCACTTAAAAGTTTTTCTACTTACCGGTTGTGTGGCCTTTGAGGCACCCACTCAAACTTCTTAGACAATTCATAGTGATGTGGTCATAGTATAGAACTACTGTGACATTTAAATAAGGTACCTGTAAAACCCCCACACAGAGCTTGGCATGCCTAGGTTTGTGTTATATTGGCCCAAACACCTTATATTCTGATTTTTTTTTTCCTCCAAAGAACATAAGAGGTTAATAAACTGTGACCATAGTTCTTAACATAGTTACCAAGACCCATGACCTTTTTGCAGAATATTACTAACACCTAGGGAATAGGAAATATGATCTCCTGTTTAAGTCTCCCTTGATTTAGAGATTGTGTTTGCTCATTCATTTTCCAGTAGATAATGGAGAGATATTTGCCCTTCATTGTGCCAAACGAGAGGCGTCAGACTGGATGTTTCCACAGGCTTCTGCCCGAGGGAAGGTCCCTTGATTGCCCACACAGAGGCCCCAGGCGTAGCTGGCATGAGAGTAAAACCTGTGTGTCCCCCCCCTTCCAACCCGGCCATCCCAGCGCAGGCCCCAGAACAGCTGGGACATTGGATCAAGTCCCTCCTTTGGCAGAGGACAGGAAACAGTGTGGGGAAAATATGAACACCGCTTCGGGTTGTATTTCACGGGAAATAAAGGGACAGCAAAATCCTTTGGCTGCTTTTTTGTCTCTTGATGTCCTGAAACTTCCGTCTCTTTGTGATGGAAAGAATCACCCTTGATTTTGACAAGTCCTCAGATAGTATGCCACAGATTGCTAGTTCTCTTGTCTCTGATCAAGTAATGTATTAAAATTTTATACTCTGTGGGTATATTGGAAAAAAAAAAAATGTCAAGGCCCTGAGAGGAACATGTAACAGGCATTGGCCACGAGCCTAATTAGATTGAGAGATAATGAAGGGTTGAGGCTTAAGAGGCAGCGTTAGGTACAAGGTCTTACAGAGAGAACATGGTCAGGAAGGAGTTGGGGGGAGGCCATAGGGAGGGTCATCCTTTATCAAAGGACTGCATGACTATGGTCTGCTTCTCTCAACATCTCTGATTTGTGGCAAAACTCACTCCACCCCCTCGCTTTCCTGCTTTCTGTACACATGGCTGAAAATGAAGGCCCCAAACTCCAGGGCTCTAGCCTTTCCAAGTTCCCACACGTTCCAGGTCCTAGAGCAAGATTCTGTTGTGTCCAGCTTGGGTCCTGACTCAGCCGGCCTCATGGAGTCATGTATAGTAAGCATGACCGATGTCCACGGGCCTTCCGTGGTGGTGGGGAGGGAGGAACAGTTCTCTAACCAAGGGGCTTGGTCTCAGAGCTGCCCCCAAAGGTATTTTCTACAGGTGGAAAATGACCTGCTGCTAATTCGGAGTACTTTTTTAGCACCTTGGTTATCTTCTTCCTATCTCATCTGCTCATCATTTCAACAATTCTGCATTATACACTTGAAGGTTGGAATCTGGATGAGAAAGGAAACAAAGCGAGGCAAGATAGCAATTTTAGCTCTAAAATTATCTGCAGAATAGAGTCTGCAGACACATCCAGACTGCCGTGAATGTTCTTTCTCCATCCGTGTGCTTGACCTTCACGTTGGAGAAGAGACACCCAAGTCCTGTTTGTGGCATGGGGGAGCGCAAAGGCACCTCTTCCCCCTCAAGAGTGGCGTTGTAGCACACAACTCACAGACGGAAGGCACAAATGGGAGAGGCTATAAACTGTGCGCAAAGGAAGAAAGGCAGGGTGGAAAGGTTAGACATGAAAAAGGATCTGATAGCAGGAAAGCTGGTTCAAATTAATGAGACAATGCGAGCCTTGACATACTTGATGGATGTCAGTGGTTAAGTGCTAGCTGGACCTTCTGAGATTACAACCTCCATTCAAACCTCAGCCCTGGATGGCAACCTGAAACCCAAGGCCATGGGCGGCTGTGAGCATCTGTGGGCCCAGCATGGATTAGTGCCGCGGCCTTGGGGGACCCTGGCAGGCAGCTACTTCCTCCCAATGTACCAGTTACCCTGAAGCCAGGTGGGCTCTGGGGGGCGACAACAATACCAAGTAATTAAGATAGAATGTCCTTGGCTGTGTCTAAGGCACGTTCTTTTATGACAAGAACAAAGGGTTCATTGATGAACTAATTTTTGGTGGGGAAAACTGCAGCATCTATTATTAAATGAATGCTTGCGATTTTTGTTTGTTTGTTTTTCAATAGCCCCATTATAATTTCAGTTCAGATACTCCAAAGCTCATGTTCCCTAATTTATTATCGCTTGCTGCGGTCCTCTGGGATACAGTAATTGAATTTTACTGGCGTCATTACCATATCCACAAACAAGCGAGTGTTCTGAGTTAAATCAGTCAAAGCCTGTTCGCGGGCCCACAGGAGATGTGCCCAGAGCGGAAGTCGATCTCAGCCTGGAACGGCGGGCATGTGTCCCTGGCCCAGGGAGCTTGGCCACTGCTTCGTGCAAACCAGGCTTCATGCAGTCAGTTCCAAGGGAGCAGTAGAAGCACAGGGGTACTTGAAGAAGAGAAAACAAAAATGTGAGGCTCCAAAGAGATTGCCCCCCCCCCATAACCCGATTGTAATCCCACTGCAGTCAAAAATAGACAGGCTTCTGAGGGATGGGATCTACATACTTGGTTGAGAACCAGGAAATTCCACAAGGAGATGTTACAATTCCATCTTTAAAAAAAAAAAAACCAAACAATAACAAAAAAAATCCCAGATGGACAGTCTACGTCCTCTTCTTCTTACGTCCAAAACAGGAAAATAAAATCATAATTTTAGATGCATGTTAGGGCTACACGGATGCACAGAGATCCTCTGAATCCAGTCTCCCCATTTTACACCAGAGGCTCAAAGGAGTAAAATGAATTCTTACCTCCATGTGACATTTAGTATCTTTAAAAAAATTCACATTCTCCAAAGATGTACCCTCAAATACTTAGGGAAGCAGCAAGGCAGAGTGAAAAGAATACAGAGGGCATACACATGGGGTCATGCAGGATTCCTGTGAGCCCCCGGGGAAAAGTCACTGAACTCTGAGCCTTGACTGCTGCATCTAGAAAACGGGAATAATAATATGGGCTTCTTTGAGGACTGAGATAACATATACCAGTATCTAACAAAGCACTTGGCACCCAGTCTTAACTGAATTTCATCCTACCTTGGCATTTGTCAAGGAAATAGATAACGTGCTTTGACCTATTGCAGACAATTAGGCAGCTAAGTGGCTGAAATGGTGGGATGCTTCTGCAGCAGCCACTCCTTCTCTGATAGTTCCCACCATATTTGAGAAAATAGAAAAGGAGAAAGGCCCCTCCGGTAAGCCCACCTGTATTTCTGAAGGCATTAGGCCAAGGACTTTGGGTAGTTTTTTCTGGGCAGCTAAATTTCCCATACCACTGGGAGTTTGCAAAAGCTTTGGGGACTTAGGTCCTCTTTGACCCATAGATCAGATTTCAACTCAGATACTGCCAGTGTCCTCAAAAAGATGACCGTCCCCACACACGATGAAGAAATCCTACCACCTTGCCCCCCAGGCTTCACTTTCCCATGCCTTGATTCTTTGCTAGAAAAAAATGAGCTGTTCTACCATTTCTTCTCTTGGCTTCATGTCCTTTCCTGTTTCCTTGAATTAATAAGAAGATTCTCCCAACTGAATCAACTTGATTCTGAATTCCATTATGGGCTGAACTGTGTTGTCTCCCCATTGTACAAACTCAGATGTCGAAGTCCTAAATCCCAGTACCTCGGAATGTGGCATTATTTGGAAATAAGGCCATTGCAGATGGAATTATTGTTACATGGGGTCATCACAAAGTGGGTCCCTGCTCCAGGATAACTGGTGTCCTCATAAAAGGGGGAAATCTGGACACACATGGGTGCACAGGGAGAGCACCGCAAAAAGATGAAGGCAGAGTTGGGGCCGATGGGTCTATAAACCAAGGAATGTCAAAGATGGCCAGAAAACCACAAGAAGCTAGGAGAGAGGCATGGAGCCTGCTGACACCTTGACCTTGGGCTTCTAGCCGCCAGAACTGTGAGACCTACATTTCTGCTTGAGCCAATTCCTGCTACTCTGCCCCAGCAGCCTGAGCAAACTAAATGGCAGCCACTTCTTTCTGGAAACAAAGCCTCTCTCATCTTCTTAACCTTGTCCCAGGATTGCTGTGGACAGAGCCGTTGGCCCCTCCCTCTTGCACCGCCCTCCCCACAACAGCTTCCACGGGGGCTCTGCTTCACTATCATCTAAGCAGGCTTGATGCTGTCTGTGAACTCAGGTCCCAAAATTTGCCTGGAAACTCCAGTCCAGAGAGCAGTTAGCACCATGCTGGGGTGGGGGGTTGGGCAGAAGACAGCAGGAGCCTCATCCAAGGTCACATCCCTCACCTCTGGCCTCCCCTAATCTGACAGCAATCATAGCCTGGGAGATGATAAGACAGATTGTCTTTGTTTTTCAGCCTTATTCAGCTCCCTTATAAGGAAAAACTATGCCCCTTGAAGTCTTGCAGATCAGGGTGCTGTTAACAAATCTGAGCTCGCAGATGAGAGACTGAGGTCATCTTCCCTTCTCAGTATAAATAGAAAGAAGTTAAAAGTGGAAAGAAAATGTAAGAAATGAAATATTCTTGCTCTCTCTCTCTCTTCCTCTGTCTCTCTCTCTCTCTCTCTCTCTCTCTCTCTCTCTCTCTCTCTCATACACACACACACACACACACACACACACCACCTATAAACACAAATTCTTTTCCACTGGATTGGGCCTCCTTTTATGGATGGATATTCACAAGAATAGATGTATTGGTTTCTGTCCCCTGGGGTAATGATGATAAATACGCCAAGGTCAGTGGCTTCATCAGCCATTGAGACTGCCTACTCTGGCAACGGCAGATAATCATTTACCTGGTGGGTCTAGTTGCCTATACTTCAATTCATGCCTCACAGTGTCGCTGAAATGTTTCTTATCTCTCCAAAACACTTGTCTTATTGTGTCTTTCTGGTACAGAAAGAAATTCGTAAATTATTGCTGTGCCTGGGGTTTAAAAAAAAAATCTTGGTCACGGCTCTGTGGGGGAAGAAGTTACTAAAGAATGGAGACGAGGTGGAAAATAAAGTTACCAGCGTGTATACAACAATATTCTGTTCCATGTCCTAGAAAGTAAAAACTCAAGTTTTGGTAGACCCAAAAGATCTGTGATGAAAAATTCTTCCTATTGTAACGCTCTTCCTAATAGTACTAATGCTTAATTAAAAAAAAAAAAAATCTATGGGGCACCTGGGTGGCTCAGTCGATTAAGTGTCCGACTTCGGCTCAGGTCATGATCTCAGAATTCGTGGGTTCGAGCCTGGCGTCGGGCTCTGTGCTGACAGCTTAGAGTCTGGAGCCTCCTTTGGATTCTGTGTCTCCCTTTCTCTCTGCCCCCCCCCCCATCTGTCTCTCTCTCTCAAAATAAACAAACGTTAAAAAAAAAAGTTTAAAAAAATCTACTAGCATTTATTGAGAACCTACTATGTGAAATGCCCTATGCTCGGTGATAGGACTACCGTCATAAATGATACATAATTCTAGATTTATTCTCAGCAACATGAAATCTATAAAGAGTACCTGAGGGGAAAAATACGTTTACTTTCCCAAACGTTCACTTTTTGAGAAGCGTATTCCTAGAACAGAGATAGAAAAAGTGGAGTCATGTCGGGCCTCCTTCTTACATCAGTTTCCCACTGTTGTTTTGTAAATGGATATTGGAGTGGAATTATATTAAATGAATTGCCCCAATACACAGGTTCATATCGCTTATGTGAACAGAGTCTAGCGTGCGTGTCTGGGTGGGAAAAGGTTGAATAGCTGTCTCACAGCATTCACCAATAAGCAGGTAGCCAGGGACTCAACCGTAAGCTAGCCGGGCCCTGTGGAAACACAAGGAGAAATACCAGCGGAGATTCTTGTCCTAAGGGAGCTTGTAAACCAGTGGAAAGGACTGACCCCGGAGCACACCACAGCGACCCAAGACAGAGTGAAGCGTTTGTGTCTGTGGGACGGACTGCCAGTGGCTCATCAAATATTTAAAGATGAATGGATATTGCCCTTGATGTATGCCCCCAACACAGGTTGAGAAAAACAGGCCAAAAATAAAGGCCAAACTACTTCGAGATGATTTTTAAAGTGTGGTATCGGGGGAAAAAAGAGAAATATTCACAAGCACAAGCCCCTGATGTTTTTACCAGTCGTCATGTGTGTGTACATGAGGCCGGGGCGGGGAGGGGCGGTCAGGATGGTCAGCAAGGGCTCTGGAGCCGGCACCCACTCTAACACCTCCCCATTTGGGAATCTGGGTCAAAGATCACAGCTTCTCTGTGCCTCAGTTTCCTTGGCTCTAATGGGGGGATAGTAACGGGACCTACCTCAGAGGGTTATTATGAGGACTGAAGACTTCGTGTGAGGAGTGCTCCTAAAGTAGTGCCTGACACAAAAAACGTGCTTGTAAGAATCTGTTAAATTAACTAAATTAAACACCCTGTGTCCCCAAATACTCAATACTTGGGTCTTACATACTCATTTCATGTCATGTCACTTTAAGTCTTTACATAAATGAAATTATATATATATATAAAAATATAGTCTCCAATACAGCATCTCCCTCCTCTAAGTTGTTCCATGTTGCCAGTTAATAATACCTTTGATGTAGGCAATATGAACATTAAGTATTTTTATCTTCTCGGTGGCCATGAGCTATTTTTTTGTCTCCAAAATTGTGAGACCTGGTGATTATTATACAGTTTTGGGTTTGCACAGTCTTTCCCAGGAGCAAGGCATCGTTCTACAAAACACAAATCCTACTGTAGATAATTCCTTGTGCTCCTCTTCCACCAGTTTGGTTGCAGATTGAGCATTTGTTTCCAGTTCAACATGAACAATAGAAGGTTATCGCCTTTTACAAGAGAGGGTTCCTTCCTAAGCAAATGCAGTGTAGAGAAAGCTGTCTAATTGAGAATTCATGATACCATGATTGGTGATGTTCTCACGCTGACGCTAAGAGCCCCAATCACAGGACTTTAAAAAGTGTACGTTTCTGGGGAGCTTGGGTGGCTCCGTGGGTTAGGCGTCCGACTTTGGCTCAGGTCATGATCTCACTGTTGGTGAGTTTGAGCGCCTTGTCAGGCTCTGTGCTGACAGCTCAGAGCCTGGGGCCTGCTTTGGATTCTGTGTCTCCCTCTCTCTCTGCCCCTCCCCTACTTGCGCTCTGTTTCTCTCTCTCTCTTGAAAAATAAATAAATAGGGGCGCCTGGGTGGCTCAGTCGGTTAAGCGGCTGACTTCGGCTCAGGTCATGATCTCGCGGTCTGTGAGTTCGAGCCCCGCATCGGGCTCTGTGCTGACAGCTCAGAGCCTGGAGCCTGTTTCAATTCTGTGTCTCCCTCTCTCTGACCCTCCCCCGTTCATGCTCTGTCTCTCTCTGTGTCAAAAATAAATAAACGTTAAAAAAAAAATTAAAAAAAGAAAAATAAATAAACATTAAAAAAAAAGTACACAGTTCTGTAACCTGCTTCACTTGAACTCTTTCAGATGTCACCTAAATGTAATCTGATTCATAGAGCTGTTTATTACAAACGAAGTCTCTCATTAATTTCATTTGGATAGGGGTCCCTGTGTTTTACACCATGTTGAAGAGAAAAGAGTTAAGTAAAAAGCGAATGGGTGCTCATCTGCACATACATTAGCATAAACTATTACACAAATTTAACTTGAGAACATCTGTCTATGTGTGCAAAAGCTCCAAAAACAAGTCTGTTGAATCAAGAGAACTTCTTACTTACTATGCATAATAAATGCTTCTGAAAAGAAATAATTTTAAACGTTAAGGTTAAACATACTATTTGGCACATCAATGTATGACCTACAAACCTTACAAGACAAAGAGGCACACAAAAGAAACAACCTATTGTTTAAAGATAAAGCAATCAATAAAACTAGACTCAGAGATGATGAAGATGTAACTATTAGAAAGGGACTTTAATTCAATGAATGCTAATATATTAAAAGATCTAGTGGAAAGCTACACATCATGCATGAACAGATATAGAATATCAACAGAGAGTTATACATGTTTTTAAAAAGAAATGAAGAGGGGCGCCTGGGTGGCGCAGTCGGTTAAGCGTCCGACTTCAGCCAGGTCACGATCTCGCGGTCCGTGAGTTCGAGCCCCGCGTCGGGCTCTGGGCTGATGGCTCAGAGCCTGGAGCCTGTTTCCGATTCTGTGTCTCCCTCTCTCTCTGCCCCTCCCCCGTTCATGCTCTGTCTCTCTCTGTCCCAAAAAAAATAAATAAATAAACGTTAAAAAAAAAAAAAAAAAAAAGAAATGAAGAAATGCTAGGGAAAAAAAAACATATTAGAGATGAGAAATTCTTTAAAGGGATAATTAGCAGATGGAACCAGTTGGGAAAATGTCAGTAAATATAAAGATAGGTCAATATAAGTCATCTAAGCTGAATTACAAAGATTTTTAAAGTGTCAGAGAAAAACAGAGGGAGGCACAGAATCCAAAGCAGGCTCCAGGCTCTGAGCTGTCAGCACAGAGCCCAACGCCAGGCTCGAAGTCACCAACCGGGAGATCATAACCTGAGCTGAAGTCGGACGCTTAACCGCCTGAGCCACCCAGGTGGCCCATGGGACAGTTGATATATTTTAAATATGGGTTGTGGACTGGAAAATAGCATTTTGTTGGTGCTAAAATTTTTCCTTGATAATTGCACTAGGTTTATTTAAGAGAATGTCCTTGTTCTTAGGAGGTATAAGTGAAATATTTAGGGGCAAAGAAACATGATGGCTGCAGTTTACTCTCAAATAGTTGAGAGAGACAAAAATAAGGCAAATGGGGCAAAATATTAACAATTAGTAAAGCAGGTTAAAGGGTACACAGAAATCTTTTGAAAGAGTCTGGCAACCTTTTTTAGGTTGAAAATTAGAAGTTATTTAAGAAATATTTTTTAGTTATCCCACTTTGGGTTTCTTCCTTTTTTTTCTTTTCTTTTAAAAAATTTTTTTTTCAACGTTTTATTTATTTTTGGGACAGAGAGAGACAGAGCATGAACGGGGGAGGGGCAGAGAGAGAGGGAGACACAGAATCAGAAACAGGCTCCAGGCTCTGAGCCATCAGCCCAGAGCCCGACGCGGGGCTCGAACTCACAGACCGCGAGATCGTGACCTGGCTGAAGTCGGACGCTTAACCGACTGCGCCACCCAGGCGCCCCTCTTTCTTTTTTTTCCATCATGACAAATGTACTCTTTAATCTCCATCCCCTATTTCAACCATCCCCCTGCTCTCTTTCCTCCTTTTTCCCCCTTTGCTCATTGTTTCATTTCTTAAATTCCACATGTGAATCAAATCATATGGTATTTGTCTTTCTCTGACTTACTTCACTTAGCATTATACCCTCTAGTTTCATCCATGTTGTTGCAAATGGCAAGATTTCATTCATCTTTTTGGCTGAGTAATAGTCCGTTGAATGTATAAACCACAGCTTCTTTATCCATTCATCTGTGACGGACACTTGGGCTGCTTCCATGATTTCGCTTTTGTAGATAATGTTGCAATAAACATGGGTGTGCATGCCTCGCTTTGAATTAGTGTTTTCGTATTTTGGGGGTAAATACCCAGTAGTATGATTACTGGATTGTAGGGTAGTTCTATTTTTAACTTTTTGAGGAAACTGCATACCGTTTTCCACACTGGCTGCACCACTTTGCATTTCTAAGAACAATGCAAGAGGGCTTCTTTTTCTCCACATCCTCACCAGCACTAGTTTCTTGTGTTTTGAATTTTAACCGTCTGACTGTTGTGAAGTGACACCTCATTGTAGTTTTGCTTTGCGTATCACTCTGATGATGAGTGATGTTGAGCATATTTTCAAGTATCTGTTGGCCTTACATAAAATTGTAAGTTTTGTTTATAGACCCAATAAGAGAGAAGGTAATAATGAGCGACACAACACGATACAAGGAGGAATACCTGAGTAGAATTGAACATAAGGCAAAAACAAAAAAGCTATGTTTGTGTGTGTATTCAGCAGTCGAAATAAAAATAGGAAGATAATATGACTCAATGAGGCATGTGAAGGCGGTAAGAGTACATAAATAAGAACTTCCAAGAAGCAAACCATATTCTCAGGGCAAGCCATGTTTTTCTTTAGCACACGGAAGAATGCCGTAGAGTCTAAGTGTACCAGAGAGTCTTTCACAGTAAAAGAAGGGAAGAGAGGCTGATGTCTCCTGAAGTGAGCCCAGAGCAGATGGGGGTCAGGGGTTATACTCAGCCCAGGGAGATACTGAGTTTACAGATAGACTTAGCCATTTCTTCTTTGTGGAGCCCTTCCTGAGAAAGCAGGAGTAGTAAGTGGGCAGAGGTAAGACACCTACGTAGGTTTATTTTTAATATATGGTATGTTCTCCCAAAGAAGAAATAGAAACTGTACCTATGTAGCATGGGAGCAAACACCACTCTGAATAGCCAGAAAATCTCAAACTAAAATTGTTAAAAACAAAACAAAACATACTTCGGCACACCTTCACCTTTAACCAGGCAAAGCTACCGTAGCCAACAATACAAATGGAATGTTAGGTGTGGTCACCAACTGAAAGGACCAAACGTTGCCCCAGGGATAAAGTGGGTAATTTATGGCACTGAGAAAGGGGGTGTGGTCCCAGGAGGCGGATCTGGGCAGATAAAGAGCACGGTTGATCTCTATTATTTGCAGATTGTATATTTGTGAAAGCTCCTACTCGCCAACGTTAATTTGTGAGCCCAGAATCAATACTCTGCAGTATGTTCGTGGCCATTTGGGGACACAGGCAGCGCCATGGAAAATTTGAGTTACCCAGGCATTCCCCCTGCTGAGGCTGAATGAGGCAATGTTTCACCTGCTTGTTTCAGCTTTCCCACTGTAAACAAGTGTGCTTTTCACAGTCTGTTTAGTGCCACATTTCTCACACTTTCTTACTTTGTGTGTGTGTGTGATTTTGCTGTTTAAAAGGGCCCCCAAACATAGCGCTGAAATGCTGTCTAGAGTTCCTCAGTGAAGGACGGCAGTGATGTGTCTAAGAAAGCATGTGTGTTAGGTAAACTTCATTCAGGCATGAGTTACAGGGCTGTTGGCCGTGAATTCAATGTTCACGAATCAACCATATATATTAAATAAGGTGTCTTTATATGTTTAAAGTGTATTTATTTGAGTGAGAGAGCACCTGAGAGCAGGAGCAGGGTAGGGGCAGAGAAGACAGGGAGGTCGAATCCCAAGCAGGTTCCTCCGTGCTGTCAGCGCAGAGCCTAATGCGGGACTCGATCCCACAAATGGGGGGATCATGACCTGAGCAAAAACCAGGAGTCAGACACTTAACCGACAGAGCCACCCAGGCGTTTTTAAACTGAAATGAGCCTCAAATAAGGTTCTGTATTGAGAAGTTGAGGAAAACGTGACCAGATACTTACAGGAACCCAAACGTGAATTTCCCCCAGAGCAAGGGTTCCGTATTTGTTCCTTCCAGGTTTGCTGTGACTTTATACAACACAACTTGTGTGAGTAAGAATTGACTGTTAGAAGGAAACACATCCTATTCACAGTGGTAGTTGGTTTTGAGGACCGAGTAGGGGAAGGAGCTAGCACTATGAAGCTTTGGTCAATTTGAAAAAAAAAAAAAAAGTTACGGATTTAGAGTCACAAGACGCTGTTGTTGGAAATGCTGGCGCATGACAATTTATTTCCGTCTGGCACCTGATGCCATGTCACAGCCAGATTATAAAGCCACATTTCTGTGCCAGTAAGGAGTGACCACCTGTAGCTTAAAATCCCTCAAATGGATGTAATGAGATATTTAGCTATTCTGCCCCAAGACAAAGCAACCAGGTTAACAGGAAGCTGTATTTCCCCCCTAATGATTTCAACAATAATGTAAGTATAATCTCCAAATCCCTCAGTCTCCCATGTAAGATGAGTAGTATTTGCCACATGATAAGGATGAAGTGACCTGAAATCCCTAAGTGGGGGGGGGGGGGAACATTTGTTCACGCAAAGTATTCTTTTAAGTAAACTAAGTAAAAGGACACTGGGAGATGCGGTCATTCAGTTAAAGAGAAGCAACGCCATTTACACATCCGTAGCTCCGGTCTAAAAGATGAATGAACTTACGCCAAGAGTTTAATAAATATACAAAAGTTTGCTCAAATACTAGTATATTCACCTTTTTTTTTTAATAATGAGAAAGAAAAAAATAATGAAATAATGAAAAGTATTTCAAGAGCTGTCCTTCCATATTAAATTACAGAAGAGCCTCGACGAACCAGAACAAAGGGAAGGGTCACGGAATTTCATCATCTACAGTTTCTGATCGGTTGGGGCTTAAGCAGAAATGCCTTGTCCGGCAGTGACATTCCTAAAATGTATCGTACAATACTTGGTTGCCCGGGCATAAAATGCTGCTACTAATAATCCATCTAATATTTTTGAACATCCGCCTTAGAACTGGTGCTG
Organism: Lynx canadensis; assembly: GCF_007474595.2. Taxonomy (NCBI): domain Eukaryota; kingdom Metazoa; phylum Chordata; class Mammalia; order Carnivora; family Felidae; genus Lynx; species Lynx canadensis. The sequence continues at coordinate 120,158,194 of NC_044304.2, forward strand.
TCCAATGCTTTTTTTACTCACTTATTCCTCAAAGTGGCAAAGTGAAGTCAGGACTCTGGACTCAGGACCCATTTTCACTGACGCAGAAACGGAGGCACAAAGAGATGACGTTAATAGAACAAATGCAGTCCCAGGTGACTGAAATGCTTTCAATGCTTTCTAAAATCATACTGAACTTCAATGATGCTATAATTCTCTGGGACAGTGAAGGTACAACAGTGAGTTGAAATCTGTTTCCATCCTGGGTCATGGTGTCGACTTTAGTAAATTTCTGGCATTAGAATGCTTCATCGTCATTTGTTTCCAAGTTTCAGAGGAAGATTGGGAAGTGGCTAAGTACCAATACCAAGTAATACCAGTTATCTCTTTTAATGGTTTCTTACTATAGGATAGCTGCCCACATTGCTGTACTTCCGGTAAAAACCAGGCCTTTGCAAATTAGGGGAGAGGGCTTTGATCTCGTGCCACTTATTACCGGGCAGTGTATGGCACAATGATCCGTCTTATGAAAGTAATACGCTTACAGGTTGGGCTGAGGGTCCAACCACATTCCAGACGGCTTCAATGGCTCTTTAAATGAACACTCCTACCTCATGCGAAGTTTAGTCTTTTTCTTTAGGAATCTTACCTTTTCATAAACTTTGTAATGACAAAAATGACCTCTAGTTCAAGATAGCTCCTTCTTATCATTGACCATGGGAGTCAAAGGGCTTGACTTTTAATTCCAATTCCTTTAAACAGCTGAGGCCTGCTGAGACCCAATCATCTTGCTGTCACTGGTATATTAACAGCGTTTTCATATCACAGCTCACCATCACTTTTACAGTCATCTTATTGTTTCTCTGGGCACCAAGTCACCTATCTATTCCTGAAAAATAGAGTTTGTACGCTACCATAGAAATGGCAATTAAAAACCACTGAACGAGGACAGATAGACTTCAAGCTCATGTTTCATTGTCATCGATCACAACTGCTGTAGAAAACCACAGCGGATCATTATGAAAGCGTATAAAATATTTGGAAACTCCGACCATAAAACATCTCCATTAGCAAGTGGGTTTATTGACATAACTGAACATAACAACATATAACATTTATTCATTTCCCACCGAAAGACTTTCCAGTCGAACTGTTTTCACATAGCTTTTACTGTTTTTCCGTGAAGTATTTTCAGTGATGTTCTGCTACGAAAGGGTGGGTGGTGGGAAGGTCCAGAGGTCTTTTCCAGACTTTCAGTGGGGCTCAATATTTCACCGCTGTGCAAAGGAACAGCTAAAAGATGCCATCACTGTACAAATGAACAAAACTAGGGGCACCAGGGGTGCAAGATAGCCCGGAGGTTGCAAAACAGAGTGAACGACTCCTCTCCTGCGTACTAATAGGCTCGGGATCGGTCACAAGCCTCGGCAGCAGAGTAAGAATGACAGCCTCTTTCCCGTGGTTGGTCAAGTTTGGGCCCCACAGATACGACTATCAGAGAAGCAGCTGTACTTTAAGTGGTCTGGACATTCACTCATCTGAACATGAACACAGATCAGTTCATTTAGATGCCTGGGTCCCTGCTCAGCTGCTGGGCCAAGGGCAGGTTTGGCTCAATGGACCAAACATAAAAGGAGAGCCCTGGGGAAGGACCCCCGGTCTAGGATAGATTCCCTGAGTCATCAGGACCATCAGGGGCGTAAGGCCCTAAATAGAAGATTCGCTGTTAGCCTTAGCACCATTGCAGTCGCCTCCACGGCACCCCACTGCCAATAAATCCATAACCATGGACAGTATAACCGTGCAGATCTTCTCTGGGACTGCTTTTTTAGACCACACACAAAACTGCTAATGTAAACCAAAGCACTACGGTTAGCGATAAACATGTACTTCATAAATATCAGGGGACCAAAGTGTCCCAAATAGTTGAAAACAACGGAGGAACAAATAAAGGAGCCTAATCCTAAGTTTAAAGCAAAACAACATTTTAAAAGAAATGCTGCAATTAGTAACTAAACGATAAGATTTAATAACGTGGTACAACACTGGGTAGTGGAGGGATTAACTCGCAAAATATATAATTATTTCACAGTGAGGTTTAAGTACTCCTAACAACCTTCTGGCTTTAGTAGAAACAGACAACCACTGATGTACACTTTTTCACATTTTTCCCGATAATTTCTTCCTCTCTATTTTATATAGAGTAAGACGTTGCTGTGATTGAACGTCACGCTATCAATTGACCATCACCTTTTGCTTCCGTGCTATTAGGAAATTACCTTTATCACTTAACCGTGCAACCCCAGAGAAGCAGGGCACCCTCAACTGCGCGTCACTGATAAAAACACGAGAAGTACCACATCGTATTCATTCCAATCTGGACACGTTGTCAGAGATGCGGTTAAGTGAACTACAAGGCTGCCCTTCCCTGCGGGGTCATTGGTTACGCACGCGTTAGTTAACATTCTTTTATCAAGTTCTGGCGCTGAAATTTCCTTCTGCATATACAGGTTCAGAAAAACAAAATTAAAAAAGCCACAGGAGCAACCCTGACAGAGAAGTCTTGCGCGCAGCCTTCTCCTGAGAAAGTAGGTCACCTTAGTTAACCCCAAGGTCAGCGAATGTTCTTGCGGTGTTAATGTTAAAAAGAAAATACTAGTTGAACCACTCAGCTCAACTAAAACAGTCCTTGAGTTTATTGTCAGTTTGTTACATGGCAGAGATCTTCACATTCCTGAAAGAAAAAAAAAATAGCGTCTCTGATTGTTTAAACATTAAATTATCCTGAATGTTCTATTAACCAACATGAAAGAGTTCCTTGGTGAGTGTGTTAAACTTTACCACCTGTTTACAACATCACCTTCTTGGCCGAGACCGCCAGACCAGTGCAAGTCAAGTTGCCAAGCCTCCTTTGTAATACTAAATAAGTTCCTTTTTTCCTTAAATAGAACAAAACTCTCGTTTCACATTGAACAAACAAAGAGCATGCACCCAAATCTCTTTCTGGCCACACTGGGGGCAAAAGCACCCTTTTCTACCCCAAAGGGGGACAGGCTCTTGTATCGCAGTGCTACAAAGGCCATTGCCACAGCTGTGCCAAGGTCTCCCTGTAGAAGAAGGCTTCCCCCCGTCTGAGCTCCATCATCCATTTGTCCCCTACTCTTGGCCTTGACCAAGTACCACCCATTCACTTCATGAGCGGGTACTGGGAACTGGGGGTGGCGAGGGGTTGCCGAATCGGCTTTCCCTTTGACTCGTCTGGCAAATGCACAAAAGGGGGAAAGGAGAAACTCTGACAAAATGAGATCTCCCCTTGAGGCGGGTTGAGGGGTTCCATGGAAAGTGGCTCCTCAAGGCCAAAGAGAAGGTTTCCACAACCTCGGAGGCTCTGGCTCTAGTCAGCAAATCGCTGCAGAAGATGATCTTCCCGTCTCAAGCTGCCACCTGTGCCGCCGCCGCCGCTGTCCATGAAGCGGTCGCAGGGGAACTCGATGAGGTCCGCCTCGCTGAGAGCACACACGGTGGTGCGCGGACGGTGGGACTGGAATCCAGAGAAGTCGGCGGACACCCCGGTGCCCATAGAGCGCAGGGGACGTCGGGTGGAATACATGTGTCTAACATGCACAGGGGCCCCACCCTTCCGCCTAGCCCGCAGCTTCCTCCGCAGCCAGCGTGACGCCCAGGCCGCCAAGGCCAGGAGCACCAGCAGTGCGTTGACGGCCAGCAAGACCAAGGTCAGCAGCTGGTAATCTACGCTGCTCCGGCTCCCAGGCTCTGGCAGGGTGACCAGCCCAGCGCAATGGTCACGGGGGGCCACCGGGCAGACCCGACCCCCGAGGACTCCCTCGACGCACACCAGGTAGGGTGTGTCTCCGCGCAGCTCGCGCAATGTGGCCGAGTCGCTGCGCTCTGGCAGGTAGACAAAGCGGTGGAACTTAGGCTGCTGGCCAAAGCGGTCGAAAAGCAGACGAAAGCGCGCGCCGCCCAGCGGCGGGGGGCTGCGGTGCTGGCGCACGGCCCAGCGCACCGAGGCGCTGTCGGCGCCCACCGCCTCCACCGTCAGGTTGCACAGGATGAACTTGTTGAAGTCGCACGGGTCAGACACCAGCGGCGGCAGGCCGACCCCGCCGTCGGACTGGGCGGTGCTCTCCTGCTGCTGCGCTGCCAGACGCTGCTTTGCCGCGCGCTGCCAGGGGTCGCCAGCGGACGATGGCGCAGAGACGGGTGCGGCCGTCGGGGTGGGCTCCGCATGGGCAGCATCTGCAGGAGTCGGAGGTCCCCGTTCGGGCTTCTGAAGCAGGTCCAGCGGGTGTGGCGCCGGGTCCGCGGCAGCAGCGGCGGAGGGGCCCGGCTGCTGGAGGCCCGGGCCCCGTCGGCTCAGCCTCAGAGCGCTGCGGTTGCCCAAAAGCTCCCTGGCGGCCCCATCCCAGACCACCCCAGGCAGAAATCGCCCGCGCTGCTGTGGCTGCGGCTGCGGCTGCGGCGGCAGCTCCTCCGCGAGGCCACCTGCAGGGGGCGCCACCTCCTCCCCGGCGGCTGTGGGCAAGGGCCCCCGCAGCCCTTCCGCGGTCGGGGAAACTGAGGACGAGGGACTCGCACAAGACCCGTTCTGCAGCTGCTGGTCATCCAGGTAATCCAGGTACTTGCCCCGCAAGGCCGGGGGGTGGCGACACTGCACGAAGACCGTGAGAAGACGGCCTTGTGAGTGCCAGTCGCCCATCCAGCGCTTCAGGCCCCGCAGACGGCAGTCGCAGGTCCAGCCATTGCCGTCTAGATCCAGCCGGTAGAGGGCCGGGCTGGCAGCGAAGATGTCCCCGGAGAGGGCGCTGAGCGCGTTGTCGCGCAGGCTGAGCTCGCGCAGCCGGCCCAGGTGGCCAAAGGTAGTGGGGTGCAGAGCTGACAGCGCGTTCCCGCTAAGGTCCAACGCCTCCAGGCTGTGCAGAGGCTCCAGCAGCTCCACGGGCAGTTGGCTCAGCCGATTCCCCTCCAGGCGCAGCTCGCGTAGGGCCTCCAACCCCCAAAAGGCCTCCGGCGCGAGGTGTGAGAGCTGGTTGCCCCTGAGGGAGAGTAGGCCGAGACGAGGCAGGTGCTGGAAGACGCGCGGCCCGAGGTGCTGGAGGCTGTTGGCCGAGAGGATGAGGGTGGAGAGGGAGCGCAGCGGTGCGAAGGTGGCTGCATGGCGCAGGGAGGGCTGCAGCTCGTTGGCAGAGAGGTTGAGGAAGCGCAGTTTGCCCAATTGGGCAAAGGCGTTCTTGCCCAGAAAGCGGATCCTGTTGGACTCCAGATGTAGGTAAAGCAAGTTGCCCAAGGGGGCGAAGACCGCGTCCGGCAGCGCCCCCAGGGCGTTCCCGTCCAGCCTCAGCTTGACCAGACTCTCCAGGCCCTCGAAGGAGCCGCGGCTTAGGCGGCCGATCTCGTTCCCGTTGGCGTAGAGGATGCGCAGCTTGCGCAGCGGGGCCAGAGTGCCCGGGACGAGCGCCTGCAGGAGGTTGTTCCCCAGGTAGAGCTCCTCCAGCCGCGAGAGCTTCTCGAAGGTCTTGGGGTGCAGAGCGCGGATCTGGTTGTACTGCAGGTCCAGCCGTCTGAGCTGCCCCAGGCGGTGGAAGTCGAAGGCCGTGATGTTGGTTATGAAGTTGCCGCCGAGGCTGTAGGTGAGCACGTCCTGGGGGCTCGGCAGCGAGCTGGTCTTGGGCACTGCGCGGAGCCCCCTATTGGTGCACAGGAGGTGCTGGGGGTGCTGGCAGTCGCACCGCTCTGGGCACACGGGCTGGGCCCGCGGCGGGAGCGCGAGGCAGCCGTACACCACAAGTAGGAAGCGCACGGCGCGGGCAGCCTCCATCGCCGCCCGTCCTGCGTGCTGCGGCCGGATCGTCCTCTTGGCCCGCCTGCTCTATGTCTCCTCTGCATTCCCCTTGGCCTGGCCAGAGTCGCTAAATGGCCTCTTTCGGACTCCGCAGCGCGGTCCAGCCCCTCCTCCGCCCTTTGTCCGGTGGCTGGCCCGGGTCTCTGCAGGCGGGTTCCCCCAGCCAAGTCAGGCGGCGCGGGGCGCTCCGGGAGCTCCGGGTGCTACTTGTTGCATTTCTGCACAAAACTGTTTCTCCGGGTGTGCGTCGGGGGGCGGAGGGAGGGAGGGAGTCAGACCTGAGCTTTTTGTTTGCAGCTGAGTCCGGAGAGTTGGATTCCCTGGCACGGATTCTCCCCGCCGAGCGGATTCCCCAGCTGCAGGCGGGAGCCCTTCCAAGAGCTCCTCGGGGCGCGGCTTGGCTGCTGTGCCCCGGCGGCTCGGCCCCCGCAGCTCGCGCCTCCTGGCTCTCGGTCCCGGACCAGGAGCGCGGCCTCGGTGGAACAGCCGGGGGAGGAGCCGGGGGTGCGCAGGCTGCGTCCGGAAGGGACCCAAGTCGGCGAGTGGCGGGCAAACCGGGCGGAAATTCGTTCTTCCCACACTCTGCCCCCCGGGGATGCAGGCGGAGAAAGAGGAGACGGCGGAGGGGAGGACAGACCCCGACAGGGGGAGGAGGAAACGCTAAGTGGCTCCGCGTCTGGTCAGCCCAAGCCGGGGACGCCGAGTGAGAAAAGTAGGGATTAAAAACAGCTGTACGGGTCGGCCCTGGACGCAGGGCTGGGGGCGGGGGTGGATTACCGGGCCAACAAACGGAATTTGCAGACAGAGACCTTTTTATTTTAGATGAGTACACCAGGCATTTCGGAGCATTGGGAGCACGGATGCTCTTACTCGTTTTTAAGTCCCTTGCTCTTCCAGGTGCCACCCTGCGGGAAGTTCAGGCAGCACGGACTGCGCAAACATTCTGTAAGACGTTTAGGGGAGCACCCCGTTGGCTACAAAGAGCTGTCGGTGGGCTAGAAGAGGCCAGGTCAGCCCCTTCTGAATGTTGGGTGTTTGGATTTTTGACGTGGCTGTCCAGGTAGCCCAGGAGAGGCATCGCCTCCTTTAGGGATCTGAACCGAGTATTCACTTGGCCCTGCTGTAGGTTAAGAGCCTGGAGAGTCTCAGAACTGGTTCTACCGCTGTGGAAGTGTTTCTGTCAGATTTTGGTGATTTAGTCCCATTAATCCTCCTCCAGTCGTACAGGCCTTGGGGTAGGCTCTGCACGTGTGCATATATATATATATATGTATAAAACCTTCATTGACCCTCTGGTAACTGCTGCCTGCGGGGGTGGGGCCCAACCCCTTGATGCCTGGGACTTCCAGTGATCTTCAAAATCTTTAGACCCCAGAAGTTCTCAGGCCTGGCTTAGTGGCAGGATGGGGGGGGGGGGGAGGGCGGGGAATCTTAGCACTTATCAATATAGAATGGAGCATTTGTCACTAGCTTCTTTGAGGGCAGCCCCTGCTGAGAATGAGGGTGGGCAAGGAATAGCTGTTTTAGTATTTGTTCATGCAAACTGCCTTGCTAAAAATAAAGGCCTCTTCTCTCCCCCTCCCTGCCCCAAATGTTCAGAAAATGTGATTTTAAGGACCTACTGCGTGAAAAATTAAAGGAGACATATCCTCACCTCAAGAGGCTGACTAGTAGGGAGGGCATAGAAAGGTTGAGTAATAATAGAAGGCAGTAGTAAGAGAAAGCCGTTGAGGTGCAAGGTGATTTTTAGTAATGCCGGTGTTTGGCAGTGACTGAGTGCCTCATTTAGCCTCGTGTAGGCAATTGATAGAGACAAGTTCTGAATTTAAGGAAAGAGATCACTGGCTGCATGGTCAGCAAAGACTTCTGGGGAAGCAGGGTCCAGGGAGATGGGTGGAGGAGAGCTAGCGGGTGGTCAGTATAAAATGCCCCTTCGGGGCACAATGAACAGACCAAGTTTGCGCTGTGCTTTGAGTTTTCAAATAAAGAATGAATGTGGGAAACCAAGTTTGTGTCTTAACAAGATAAACCGTAGATTGGTTTTTAGTTCTCGTTGTGAGAAACTTCTGAAACCTTTTTAGGTCTTGACTCTAGGCCTCTTTAGGAAGGTATGGCGGCCCTAGCGGGTGAAACCCAGGCTGGCACAGTGTAGCATATGCCTTCCTGTGTTGGGCCCCAGAAGCTGTTAGGAGGACTTTCAGAAGTCCTTGCTGGCAACCGAGGTTATCCCGTTGTTTCAGAGGATAGCATGGTAAGAAGCTACTGGCTTTCAAAGGGAACCGCTGTATCTAGCTGGGATGGAGCCATGACAGCATTTGCTTTGAGTCTATGGTGTGAGGACTGCACACACAGCCATCAGAGCAGAGAAGAGGTTGGAAGCTGAGAGAGGTGTAACACAGAAGAGGGAGAGGCAGAGATCAGACCCCATCCCTTTACATAAGCTTCCTCTCCTCCTGCATCTGCAGAAAACTTGCAGAATGAGGGCAGGCAGTGTCCCATCAGAGGACCTCTATAGTTGGACTAATCAGTCACTCCACTTGAAGTGTCTTTCCTTTATAGGTGCCTCTAAGGAAGATTTACAAAGTCATCAGATCGCTGCAGATGTTCAGTATTTCTCAGTGTCTTTGGTGTTATTGCCCGGCGTTTAACACTCCTTCCGGTAGTGCTGGACTGCAGGTAGAAATAATATCGTACGTGGTTTATGTCAAAAGACAATTGCTTTTCCATAACGTTCCATTTTCTTGAAGTAATCCATCTGCCACCTATAGTTAACCTTGCTTAAAATAGATATAGTGTGCCATACTTCAAATAAGTATACACAGCTTTTGATAGGTGTTGCTTGTGCCCTCAGTCAGTTTCAGTAAGACTTTGAAATCTACAGATGAAGTGGTAACACGTATGGGGGCTCAGCGCTCAGATTAATGCTTTCTGAAAAAGCGTGGTTACTGTCTTTTTAACAAATGTTTCCCTTTCTAGAGGCATGTAACTTGAGGTCGACTTTAAAAATGAATGACATTTAAATCCTTCAGAGTACATTTATGCCATGTTCCTATGTGCCCCCCCCCCTTGGTCTCCATTTCTGTAATGCTACACGGTTCAGGTGTTTGATTTATTTTTAGACCATCTCTCTCTTCCAGGAGTTAAAACAGTGTTTTGCTTGAATTCGGCAGTACCTAGAGCCCCTGGTAGTGAAGAGCTATCATAGCAACTCCAAAACTGCATTTGCTTTGAATGCTGGTTGATCAGGCAGGAAGAATTTAGTGAGACTCTACCAAGTGCCAAATCCCAGGGTGCGACAGCTCAGTGGGGAGGCTGATGGGCAAGGAGCGGGTGTAGCACCGAGTGAGAAGCATTGTGGGAGTTGGGGGGGGGGTAGCTATAGGAGTCCTGAGAGGGCACCTGGCCTGGACTGAGAGCTTGAGGAAGGTTTCCAGAGGAGGAAAGTGCTGGGAGCCTGCAGATTCATGCGAGAGAGGCCCTTAGGAACCTCCAGATCTTGTCTTTGTTGATGAGATTTTTTTGACATGTTTTTTTTTTTTTAACAGTATCACACAATTTCACTCATACAAGGACTTCCAAATAAATATTCCCTTACTCCTTTTTAAGCACTTCTGCAGGTAAGGACTTCTACGTAAGAAACTGACTTCATCGTATTTGTACTGCAGCATCAAGAGGCATCTCTGCTAAATAAAGCAGGTGCTCTACAGAGAAAATGTTATCTGTCTGGTTCCTGCCTTCTAGAACCTTGAAATCTGTGACAGTGGGTTTGTGTGGAATGCTGGTTCCTGCCTTCTAGAACCTTGAAATCTGTGACAGTGGGTTTGTGTGGAATGCGGGTGTGCAGTTGATAGAACATCCAGACCAAGGTGTTCACTTACATGAAATATACATAGGTATAGATACAATGTATAGATACTCTTGGTAGTCCTGTAAGGTAGGGGCCCCCTGGGCCCCTTGCCCCCCTTGGATCCCGCACTTTAGAGGGTTTTGTTCCAGTCCTCCTCTGGTTGTGTCCCTCTCCAGAAGAGCAGGATTCCAGGCTTCCAAAGGTATGTGCCCACCCACAACCCATATCCCCACTCCTGCTCAGGGTTCCTGGGACCCTGGAATTTCCTACTCAACTGCCTAAGGCTGTGAAGACCTTTTATCCATCTGTCCTCTCGGGGGCTGATGATGCCACAAGTGGGTATATGCCTCGGGCCAAGTGAAGGCCAAAAGACAGCTGTGCAAAAAGAATCTGGAGGTGTGAGCTGGGATTTCCCGTGGCATGCCTGGGAGGCCACTGAGAGACTGGGTAATGCAGGAGCCAGAGCTGAGAGGAGGAGCCGGGGACCAGGGATCTCCTCTCACACTCTAACCCTGGGCTTCTCAAATATTAGAGACAGGCCCGTCCATATGTAGCTTTTGGGGAGGGAAAAAGTACATATACTTGGATTTACAAAGAAAAAGGAGAAAAATAACAGGAGTTTGAAGGAAAGCGTTTTCTAAAATGTAAATTCTACTTTATTGCAACATAACCTATACCCAGTTTTCTATAAAAAGCAATACTTTTTAGCAAAAGCAAGGACATTGTTGTCTCCGTTGAAATGCCTATCTCTTAACTATGTAATGCCTTTGTTTATGGATGGATCCAGGCTTGATCATGTTCCGGGGGATTCAAGTATTGATTATGCTTAAATGTAGAATTTGGATAATCGCAGAAGGGATTGCTGTGGATAATCCACAGAAGGAACAGAAGGGAATGCTGTTCATGAGAGAAACAAGAGCTTTGTCATTTCGCTTTTGGAGAGCTTGCCCTTTAAATCTCAGGCTCACTGCTGGGTGTTTGCAGGGGTCAGAAGCATAAGCAAGTCTGGGCTGGCTCCATGACATGTATGTATGGTGTAAGCGTTCTTGGGCGTTCTTGCCCAGGCCTGGGATCTTCTTGGGCTTGCCAGGGATGTGCAGTGCTTTCTTCCCAAGCAATCTGTGGTTCCCTTGACCTTCAGCTGTAGAGGCAAAAAGGATTCCAGGCCGTGTCTTCAGTAGCCCCTGGACCTGGTGCCAGTTGACCCAGGCTGTTCTGGGGTGGGAAGGGTTAGGGGGAGGAGAGCTGTGGCTGAGCTCCCTGCTGCGGGGAGAGATAGACTGGCCAAGTTCTGCTGGAGCAGTCTCCCAGAGCTTGCTCAAGGCAGCCTGCAGAGAAGACAGCTGTTGCCTCACCCCAGCTCAGCCAGCCCGAGACAGGCAGCAGGGCCCCTGACATGGATGAAGTAGGAAACCAAGAATCCCCAGTGATTCTTTTTTTTAAGTTTATTTATTTATTGAGAGAGAGAGAAAGAGAAAGCGTGCTCTCAGAGAAAGTGAGGGGCAGAGAGGGAGGGAGGAAGAGAGAGAATCCCAAGCTGACTCCGTGCTGTCAGCACAGGGCCCTACTGGGGGCTCCATCCCATGAGAGATCATGTGAGATCAGGACCTGAGCCAAAACCAAGAGTCCCACACTTAACCTGCAGGGCCATCCAGGCACCCTTTGCAGTGGTTTTTTGCATTTTATCAAACAGCCCCCCAACTCTCTTTCTCTGTCTGAGTGAGCCTCATCTTAGCTCCAGTCTGAGAGGCAAGTTTCTTTGCCTTGGGGATTAGGAATGTGAAGAAGAGGACCGATCGGTTACAGTATATCTGCTGGGTTCTCCACGGCCCCCAACCTTAAGCAAATAGGAAGGCAGATTCCTGACTAGGTATCGGCTTTACTAAATCAGCATCTCCAGGGGCAGAGCCCCCAGGTGATTTTTGTGCACACTTAAGTTTGAGAAAACCAATAGACGGTATTTCTAAGATACCTGCTTATGAATGGCTGGTTGTATTATAACAACATCAGTAACGATGACCGGCACTCATATAGTGCTGGCTGAGTGCCACGCGGTGGTGTAATGTAGCTTATTCATTTCCACAGCTACCTTGCGAGGTAGGAACTATTGTTAACCCATTCTACATAGGAGGAAACTGAGGGGCTTAGTAAAAATACAGGATCCTAGGCCCACCCGCAGAGGCTGATTCAGAACCTCCAGAATAGGGCCTAGGGATCTTTAGTTAGCACATTCCCACGTATTTTCTTAGGTATTGTCACTGAAGGAGAATTCTTACAGGCTTTTTCAGACATTTCCGTGTCTCCTCTGCTAGGAACCCAGGGGTAGAAAGATGAGGGAGACCTCTTTCTCTCCCTTCTGAGAGCTCAGCACGGCTGGAGAGTTAAATGTATGTAGGTGATAATCCGGGAAGGTGGTGCCTTCATAGATGAGTACGATGAGCACCATTTGCTGGAATGGCAATTACCTTTTGCGAGGAAAATAATAAAGAACTGAAGCCTTTGTAGAAGATACCAGCCCACGTAAAACTGTATGTGTAAGGCCATTTGCAAGTGACTGCTTCCAGCACACTAGATTTTATGTTCAAGGAAAATCCTCATCCATCGGTTCAAAGATGCCAAAGTGTTTGAAACTGACATGCATAAACAGATTGCTTTGCTACAAGAACTTCAGTCAACTGTAGGCACTTCTGGCAAGTTAAAAAAGGAAAGGCGGTTGTTGGCTGAGTGTAATAACTTAAGAAATAAGGCAAATCCACATACCGTTTATGGCTGCAGGATAGAGTTTGTTTTTGTGTAACTGAAATTTTAGAGCGGTAATCCAATGATGTCCTCCCTTGGGTAGAATGGAGTCAGTAGCCTAAGGAAATGCTTTAGGTATAAAAGTGTCTCTTAATTCCTAAATACCAAAATATGTGTCATCTCGAGGAACCAGACTTATAATTGTATTTTATGGTACAGCTTTCCAATATTCTCTTATTTGGGTTTCTTCACACTACAGTAATAACATTTATTTAGCAGTTTGTGTCCCCACCCAGCTGGGAAGACAGCAGCCTTATTTTGCTTCATTTTTGTGGTACTCAGCAGCTGTTGTTGACTTATCAGAGAGTTTTCACAAAAAATCTAGAAGAAAAAAAATTTTAGTATTAATAGCTGTTGTCTCTACGTGGTAAGAAAACGAATAATTGTTTACATTCTGGGTTTTTTTTTTGGCATTTCCTGAATGATGTACGATCATCACGTGTTGCTTTGAAATTAGTTAAAAAATACTTTGAAAACAAAATTGTAAAAAACAAACCTAATATCTGGTTTTGACCTCAACGTAAGTCTCCTGAGGCAGTCAGGTGAGGATATGAATATATCCCAGTTTGGAGGAGAGCGTGCTAAGAACTAGAGAAGTTAGCTAACTTCTGGAATGATCTAGCACTATAATAGTAGAGTGCAGACCACAGTCTAAGCCGTTGGCTTCTGACCTCAGGTTTTTATAGTTGGACCTTGCTAGGCTCCCTGTTGATACATGCCTGTAAGTACAACGAATGAAGCCAGTTCAGGGTGATATTCAAACACTTAGCAGCTGGTACAGTAAGAGCACCAGCCAGACAGGTTTGGCACAGCCCCAGTCAGGACAGAAGGATGCCACGAGCAACCAGCCCAGCATGCCAGTGCCCACCAGCTGAAAGGAGACTTACCTGTACTTGATTAAAGTTTAGACATCCATCCCTCTCTCTCTTTTTTTCCCTTAATAACTACATTATTGTGGCTCAGTCGGTTAAGCATCCAACTTTGGCCCAGGTCATGATCTCATGGTTCGTGAGTTCGAGCCCTGCATCGGGCTCTGTGCTGACAGCTCAGAGCCTGAAGCCTCTGCTTTGGATTCTGTGTCTCCCTCTCTGTCTGCTCCTTCCCCACTCATGCTCCGTCTCTCAAAAAATAAATAAACAATAACTACATTATTAAAAACGATCTGCTTAAGGCTTAGGCACAATATAATCAGTAACCATGAGAAACAACACACAAAGCCTTCCTGGGTCCAAGTTCTTCCAAATTGCAAACTTGCCTGGAGCCCGTTTCTTTGGGCTCCAGTCTTCACAGAACATTGGCGAGAGGGTGAAGTCATCGATTTTCACAAAACCTGAGTTTTGTTTTCAACGTATAATTCAGAAATTCTCTCCCCTTCTCTTCAGTAAGTTGATGGACACATTTGAAGGGAATTCAGTTCAGAAAAAAAGTACTATTTTTCTCACAACTTGATCTGAATAGTTATAAATAACGGCTTACAAATATTTGTGGGCGGGGGGGGCACTTCTTTTGAAGAGTATCAACTTCAAGGATTAGTAACCCATCCTGTCAGTTATCAGTGATTTATTTTCAAAGCCTGGATGCACACATGTCAAGCCCCCACCCCCCATCTGTCCCTGAGCTGCAGGTGTCTCCTTATTCTAATGTCACGTATCGGGTCAAAATAAGGGAGGCAACTTCATAGCCATGCCGCTGAAAACTGTGGCTCTATCCTGGCAAGAAACAGTCTGTCAATCTCAGCAATGGAAATAATCTTGGACAGTCAAATAATTGACTATATACAGTGTAAATACCCTCAAAGTGTTTGCAGATTTCATCAAAAGACCAGATGTTTTTTACTCAAGACCCGGAACATGGCAGTAAAGGAAATTAGAGGAAGGGAGTACCCATCCCCTTTTTGGAGTCTCTGTAATTTTCTATAAAGATTTGCACTTTGATTATGCTTAGTAGCACCATATGCTGGAGTGAGATGCAAGAACAAAGGTTCCAGCCACAGTACTGGAGCCTTGCTGTAGGCAGGATCACATATTTCTGTTGATAGAAAGCTAATGGATACATAGGACACTCCTCCAACTCCCGTGCCTCCCTATTTGATTTCTTTTTTTTTATTTTATTTTATTATTTTTTTTTTAATTTTTTTTTTCAACGTTTATTTATTTTTGAGACAGAGAGAGACAGAGCATGAACGGGGGAGGGGCAGAGAGAGAGGGAGACACAGAATCGGAAACAGGCTCCAGGCTCCGAGCCATCAGCCCAGAGCCCGACGCGGGGCTCGAACTCCCGGACCGCGAGATCGTGACCTGGCTGAAGTCGGACGCTTAACCGACTGCGCCACCCAGGCGCCCCGATTTCTGAAATTATAATTGATACACTGCTAATGTGAACGTTCTGAGCATCCTTTTCATTGTCTGCTATAATACATTGTGGGTTGAAAAAGTGGTGGTTACCACTGAAAGATATGTAGAACTACAGAATTTCCAAAAGCTTACTGTACATTATCAAGTTTTATAGTGTGTATGACCTTAAAATTTTGGGGAGTGAGGGGTTGCTGAACGCCGCTTTTCTTTGGCTGGTAAGAGGACATTTTTTTTTTTGCACTCTGCTTTATGATCACAGTGTTCTACAGTGAGCCTTTGTTTTTGCAGTTAAAAATCTTCCTAAAAATGCACACGATACCATATTCAGTCTTGCTTTACCCATTGTCCTGACATGTCCTTCCTCCTTCCTTGTGACAAACGTTTTTGCTTCTAAACCTCTTTAAAAAAAAAATCAATCTTGGTAATGGAAATAATCTTGGATAGTCAAATAATTTACTGTATACAGTGTAAAAACCCCTAAAGCGTTTGCAGATGTCATAAAAAAGCCAAACATTTGTCATAAACTACCCATGTGATGTGTACGGGGTGAGCAGAAGACGGAGTCCACTGGCTGGGTCTCTGACCTTGAGCCACGTCAGTCTTTCTGATCAGTCTTTCATTTTCTCATCTATATGAAGGGACAGATCATACTTGCGCAATGTACGCGTTTGGGGAAATGTATGGGAAAGTGCTTAGTAACTACCAGAGTTAGGAAAACAAGATTCTTGCTAACATTTCAACCTCATTCAAGTCTTCTCTGTGAGAATCTGTGGCCCTCCAGGGCAGGACCATGTCTTTTGCATGGCTTTTCGGTGTTCTCTGCAATGTTCAACGTGGCCTTTTCTTAAATGTTTTTGTTTTTTAATGTTTATTTATTTTTGAGAGAGAGAGAGAGAGAGCATGAGTGGGGGAGGAACAGAGACAGAGGGAGACACAGAATCTGAAGCAGGCTCCAGGCTTTGACCCATCAGTACAGAGCCCGATGCAGGGCTTGAACTCACCAACCGTCAGATCATGACTTGAGCAGAAGTCAGACACTTCACTGACTGAGCCACCCAAGTGCCCCAAATGGGGCCTTTTCTTAAATTGCGAGTCTCTAATAAATGTTCAGTTGAGCCAAAAAGTAAAGAGGAGGAGGGCACATTCCAGGTAACCGTTCTTCTATCTTTCCTGGTAAGTTCTGTTTCTGTCTTTTCATTGTTTCCTTGCTTTACCCCGGGCTGCCTGGGCTCAGAGCACTCCGTCTTCAGCCTCAGGTTCTTCCCGAATAGCTGTATGGACAGGCCTAGATTCTGGGCCATCAGTTAGCTCACACGGTGAATCACTTGACCACTGTGGGTGTCATGCTTTATGAAGTGTGGTTATAACACATCAGCGTTTGCCCGGAAGGTTGTATCATCAGTAGTAGCCTTTGTGAAGTTAAAGGATTATGAGGGGGAAAAAAAAGGAGTTCTGCGGTCAGCATGGACCATAAACCACGTCTCTGTCTTGGAGAGTCACGGTGCAAGATCGCATGTTCAAGGCTTTGGGAAATCCTACGGAAAACAAAGAAATGGGGGTTGGCAGGTAGGACTATTAACCTACAGTGAGAAACACTGGATTAAAATGATCACTAAAATCTCCTCCAGCTTGAAACATTAAGGAACCCATGGACCATTATTCAATATTACTAGAATGTGTTAAAGGTAAAGTTCTTTCAATGTGATGTTCTATGTTGAGCTTGACTGATCTCGACAACTCATGGTATCCGATTGGTTTAATATGACTCCACGGTAGGCAGGATAACATATACCGAAGTTGTCTCCCGTCTCTCACAGTCCTGGAAAACTTGTTTGCTTTGCCCCCATGTTGTCAAACTAGGAAATTATTAGACATTTGTTTCCATCAGGATACGAGTGGTAGAAACCCATAGTTGTAAGTACCATTTGGCATATTGACAGTTCTGGGCTTAAAAAGCTGTTGATGCTTCAAAAATATTGGTTAGCCACTGTGCTAACGCTGATGGGATGTTTCCTGGAAACCTCGCCATTTGATGAAAATTCCAATAGTGAAATCCTCAGGCTAATTCCTCTAGTATCCTTGGGTGTCAGAAACTCATTGATGATCAGTACATGACTCTTGTGATTCCCCTAAGTAATGGGATATAAGTACCAGCTTAACTAAAATTCCAGAGTGGTTTTCCGTCTGAAACAGGTGGCTACAAACACCTGCCAGAATCATAACCATTACCGACTGGCATTTACAGAGTGTTTATTGTGTGCCAGGCACAGTTCTAAGCCCTGCACAAGTTCAATAATGTAATCCTGCAACAACCCCACGAGGAAAGTGGAAGCAGAGAGAGTTTAAATAACTGGCACAGGTCACACAGCTAGTTAGTGACAGAGCTAGGACTTGAACTCATGTTTTATGAAAATTGTTGTTCGTACTTTACACATGTATCTTTGACCGTGGTGTCCTCGTCATCCCTAGAGTCATTTTTTGGATACATGACATTTTCCAGAATATAGCTAATGGTGTCATTTCTCCTACATTTATTAGCCACTACTCCTTAGTGAAGAAGAGCTCTCTCTAATTACATTAGATCTATTTGGTTGCCCTGAAAAACATTTCAAACCGGGGAAGCAGGAGAAGTGCTTCTTCCTTGGCCAATTCTCAAAGGGAAAAATTGGTTAATAACAGCCTCAGTGATGACCACTGATTTCTGCTTGTCTCTTTTCAAGTAGCATTATGAACTCCTAGATTTTCATGAGATCAGTGTGTTTCCACAATTTTTCTGTGTGATTATGGTACTAATTTGATACATGTTCAGGTTTGCTTTTTAGTTCTAGGATTTTTTTGGTTGTGAATTTCTTTAGAGTTTAATAAAATACAGCAAACTTATTTCAATTGAATGCCTTAGTTGTAATTTTTTAATGGTAATGCATTTATACAATTCGAAATCAAAACTCTATGGAAAAATATTCACAAAGAAGTCCTATTTCGGGGCGCCTGGGTGGCTTAGTCAGTTAAGCGTTCAAGTTCGGCTCAGGTCGTGACCTCAAGGTTCATAGGTTCGAGTCCCGCGTTGGGCTCTGTGCTGAGCGCTCAGAGCCTGGAGCCTGTTTTGGATTCTGTATCTCCCTCTGTCTCTCTGCCCCTCCCCTGCTTGTGCTCTGTCTCTCAAAAATAAATAAATAAACATTTTTAAAAAAGTCTATTTCTACCCCTGCTCCCTCTACTTTGTTTTTCTGTCCTTCTACACATGACCATATTTTATTAGTTCCTTATTTATATGTCCATTCTACTACAGTTTTTTTTGCATATATATGTATGTGTGTGTGTGTGTGTGTGTGTGTGTGTGTTGATATATAGCTTTAATTTAATCCTTCCCTTCTTTGTACACATACCCTTGCTTTTTAAAAGTATTTTCCACTTCATGATGTATATTCCGGAGATCTCTTTATATCAGTACATACAATCCTTCCTCATTCTTTCTTTACAACTTCTTAGAACTCCATTGTGTTGGTATACTGTGGTTTATTTCAACTAGTTCCCTGTTACTGGATATTTGCATTCTTTCTAACCTTTTATTATTGCAAACAGTGCTGCAGGGAATAAACTTGTGCCTTTATCTCTTACAGTTGAGCAGATAAAAATGTTGGCAGATTCCTAGAAGTGGGATTGCTTGTTCAAAGGGTTATTACATCTCTTTCTTTGTATTTCTAGATTATCCTCCAAGTACTCAATGCTTTTTTTTTAAAATCTTTTTTCTTTTTTTTTTTTTAAATTTTATTTATTTATTTTTGAGAGAGAGAGAAAGAGAGTGCATGCACTCAGGGGAAGGGCGGGGCGGGAGGGTAATCCCAAGTAGGCTCCACACTGTCAGCAGAGCTGGACATGGGGCTCGAACTCATGAACCAAGAGATCATTACCTGAACCCCAATCAGGAGTAGGACGCTTAAAGGACTGAGCCACCCGGGCACCCCAAGGGCTCCATTCTCTTAACTACTTTGCTAAATTGCTTCTCAAAAGTCTTGATCTTGTCACACAGGTGAGCAGATTTTAGAAAATGCTGACAACACTAAGGTGAGTAAATGGAGCAACTAGAACTCATGCACGTTGCTGGTGGGCGCATAAAATTATACATTCGTTTTGGGGAACCGTTTGGCAATTCATTTATAAAGTTAAATGTACATTTATCCCATAGCCTGAAAAGGTATTTACCCTAGAGAAACGGAAATATGTTTTTTTAAAAAAACGTTAGGAAGAACATTCACAGTAGCTTTATTTCTAATAGCCCTACACTGGAAACAACTGAAAGGTCCAGCAACAGTTAGGAAGGTAGGCACATTGTTATTTATCTATGCCATGGAATATCATTCAGCCATAAAAGGAGATTACACATCTTGATGCATGTAATGATGTGAATAAATCTCAAAATGATTATGTTGAGTAAAGGAAGCCAGACACAAAAATGTATATACCATGGGTTCCATTTATGTGAAATTATAAACCAGACCATGCTAATTTACGGTTATGGAAATCGGAATGGTGTTTGCCTCTGTGAATGGTGGGAATTGACTGGACAGGATTCCAATGAACTTTCTAGGGTGATGGCAGTGTTCTATATTTTGATTGAGGTAATGAGTACACCCAGTGTATACAATGATCAAAGTCATAACAATGCTTAATGTCTGTGCAGCCCTTTTATTGTATAATGTAAATTATACCTTCAGTCTTAAAAATGTTTTCCTCAGCAGGACTCTTGAAGAAGTGACGGCCTTCTTCCCTCATCATCTCCACCCTGGGTATACTCTTGTTCTGAATCTCTTAATACTCTACCTCTCTGGCCCGCACTTAACACTTGAGTACCAATGACTTTTATAGGCTCATGTCTTAGCTCCCCAGTAGGTGAAAGCATCCTACAACAAAGTTATGATTGTGTTACTTCACTATTCTTTACAACAGTGGTTGTCAACCTAGGGTGCATGATGTTGGACTCTCCCTGTGCCTTGGCTTGGACCGCCATAACAAAATGCCATAGACGAGATGGCTGAAACAACAGAGATTTATTTTCTTACAGTTCTAGGAGCTGGAAGTCTGGGATCAGGGTGCCAGCCTATCTGGGTTCCTCTTGTTGGCTTGCAGATGGCCATCTTCTCACTGTGTCTCACAGCTCTCTGGTATCTGTTCTTACAAGAATACTAGTCCCATCATGAGGGCTCTGCCCTCATGACATCATTTAAATCTAATTACCTCCCAAAAGCCTTGTCTCCAGATACCATCACATAAGGGATGAGGGTTTTAACATATGAATTTGGGGGAACACATTCAGTCCTTACCACTTGGGAAATGTTAAAAAATCATCTCCAGAAGTTCTCATACAGTTGATGTGAATTGGAACCTGGACATGTATATTTCTCTGAGGTTCCTCTATAATGTGCACCCAGGATTGGTGACCGTTGCTTTCTACCTTCCTGTTCAAGGTGAGGTCTAGGAAATAGCGTCAGCATCACCTGGGACCTTCTTAAAAATGCAAGATCTCTGGTCCCATCCCAGGCCTGTGAATCCGACTCTGCATGGTAACAGTATCCCCTGTTGATTCGTATGCACCCTAAAGTCTGAAAAACACTGGTCTGCAGCCCCTTGCATCGACTTGCATACAGGTATGAGAATGCTCCATCAATCATTTCCTGTTTGAATTCAAGATGAACATTTTGTCAGCGAACCGAATTTCACCTTTTTTCATCTCGGAAGCCTGTCAAGTTGTGGATCTTGCCTACAAATAATTGCACCGCCGTGTAGAGATTTCATATATAGCCTATATATCATTGTCTATTAGCAAACAAAAAAGCAGCAAATAGACCCAACATTAAAAACAAAATCTTAATGTTTTTGAAAATATACGACCATCCCAGCGATTCCATCACAATGAATGATGACCTCCTTAGCTTCAGGTGAGCTTTAAATTGATAATGAAATTGAATATGTACTTGTGTTCCAGCCGCAGAAGAGAAGTGGCACTTAACACAGAACATGAATCCTGTGTAACTAATAAATAATTCAGTAAACCAGGGAAAGAAAAAACACACAAGCTTAAATAAATAGCAGAGAATCCCTGATGCTTAAGGTTGAGAAACGAGGATTATTATATATGATGCTATTAGGTAGCACAGAGTGCTGGTTTTCAAAAGAGTTGATTACGATAAGTATGCTTACTACTAAAAACATAGGAAGGAATGTAGTCTTACTCGGTATTTCAGAAGGCAGTTCAAGGTCTTGTCATCCATCAAAAGCTTCGATGTGGTCTTCAATATGAATGTGGCTCATGAAAGTACCAAACAAGAGATTCCATGCTGACAGACACTAAAAATGATGAATTTCTACTTTCCCTGTTCAGAAGTACCTAATGGGCACAGTTCTTTATTTTTAAGGACTTTTCATTTGAGTACCGTTATGTTTAAATTTTTTTTTTTCAACGTTTATTTATTTTTGGGACAGAGAGAGACAGAGCATGAACGGGGGAGGAACAGAGAGACAGGGAGACACAGAATCTGAAGGAGGCTCCAGGCTCTGAGCCATCAGCCCAGAGCCTGACGCGGGGCTCGAACTCACGGACCGCGAGATCGTGACCTGGCTGAAGTCGGACGCTTAACTGACTGCGCCACCCAGGCGCCCCGAGTACCGTTATGTTTAAAATACCCTCTTAATTCAGTATGGATGCGTTCTCAGACTCCAGTCTCAGGAATGATTTCTGCTTCTGGAAATTGGTCTTCTCCTCATTTTATTTTCCATCCCTACTTGATAACTTCTTCTCTTTAAAAAATTTGTTTTTTTAGTATTTATTTTTGAGAGAGAGAGAGAGAGAGCTCGAGTAGGGGAGGGGCAGAGAGAGAGGGAGACACAGAATCCGAAGCAGGCTCCAGGCTTCGAGCTGTCAGCACAGAGCCCGCGGCGGGGCTGACTGAGCCACCCAGGTGTCCCGCTACTTGATAACTTTTTAATTGTTAATGATATGATGAAATAGTTTGCTAAATTATATCAAGATGGCCATTTGGTTTAGTTCATAGCCCCCTTATATTCTGTGCAGTAAACTGAGAATAAAAAGAACAGATGCTAATCTGTAGTAAGCACACATACAGACATACATAACTACAAACTTACAAAGAAGGGAACTTCAATGATGTTTTGTATTTCAATTCCATTTCCCACATGCTTAGGGCTGCCATTCATCTAATTACCAACCTGATTCAACCCAACATGTTTTTATTGGATGCCTATTGTATGTCCCACAGAAATACACTCTGAAATTAAAAATCTTTTAAGTTGCATGTACATAATGAAAGTTTATGTTCCAGTGTTGCAGATTATTGAATAAAGACATTGCTGGTTCAGTAAAAATCAGTTTAGAAGAGGTTCCCCCCCCTCTACTTTCTAGAACAGTTTAGAAGAGAATGGCATTTCTCCCTTAAATGTTATAGAAGAAAATGTCCTTTATGTTCATAAAATAATGCACAGCCAGAATTGTTAAATTTGCTTTTTCTTTCTAGCAAAAGATATTTTTCTCTTTGTAGTAATCTTGTTAAAATTTAAAAAAATTTTTTCAGCATTTATTCATTTTTGAGAGTCAGAGAGAGACAGAACATGAGCTGGGGAGGGGAGAGAGAGGGAGACACAGAATCCGAAGCAGGTTCCAGGCTCTGAGCTGTTAGCACAGAGCCCGAGGCGGGGCTCAGACTCACAGACTGCGAGATCATGACCTGAGCCGAAGTCCGACGCTTAACCAACTGAGCCACCAGTTGCCCCTTTCTTTGTAGTAATCTTTAGTGAAAAATAATAAATACACTTCTTAAAAATAATTGAAACCTTAGAGTTTCCAATGGAAACCTTAGAGTTTCCAATATCCAATGGAAAGTAAATCCTCATCTCTCAGAAATGTTCTATGTACATATACATATGTTTTATGTATAGCTCTTTCTGTTAATAATCACCTTATTCCCTGCTTTTTTTCACAGGTGGAAGCAAATCAAGTACTTTCTTGTACCTTGATATTTTTCACTTAGGTAACTCCAGAACGGAACATAGAGGTCCGCTTTAGTTTTAGTGCTGCATAGTATTTCAGGTATGGATTTACCATGTGCTATCAATATAAATGTAAGGTTTTCCAGGCTTTGGTATTATATACAGTGTTCTAATAAATAAGGTTGATCCGTCTTTGCACACAGATGCTAGCTTATCTGCAGAATCGAATCTTGGAAATAAAGTTGTTGGGTCCAAGGATACCTGCATCCATAATTTTGATATATAATGCCAAATTTCCCTTTGAAAACCTTGAACCAGTATACAGCTTCCCTGCAGTGTTTGAAAGTGCCCGTTTGCCTGCCCAAACATTATTTTGACACTTCTTCCTTTCCCTATTACATCGCCAGTATCTCCTCTCTACCGGACCACTCCAGCCTGAATCCGACGTACTGTCGTTTCTTGCATCTTAAAAGAAAGAAAAAAAAAGCTACTCATTGATTCCGCTGGTCTTCTCCCTCACTACCCCATTTGTCTGTTCCCTTTTGTAGCCAAACTCCCAGAAAAATGATGTCTACGGTCTCTAACACTTCTGCTCATCTTCTAGAAAGTTCTCCAGTGAGGACTTTCGGCCCCGCCGCTCTGCCAGAACTGCTCTTGGCAAGTCACCAGGTATCCAGTGGTGAGTTCTTGGTCGTCTTCTTGCTTTGCAGCCGCTCTTGTCAGCAGCTGAGCTGATCAATCCGTTCTTTTTGGACCACTGTCTTCTCTTGGCTTCGGTGATCTTGTACTCTCTCTTCCGACCATATATGCTGTTCCTTCTTGCTCTCTTTTGCTGGTTTCTTTCCATCTCCATGATGCCTTGATGTTGGGATGCCCCAGGTCCCAGTCTTTAGATCTCACCACTGTCTCTGCCCCCTCCTTTGGTGATCTAATCGAATCATAAGATATTAGATACTGTGTCTGTCTTAAAGGCCCCAAGTTGTCCCTGGCCTGGATCTCTCTGGAAAACGTAAGACTCCTGTATCGGACATCTCTCCTTAAATATCAGAGATCTTTCACGTTAAACATGTCTAGAATTTGGTCTTTTCCTAAAACCTGTGCCCCCCACACTCTATCTCACTTTAGGCCGTAGTCATTCCATCCTTCCCGTTACTCAGACAAGAACCTTGACCTCACTCTTGTTCACACTTCACATCCAATCCATTAGGGAACTTGCTGGCCCGACCCTCAGAATATACCCAGATTCTCACCGTCTCATCACTTCCACCACCAGTCCCCTGGTCCAGGAAGCTGTCATCTCTCACCTGGATTATTTCAATAACTTCCTGCTTCCACTCATGCACCCTACAGCCTGTTCTCCACAGAACACAGCAGCCAGATTCATCCTGTTAACACCTACCCGATCACTTCACCCTCTGCTCACAAGCCTGCAGTGGCTCACTCGGAGTTTAAAGGCCAAACGGGAATCTCCTCCCACCCGAGAATATTCCTCTCTGACCTCTCCTACTTTTCTTCTCTCCTCTGATAGTTCACTCCAGCCCCACCGGCCTTTTTGCTCTTCTGGTGCCAGCGCGAGCCTAGGCTAATGCGTCTAAGGGAGAGAACAGAATACAGAAACAGACTTCCCCATATATGTGAATGCCTTACTTGAAACGCTCATTTTATCATCTGCCAAAATGAGAGGAAGTGATATACTTTCCAAAGAATGGTTCGGGGACATTCAGGAACGAAACTCGGGCGTACCTAAAGTCTGAGCCTCCTGCAGGATACTCCTGTGAGATTGTCTTTCAATTCACTCAGTCTCTTGTGTGGGCACGAGTGTGTGGGCACATTAGCAGAGTCCCTCGAGCGGTCAGGTGAGGGGGAGAGCCAGGAGGGTATAGAAGCCCATGAGTGTGCTTCTAGGCCACGGCGGAATCCTCATTGCTCGTGATGGTGCCATTCACAGCCGCCTGTCTCTGAGGTCCCTTGGGAATCTGGGAAGCCTTGGCTGTGTTTGGGAGCATGCTCTTTTATCTTCTGCCTTCTCTATGGAGATGCAACCACCTCTGTGTGTTTCCACATCAGTTGCCATTGTAGCAGGTACATTGAACACACGGGTCGTAGAGGGTCCAATTACGAAGCAACCTTACTTGTCTTTCCCAGGGTCTTTTATAAGCCACCCCGTGGAGGTTTCTTTACTACCACCTGGATGGAAACTTAGGGAGACACCTGAGTTCTCTGGTCACTATCAAAGTAGTAGACGCATGGATCTCCAGTCACTTCAAGTCACAAAATATACTCTTATTTTAGGAATTAAATTTCATGTAACCATCAAAATCTTGCTTTGCAGGTAAGCCCCCTTCTTGTCCCTTAAGCAAGTGAGAAGCCTTCAGTAGGGATGGGGTTGTGATCAGTTTCTTCTCTCTTAGCCCATTCACTGCTTCTACCCTATGACCCCCCACCACCACCATGTTAGTCACGGTTTCTGGTCCTTCCAGGATGGGACTTGGGGAGACAGAGTGGTAACCACGGGGAAAGATCTTTCTCAATTGATATTATTGTTGTCAAGCTTCTCCAGACCTGGCAGAGACTTTGGGCTCTCTTTCTTGCCCAGGGGTTCTTAAGAGACCCACTAATGGGAGAAGACGTCTCCATTACAATAAACTTCTTGATTTCAGTGGATGACAGGCTTCTGCAGGGCCAGAGCCAAGTGGCAGCCCGTAACAGCTAGAAGCAAGGTGGGTGCTGTTATTGTGATGGGCATAGTGCCTGAGGCAGCAAGCAGAGTATTTGAACACCCAGGGATCTTTAGCGTTGGCTCATTGTTCTCAGTGGCCCTGGGACCGAAATAGATGGGCAGTCGGCTAAGAATGGCTTGATGTATGTAATTAGGAAATCTCCAGGTCTAATGAACAGAAACGTAAGTTGTCCGATGGAGAGTCATTGTTTATCACCCAAGTCCCAGACCTGAGTCAGTTCAGAGGTACAGAAATCCGGAGATCACTGATTCTCAAACTCTGGCCAAGGAGCAGCTGCATCATCACTTGGGAATTTGTGATACGTGCAAGGTTTTCAGGCCCTACCCAGTCCTACTGACACACGCACTCTGACGGTGGGTCCCACAGTCTGCATTCCGGCAAGCCCTTCCGCTCGTTCTGATGCATGATCAGGTTTGAGAACTCTAACCATAGACGAAGAAAGGGCTGGATAGTATTTTGTAAGCTTCTAGCATAAATCTTCCTTTAAAGTCTTTCCAAAAGACCTGCAGTCATTCACTGGGTGACTGTGCACTGATGAGGGGAGAATAGCCAGCCAGACCTTGAGGGGATTTCTGGACATTGGTTCTGAGTCAGCGCTAACCTCCAGAGGCCCAAAATGCCTCTGGAGCACCGGGGGTGGGTGTCACTTATGGTTATCTAGGGATAAATGAAATTTTGGCCTGTGACTGCCTCACAGGATTCCAGTGGGTCCGTTGATCCGCCTATGGTTATTTTCCCACTCCTGAATACAGTTGTAATAGGTATCCAGCAACTCGAAGGACCCCATTTTGATTCCCTAACCTGAGCAGTGAGCCTTAGGTTAGGAGGCATGGCCTTGCAGAAGCTTCCTGGAATCTGCCGTTCCTGAATTGGAGTAAACCGAAAGCAATACCGTATCCCTGGGGGGCACTTCAGAGACCACGGTTTCCATCTAACCCTTGAACAAACAGGGTTCGTTCTGTCATACCCTGATTGAATTCATCTGTGTGGCACGTGCAGCAGTGAGAAGGTTATTGGGGAGGGCCTGTGGGTTCCTGTAAAATTATTCGGGGACTGGACCCAATGTAGTCTCTTTACTGGATGACACAGCCGCGCGCCTGGCACTTTGTATGCAGCCATTGATCTGGCAGATGGTTTTCTTCCTCATTACCAAATTAGCAAAGATTACCAGCAGGAGCTTGCTTTCAAACTAGCAGGATCAGCAAAACACCCTCACTGTCCTACCTCAGGCCTATGTCGACTCATCTGCTCTCTGGTAAGAGCTGATCTGCAGGCACCTCGATCACCCTGATGGTCCCCAGAAGAGCGTGCTGATATATTATGTTATTGACATGGTGATTAGGACATAGCACATACCCTAGATACCTTAATAAGACACATGTATGCCAGACGGTGGGAAATAACCCTCCAGAAAAATCAGAGGCTTACTTCCTAGTGGCGTTTCGGGTAGTCTGGAAAATTTGGCATTTACTCTCCAAAGTGAAAGGTGAATTGCTATAGTTTGTACCACCTACCACGGAGAAAGAGCTACAATGTTTTGTATGTACCTCTTTTGATTTTTTTAAAAAAAATTTTAACGTTTATTTATTTTTGAGACAGAGCATGAATGGGGGAGGAGCAGAGAGAGAGGGAGACACAGAATCTGAAGCAGGCTCCAGGCTCCGAGCTCTCAGCACAGAGTCTGATGGGGGGGCTCGAACTCACGAGCCGTGAGATCGTGACCTGAGCCGAGGTCGGATGCCCAACCGACTGAGCCACCCAGGCTCCCCATACCTCTCTTGATTTTTAAGATAGCATGTACCTTTTGAGTGTATTGTTCATGGCAACGTTTTGTGTAACACGCAAGGCGGCCAGTTTTGCGTTGGGGCCAGAGCAAAAGAAGGCTCACTAGTGGAGTTTCTCAGCCCTCTTGACGTTTTGGAGGCCGATCATCCTTTCATGTAGGAGGCTATCCTGAGAATTATAGAATGTTCAGCAGCGTCCCTGGTCTCTACCCACGAGATTCCAGGAGGACTACTACCCAGTTATGACAACCGAAAATGTCTGCAGATTGCCTAATATGCTTGGGGGAGCAAAATCACGCCCATTTGAAAACCCCTGGTCTACCGCATGTCTAGTTAAGGTTGAGGTGACTTTAGCACTCGCTGACAGCTTGACTTCAGCCTTGCAAGAGACCCTGAGCC
Organism: Lynx canadensis; assembly: GCF_007474595.2. Classification (NCBI taxonomy): domain Eukaryota; kingdom Metazoa; phylum Chordata; class Mammalia; order Carnivora; family Felidae; genus Lynx; species Lynx canadensis. Next base: position 120,185,961 of record NC_044304.2, read on the forward strand.
AGATCTTCCCAGCTAAGCTGTTCCCAGGTTCCTGACTCCCAGAAATCATGTGAGATAACAAGTGCATGTCACTAAGTTTTAGGGTAATTTCTCACGTAGCAATAGATAACTAATACACTGAGCCCCCAGGCTGTAAGACTGGGCATACGCACAGCCACAATCCATCATCCATTGTCAATAGTGTATTACCAGATTGGGGTTGAACTGTGTCCTTCTGGAACTGACTGTTGACACAGGAAGAAAACATTTGGGCCAGGTTCACAGATGGTCCCTTGTAATTTGAAGGCACCAGGTGGATTTGGGCTGTTGAAACATTATAGCTCACATCAGGAAGGTGGTAAGGGAAGTTCTCTCAAGGCCAACACATCCACTATTTACTTTGTCTAGATGGAGAGCTGGCCAGAGGTAGGGATTTACACAATTCATGGGTGACTAATGGTTTGATTGGCATATTGGTGACAGGGGGGTCTGAGGAAGAGGTTTGCTGATGGGCACTGTCCTATGTGAATGCTTACCATGGGGTATTCACTGATGAGACTTAGTAATCAATTGGACAAGACGGTCCATTCTATGGATGTCGTTCAGCCCTTTTCTTAGCCACTTGAGGCTTATTCAGTAGACTCATGTAGACCATAGCTATTGGGGCAGGGATGGAAGCTAGATGTGGGCTCAATAATATGGGCTTACCCTTCCCAAGGTGGATCTGGCTACTGTCACTGCTGACTGCCTTATCTGCTGACAGCAGAGACCAGTATTGAACCCTGATGTGGCATTCTTCCCCAGGGGGACCACTGAGCCACCTGGTAGCAAGTTTATTACATTGAACTCGTTCCATTATGGAAGGCATGCTTTTATTCTTACCGGAATAGGCACTGTTTCTAAATATGCTGTGTATCCCCTGCCTGCAATGCTGTTACCAGTCCCACCGTCTGTTAATTTTCATAATGCTTTATCTAATGACATGATGTCCTACACAACATTGCTTATGACCAAAGAACTGGTTTTACAGCAAAGAAAGCATAGAACTGGGCTCATGCCCTTAGGACTCACTGGTTTACAAATGTGCTCCATGACCCAAGGCAGTTACCATTATAAAGTATAGGAGTAGATCATTGAAGTTTCAAAAATGGCACCGTTGGGAGACAACTCTCTGCAGTTTGGGTAGCTTTCTTGCAGAATGTGGATTAGACTTTGGATCAGCAAAAAAGTAGTGCTGTGTCTCTTATGGTCAGGATACACGGATCTGGGAATCAAGGGGAGAAAAACGGGAGCGTTTCCCCTCACTCTCACATGCAGCACATCACTCAGAATATTTGCCTTCCTTCTTTGCAGCGTGGATCAGCTGGTTTATAGGTCTTTATTCTAAGAAGAGAATGCTTCCTCTAGGGACATACAGTTGTTCCAGTGAACAGGAAGTAGATAGTGCCATCTGCCCGTTTCAAGTTGCCTACACCACTGAGTTGACAGGCAAAGAAGAGGGTTACTGTTCTGGCTGGGGTGATTGGTCAGAATTCCCAAGAGGAATTGGGTTGCTGTGACACAGTGGTGGTAGGAAAGACTATGTCTGGAGCCCAGGAAATTCTCTTGGGTGCTTCTTAGCCCATCGATGTGCTAAGAGTTACTGGAGTAATATTGCGAACTGCCAGACTACTGAAAACTCAGGCCGTTCTGGGGTGCCTGGGTGGCTCAGTTGGTTGAGCGTCCAACTTCAGCTCAGGTCATGATCTCACAGCTTGTGAGTTCGAGTCCCACGTCGAGCTCTGTGCTGAGAGCTCAGAGCCTGGAGCCTGCTTCGGATTCTGTGTCTCCCTCTTTTTCTATCCCCCTCCCACTCTCTCTCTCTCTCTCTCAAAAATAAACATTAATTTTTTTTTTAAAAAAAACTCAGGCCTTTCAAAAATGAAGGTTGAAGTCATCCTGCGAAGTAAAGAACCCCAAACAACTGAGGTTTGGGTTCGAGGCGAAGAGAACATGGGATGGACATTGGAAGAAGCCCATCATCAATTATTATTCAACTCTTATCACCGTCAACCAGCCAGTTTTGTTACCAGTTACCAGAACAAGAACTGAAGCAACTATGCGTCTTTTCTTCTTTGCTTGTGATGTGTAACATTGAGTATTGGTGGTGGCTAACTTTGCAGTTTGGCCTTCAGGTTGCAGAATATCCAGGGTGCAATGGTGATGAGAAGAGAAGAGAAACTGCCATCACTGAGAGCTGATTACAGTGGCTGAGGCTGCCCCTTCACATGGTCCCACTCTTGTGTTCCCCTCTTTTGGGGGGAGAGCGTGAGCCTGCGTTCCTCTGCGTGAGGAATAGGGTTGCGTTCTTTTGGGTGGAAGCACAATATAGTTGTTGAATGGGTGCAGGGGAATGTGTGGATCTGAGTAGCAAAAGGGTGCACGGGCCAGAGTGTGTCTTTTGGCACTTGGGTCCAAGTTCATCCTTCGAAGTGCCCGCCATCCCCTTTTCCAGACACGCTCATCTGGCCGATTCCATGTTAGGTTCTTACAATGGGAGGCACTGGTGTTAGATTCCAGTGCGGGAGGAAGAAATGAGCCATTCTCCCTGCTGTAGGCAGCAGCAGGGACATAACTGGGCTTGACTGCTTGCGCGACAGACCCCAGCAGCCTGGGGAGGGGGGGTAGTTGCAGCAACATCAGTAGTGAGTGTCCACTCACAAGATCCAGCTAAGGGACAGTGGCAGCTTCTGTCTTTAGGCAAGAGCCCCCTCTTTCTTTGCTCCCTAGACTTTCCAGCAGTTTTTTTTAAACCAGTTTCCTACATTGCATCCTTCTCTGCTTGAAATATAGAATATAGAATATAGAATGGTCCCTACTTTCCTGTTTGCACACTGAGGGACACAGGAATTTTTCCGTATCAGCACAGAGCAAGCTTCCTCACTCTCCAGTTCAAAACAAACAAACAAAAAACCGGAATGCATCATATTTTCATAAGAAGGCTCAGATAATGAATATTTTGTGTTGCCCTCCATCTTCTCTTTTAATCAGTAAGAGCATTAAGGACATTTCCATTTTAGGAAAATATTGTCACGCCATATATTTGGCCATGTTCGTGTCTTTTTCCGTTTGGAATTACACCTGCCGACGCTCTTGTGCAGACTTCTAAATGGCTGAAATGGGATTAAACTAGACTCTGGAATCCAGCAGCTGGCTACTTATTGCTTAATAAGTATTCTAAAATACTGTCCCTGTGTGTCTTAGCCTTATCTTTTCCAAGTGAATGGGAAGCACCTTGAGGCTTGGTATTATGTTGCCTTTTGAATAAGCAAACATGGTGTGTGTTGGGGGACAGCTTCGCAGCACCCCTCCCCTTTATGATGAATGCCATCTGAACGCGTCATCTGACTGGCGGCCAGGAAAGAGCCCCGCGTTCCTTCCTGTGAACGGGCTCAGGCTTTCTCTTGAGGAAGGAACTGATGACACAGCCAACGCTGCCCCATAGGTTAGTGGTTCAAATCGAGGTCCTGGTCATTTTACTATTGGTCTCATTCCAGATCCTTTCATGGTGGCAGTGCTGCTTCAAAGCCATTTTTCCTTCATCATGAAACATTGTAAATGATTTGTGGGCAGTGATCTCCTTCAGCCTGTGCAGCCGGGCCCCTTGGTTCAGCCTGGGGCTGGAGGGCTGCCCAGACCAGCACAATGGCCTCAGCCCCAAGAGGCTGCCTCGGGCCACATCTCAGCCACCTGACTCTCGGTTCCGCTGGCCTAAAGAATGGAGGCCTTTGCTGCTCTTTGCTCACACCACCCCACAGCTCTGTTTCCCGATTTTATCTTCTTTAGTTAATCAACCAGCACTTTTGCTCCCTTCTCATCTTTTGGGGGAGTTCTGACAATTCTACTTCCAGCTCTAAGACGCGTTCGAATTTTCTAAAACGGGAAAGGTTGGGTCCTGTTTAGACTTGCCGCGCCAACCCCCATTCAGGCTTTTCTAGGAGGATTTTTCTTCAGCTGCTCCACACTTTCGCAGCAACTCAGAGTGTGACCAGAATCCTCAAACCTTCGAGCATCTTGGCCCATAGGGACACAGGACTGCAGTCCTAAAATGAATATCCAGTCCTGTTCCACGAGGCTTCCACTGCTCTAATCTTCAGCATAATCCCCTTAAAGCACGACGCCCTGGTAAATCCAGGCTGCTCCGGGATGAAAATTCTCATTAAGGGCAAAACCCAAAGCTGCTTTTGGTGGTCATGCTGTTCTCCCGTCAACCTCAATTGTCAGCCAAATTAACGAAATACATTTCTAATAAGCCGGCTAATACTGGTAAGGAGTCAATAACCAAATCCATTTGAACTCTCAGAAGCTTAAACGCTGTTAAATCCCATTTCCTGTTTGTGGGGCCGAGTCCTAGAAGATGTGCCTGGGTTACATTTCCGAACAGGTGAAAGAACACATGAGGCCGCGTGGAAAGGAACGTTTTTTACTTTTTCTGTCTCAGCAATAGTCACGACACGCAACGAAATGGCTATTGCATGTACTGTTCCGTTACGAACAGACACGACCGTTGTTTTAGTCACTCCTGATACCGTTGACAAAATCGTTTGTGTTGAACAAAGCAGCAGTTAGCTGAGATGAGTGGGACGGTGATTTGCTCGTTCACCAGACAGCCACATTCACGGGTTACATCCACAACTGGATCATACACGGATTTCACGGTCATTGATTGTAAAACTATCAAAACAGGAAGAACATGGAAATTCCACCCCCAACTCCTCGACAGCACATAGGAGATCTCTTAATGCACATGCTTTGTTTTTCCTGGGATTCCACACCCGGGTTGGGAAGTGGAAGGCAATCTTAGAAGCTGCACATCTGACATCATCACAAATTAGCTTTACCTCTTGTTGGTGCATACTCCCTACGCTCAGATTCAAAGGAAACCCAGGAAACTCGTAAGTCTCCCTCTGAATTTCAGTCAAAGGATTCAGCCCTACCTCTTTCGTCCCAGCCGGTTTCCCTGTTGGGAGTATGGCCAGCTTTCTCTTTAGCTGTCAGCACGTTCGGAATAGACTTTTCTCTGTGGGAAAAGATTCGATATAGCAGCCCGGGTTTTAGGATATAATTTCATTAGAAGTAAGACAGACTTCTAAAAATTCACTTCAGAACCACGCTGTGATTTGGCCATCTGGGATTTGGCCAACAGTTGTGGGAGTTCTATTAAATCAGCTGTGTGTGTGTGTGTTTTCTCTAACTGTGAAAAGCAGAGTTTGGAATTTTCTATTTTCTTCAATCCTCGACCACTAGCTCAAATAGCTAGGGATGATTAAGAATAACGCAATATGGAGTATTTTCAGAATTATACATTCACTTTTGCTGTGTTTACCCAAACGTGAGGAGAACTGACAAAATTTCATCTTGGCGTATCGAATGTAAAGTAGAGCCCTTGTACCAGAGTCCAGAATCATCTTCTGCATAAGGTAGGGGAACAATCCGTTACTGCTGGTGGGACTTAACTTGTAACTGACAAAGGAATAGTGCTTGACATGAAATAGGATTTTTATTTGGAATGGAAGAAAGGGTTGACTTTCTAAATACCTAGTGGTGGTTTGCGAATTTAAAGTAAGCTAGGTAAACATGTTTTAAGAGTCTCATTGCTTCCTAAGAGTGAAACTAGGTCAGAATTTTCCTTCTTAACTCCAAGATAGAGAAACACTTCTGTTTCACACAAAACACCACAAAATTTAAAAGGTGGGCGGACTTCCATTTCCCATTAGAAAATACCTCAGTTATTCAACAATAAATATTTTTTTTTATTTTTTTAAAAAAAAAATTTTTTTTCAACGTTTATTTATTTTTGGGACAGAGAGAGACAGAGCATGAACGGGGGAGGGGCAGAGAGAGAGGGAGACACAGAATCGGAAACAGGCTCCAGGCTCTGAGCCATCAGCCCAGAGCCTGACGCGGGGCTCGAACTCACAGACCGCGAGATCGTGACCTGGCTGAAGTCGGACGCTTAACCGACTGCGCCATCCAGGCGCCCCCAACAATAAATATTAATGAACACTTACAAAGTGCCGGGTACTCTACCAAGAGCTGTAAATACAGGGTTGAACATAATAGAGCAAAATCTCTGTCTTTACAGAGTTCACGTAGCTCCTCGTATGGGCCTCTGGAATGAACTGAAACATTAACAAAGTGTTGATATGAACAAACTAATGTTCTTCACCAAATGGGTGAAGTGGCAAATGTGATAAAAACTATAAATAAAAAAATACTGCACAAAGGACTTCTGTGACATTATTTTCCTTTAATGGAGCACTAGGATCCTTGAGTTTCTTCAGTATTGTGTTGATTGTAATCAACAGGACTTTTAGATTCATTTGTCCTATGGAAACGGTTGTTTTCTGGAAACCATCTTGCTAAAGAAACACACACACACACACACACACACACACACACATCTTTCCTGGGGAGATTCAGAACATGAAGCTGTAAAAGATTCTGGCAGGATGAGTGCTGAAGGGAAAGGATGTCGGCAATTGGAAAATGACTTATTTGCCAGAGGCTACGTATGATGACATTAGGAGGCACAAGATGGAATTAGACTGAGGACATGTGCAGGTCTGGTTAAACTCAAAGCATCCAACAACCCACCGTGAACTGATTACGGGACAGCCCTAGAGGCAGCCAAATGCAACTTTTCCTATCTCTGGATGGGAGTCTGATTTTGAAATCTAGAGTCTGGGGAAAATGATGAGAAATCATGACTCCCCTCCTTGGCGCTTTGCTCTGTTCCGTCCACCCCACTCCTGAGTTTTGGTGTGAGCCCGGTCACAATGTGCCTTTCCGTTTGGAAGAGTGCCAACCTAGAACATCCCCATGGCTACAGGGAAAGAGAAAGGAGGTAGAGATGTAGGAGGGGGAGAAAGAGGAAGAAAGGAAATGCTTCTCTGCTTTGCAAGTGGTATGAACTTTCGGGTTGTGCTGGCTAACGTACAGCTGCTTCTGTCCTTAGACACGTTCCCCCCCTCCCCCGGTCTGGGCACCTGGCCCCCCCCTCCATCTGGCACTAATTATCTCAGCCAAAACAGGGTTGTTTGTTGGTGGTGGTGGGTTGTGTTTCTTTCTAAAATTTCCCGTTAATTTTGTCCTGCCTTAGGTTTGTTTTCCTTTCAGCAATGCAAGACGAATAAATTCATTGGTTGCTCAGGGGCAAAAGCAGCTTTAACAACCAGCCAAAAACAGCATTCGGCTGTAACAACGGTGGTTCACTGGTAAAATCTGCATTACTCAGACAACACCCAGTGGGCCTTCCCCCTTGGCCATGAACACACCTGTCTCCTTCTCTCCGCTCTAAGAGCACACCTCAGCACGGGCCCCATGGCTCTTCCAGAAAGAGCCCTCCCAAAGCATATGCGAGAATAGGAGGCCACGTCGGAAAGTGCTCAGGCTTGCTGCCTGATTTCTAGTAACTTCTCTCTGATTTTGTTTGTTTTTACCCAGACACATGTTTATTTTCATGACCGAAGAGCTTATAATCCTGGACATTGAACATAAATAGATGTTATGTTTTCCAATTTATGGTTGTGCTCGTCGGTGGTTTTGCTACTTTGATTTGGGCTACGTGTCATTGTGCTACAAAATGGTCTGGGTCCTTTAAGAAGCCACACAGTTGTAGACACAGAATCAAGCTGAGTCATTCACCGGGGGAGAGAATTAGGAACAGCTGGGGGCAGCTACTGGAGGTAAAAGCAGAGACAGAAAGGGAACAGACTGCCTCTCTAGGAAATGTTCCAATGCCTCGAGCCCAAATGTGGAGGGGAAAGTTTCGCAGGCATCGTCTTGGTAATGATGACAAATCCTATGCACCGCGAGGCAAGGACGTCCCCTGTGTTAGGGAGGAGACAGGCATCCCTCCGGCGGCCAGCCGGGGCCATGCGGGCCAGCATGCTGTCATTCCATCTCAGTCTACAAGGTTTGTGGTCTGAGCATCCCCTTCCTCGTAAAAGTCAGTGGTCACCGAGCACCTCCGTTGGCCCTTGGAGGAGTGAGTTGCCTTATAACCACGTTGCCCAAGGGACTGGGTCCGGTTAGAGATGCACACTGAATCTCGGTGAATTAAAGGATATTAAAACTTAATAGGACATAGTATTGTCTCAAATGTGAAACAAAGAATAAATAATAAAAGACTAGAAGGACGAGTATTAATGTTTAAAATTTATATTTGGTTATGTCTTGGCCGTGGGCGTATGGGTCATTTTGGGGGTTCTATGTATTTGTTCATATTTTTATGTTATCTTTTACTTTTCAGTGTGGCACACAGAGCCATACTTGGTCCGTCCTTTAGTCAATAAATACTTCCCATGTTTGGCGCCCTATGGGGGAAGCAAAGCTAGGCGGGTCCCAAGTCTTTAGCTTGATCTGCCATCTCCCATGGGTCTGATGTCACCAGCCCTTCTTCCGGGATCAGATCGCTGAGCTTTGATTCCCCTCTCAGGACCAGAACCCCTTGCTTTTCCTGCAGCGTCGGTAATGTGTCTTCTCAAATGCAAGCAAGACTCCTGCCTGCCCTTCCTTCAGACCCCGCTCAGATGCCAGCACGTCAGGAAGGCTGTTTCTAACCACCCGATACAATCATGCCCTCATCTGCTTTGATTTTCTTTATGACACTTGTCAATATATATCTTCAGAGATATGTCTATAGTTGAACACTGATCTCCCACCAAAATGTACTGTCTTTGAGGAGGGGTCTTCAGTCTTGTTCTTCGCTAGATCTCTACCATCTAGACCAGTGCCTGGCACATAGTGGGCACTCAATAAATATTGTTCTCTTCCTCAATTGAAAAGTTATGATAGGCGTTTTCCGTATATCAAGAATATCAGTGCACAAGTTCAGGCATTCAGAAATATGGTGTCTTTGTTTTTTACAATATTCTTAAAATTCGGACCCCAACACCATTGCACCAGTAGGAACTTTTATTTGTTAATAACTGAATTCTTCCCTCCCTACCCATTCTCAGGGGGTGGAGGGTGTCAAGATTCTAAGAGTCTAGTGCACTGACAAGGGCTTTGAGGAAGGGACACTGCTAATCAACCTAACCACATTTTGTCCCCATGGCCCCTTCATGCCTGATGGCCATCTGCCATTTCTGGGCAAGGCTGAAAACGTCAGTGCCTATAGCCTCAGCTCCCTAGATGCTTCCACCCAAAGGCTCTTCCTCTCTGGGGGCTTGCCCCAACATGGCCTCTGCCAGGAACCCACAGAACTTGCTCCTCCCCATAACTGGGGGGATTTCTTTTTCATCTGTTGTTTCCCCACTGTGTTTCTAAACCACTAAGCTTTTCTCAAACTCTGCCCTCCCCTTGGGCCTCTGGCTTTTAGAGAAAGAACAAAAGCCAGAATCCTTCTGCTTCTCATCCTGCCACTTACCTCCCTGAGGCAAAGGATGTGGAGTCTGCTACCTGCTCCAGCGGGGAACCGGAAGGGAGAACTTCAGACAACTCGGACACAAGACAGAAATGCAGGTTGCAGGAGTGGGACAGATAATGCAGAGAAGAACATGATTCCATTGAGACCGGGGTGGAAAGAGTGAAACCCAGGAAAAAGGAAGACTTAAGGCATCTTGCCCTTGTGACTGAGCCTGGAAGACTGGGCAGTATTTCATTTCATGCAGTGTGGGGGACAGAGAGAGAAGCATAAGCAAAAGGGAAACAGGTTGTGTATAGCCGACGGCAGATGATCTCGTCCGACCAGATGTGTTTGAGCAGTGGGAAAAGAAGTGCCCCAAAAGGTAGGTTGGAGTCATGGCGTGACAGGCCCTCAAAGTCAGGGTGTTTTGACGTTAACTTGAAAGTTACTTGGCAGCCACTGGGTCATAGAGCGAGAAGATGAGAAGGGTGTGTTAGAAAATGAAACGGCAACACTACCGAGGACGGATTGATGGTCGGCGCTGGTGATTGGGAAGGCCAAAGCAGGGAGAGCATTCCTGTCATCTAGGAGGCAGAAGGAGAAGAGAGATGCAAAAGATATGGAGGGCATAGCACAGGCAGGGTTGACCACTGGTTCAATGTCAAAGGCACCGGAAGGATGGTGATGGCAGGAATGGAGGTGTTCTCTGCAGATGAGGAAAAACCAAGAGCAGCTGCTGGCTCGCGAGGGAAAGGTAACGGGCTGCTCATGTGGAATGTGAGTTTCCACCGGGAAAGTTGGCGCTGGGGGCGGGGCGCTCAGAAGAGCGGTCTTTCCCGTGATGGGAAGGGGATGTGGGTAAGGATGCTGCAGGCCTTTGCTGGGGTTGGGGACGAAAACCAAGGGTGTCGGCATTGCTTTGATTGTCTCAGTATAGAAGGAGGCAGGGCTGTTTGCTGAGAGTAAGGGGAGCGGTCCCTGGGTCACACTGGAGCTTGAATGTGGACACCGTTTGAAACAGCTGCACCGGGGAACATAAAATGAGTCCGTTCCCAGGAAACAAAAGGGCAGACCCACGCAGCGTCAAGTTTTCTCTCCATAAATACAGAATCCTGGTGGTTTTATGAAATCTGTCCGATCAGACACGAGAAGAAATGGCCTTTAAATCATATATCTAGCTTGAGGCATATTTTAATTATATCATTCTCCGTGTTTGCTGCTCTCTTCCTTATACGTTGTAGACCATCCATTAGAGATTGCTTTTTTAGGAATCTATCAAGATGCCAGAATCCCCCAGCATAATAAACCTGGAAAAGTAGCACCTACTCACGGCCAGCATTCCCGACTCCCGTGCTCTCTTGCCCGGTGTTGAACTTCTTTTCCCAGAGAAGCTCATCTTCGCCTGCTCTCAGGCAGATGGCAGGGGTGGGATGGGGTGGGGAGAGCTCATCACAAAGACCCGTGGTACTTCGGGCTTCAAGGTCACTGTTGCATCTGCAACTGGAGCAGGTGAGAAAGGGGAAGCGGAAAATCCACTTCACGCTGGGGTGGGCACTGCGTGCTGCCCTCTGGTGGTTCAGGAAGCCATCTCTCTGTTTACCCCCTTTTGTCTTTTCCACGCCTCCCTTGTCTCTCTAGATCTGATCTTTGTTTTTATGTGGTGGTACCTCTATTGGGGATTTAGGGACTTGTATGAAGTGAGATATAGGAAAGAACAACGCAGACCTCTCTGCATTCTTAGCCTTACTGATATGGTCTTCACTAAAAGACGATCCCGTGAGAACTATGGGTACTAGTATTAAAACACCCGATTTCAGCTTTCATACCTGGGCATATCCTAATAACATAGGATTATTGAATCCTTTTTCTCATCTTTGTAATATTTCCAAGTTGGATATGTGGCTATCAACTCTTTTTACTCTGCTCCAGCCCAAGGGGGATAAAAAAATCCACTGAAGAGCTGGAAATCACAGAACATTTGCAATCACATGCTCCCTGGGCTGGAGCTTTTTTTTTTCTTCTTCTCTCTGACCACCCGGGAAGGGAAGAAATGATCTAGAACCAATGCTATGTGGAGCTTGGTTTACTTATGAGGCCAAAAGAGAGTTGCGTTTCTCATTACGTAAGAAACTAGAACTTAAGGACCCATTCTTAGGTTCTAGCCCAACAAATGTGATGATTTTTTCAGGGGCAGACAGGACATATTTGAGGGAGCTGTGCCTTAGTAGAGTTCCCTTTTCCTCTGTCCCTCACAGCCCAGGAAAGTACATGCTGGTGAAATTTCACCCTGAACAAACTACCTCATTTGACCAAACGAGATCTTTGTCCACTACTCCCTCCAGCTTGTCCAAGGTCTGCCTCAATTTTCTAGTGCAACATCACTCCAAGCCTTTTTTTTTTTTTTTAAATAGAATCGGCATATTTGTTCACTTTTGTTTATTTTTGCTCCAAAGCCTTCGGCATTTCTCTCCAGTGAGTCACACTATGGGACCATTTCAAAATCATCTCCGTACAGGATATGTCTCTTCTCAGGGGAGATGGGAAATGGGTAAATGACAGCCTGTGCCAAGATGTTACTGTATAGTGTGCGGGGATTTTCTTTTCTTTTTATTTATTTTGAAGTTTATTTATTTTGAGAGAGAGAGCTCAAGGAGTGGAAGGGCAGAGAGAGCGGGAGAGAGAATCCCAAGCAGGCTTCTCACTGTCACTGTAGGACCCGCAACGGGGCTCGAACTTGCAAATCACGAGATCATGACCTAAGTCAAAATCAAGAGTCAGATGCTTAAGTGACCGAGCCACCCAGGTGCCTTATTTATTTATTGATTGATTGATTTTAGCAGGCTCCATGGGGTTGGAGCCTAACATGGGGCTTGAACTCACAACCCTAAGATTAAGGCCTGAGCTGAGATCAAGAGTCAGCCACTTAACTGACTGAGAGACCCAGGCACCCCTGTGTGTGGGGATTTTAATAAAGTAGTGTCCTCTCGCTTGCCACCAAAGCCACGTGACAAGTGGGCTTGTAAGGAACAGTCTTCTAGGTCTTTCCCTGATTCCATAGAGACAAGATGGGAAAACTACAGCATGGTTGTTAGGGGTTTATTCCTATCAGTTGATTATGGGAATCAGTCCATTTACTTCCTCCATTACAAGATTTTAGATAGTTGAGAATTCGGATTTTGCAACAAAATACAGGATACAGGTAAGAGGAGAGAAGGCAGAAGCAGGGAATGCTTGGACTCTCACCATTCCTGGGGCACCTAACTTCTTCAGGCCTTCGTCGGTGCTACTTACCCTTTGCCTCTGGAAAGCCTCCAGCCTTCCTCCCCACTCCTCAGTTTGGAAACTCCTTCTTCCCAGAAGTCATTAGTCACTCTCTATTCTTTGCTCTCAAAGAGCTTTGTACTTTCCTCTAGTAGAGTACTTGGCACTCTGGGATTATGGTCATTTATGCAGTGGTCGCCCGTCTTCCCTTCACATGGCCCCCTGTCCCCCAGTTCGAGGGGCAGAGGAGTGGGCCAAATTTGTCTCCGTATCTTCACCACCCAGAAAAGGTCCTGTTGTATAGAAGGTTTAATATGATACATCCTAACATAAGATGGCAAGCATGTATGGGCCAGGGATTCAGGGGGAATTTCTGTTTGTAATGCTGGTGTGGGTAATCTGGGTTTTCCTAATCTCTTCAGACAACGCCCCTCTTCCCCTGTCCTCAGTTCTCTTAGCCTCTTATTTCCCTTTTCTCCTTCGATTCATGTAAGAAAATATAAAGTATCAGCAAAAGTTAATAGACGTACATGTAAATGTTGATTATAAATAGGCATTGGGATAGCAGGAAAATTACCACCCTGTATTCCCACTACATGTCAAAATGTAGAGGCTGGCTTTAATCTTGCTACTGAGCTTTGACTTCTGCATGTGGTGGACATTTTTTGGCTCTTGGCTTCCCAGCATCCAGGCCCCCTATCTTCCAGCAACAACACCCTGGGTTGTTTTTTTGGGGGGGGGCATGTAATTGTCTACCCCCATTGGGTGTGGCCTTGGTGGTACTGAGTTCGAGGTGGCCCGCTCTCCTTTGGCCTGGGAAGAGTTACCAGTAGTCCTCACTGCGTAGCGCGGGGTTGGGGAGAGGATGCTGTTACTTAATTTTTGCAATGAGCAATTTGAAAACTAAAGACTTAAGTAATTCTGTTTGCCCCCAAGATCTAGCCAGATGCAATGAATTCTCCTGTTAAATCCATTTGAACAGCAACCACAGCCCTGGTCTCTCCTACTCAAATGCACAGGGCCCGGGGGAATACGCAGAGAGCACAGCATCACACTCCTCAAGTTGCTAAAAATCCCTTTAAAATGATTGAACAGATGTCTTTTCTTGGGGTCGAACGGATATCCATCACAAACGGCCTGCTTTCCATTCCAGGCTGGTCGTCTTAGGGGCAACAAAATCAATCACTCTCAGGTTTGTTTCCTGGATGTTTCTTAAACCTTTGGAATTATACTAGCAATAACCATTACAGGATGCAGGAAAACTAAACGCATCTGTGCAGGTCGCTGTATTTCATCCCAGGGTACAAACTTCCTGTGTGATGGTGGTGTGGAGGCAAGCCTCCCTCCACTGGGCATCCTTGCAGCCGGGGCTCAGCATGGAGTAGCTTCTGAGCTTAGAACCAGAAGATTAAATGGCATGAAGACCGACACAGCCATGGCTCATATATCATCAGCAGTAAGAGGAGGGGGGGGGCGGTCTTGTCAGAATGCACGAGAAGAAAGGAAGAGGACATTGGACTTTCCAAAATAAATCGGGGCTCAAGTCAAGTAGTCTGTCACGGGATCTGTGCTTGGTTTCTGGCCTTATCTGCCACGTTTCTGGTGGCAAGAGGAAAGATGATTTAAGCACTGCACATAAATAAATAACTATTTGTAATTTATTATTTATTAAAGCTCTTAGTACTTTTCAAAGAATTGTAATTCAAGTGTCCATGAATTCCTCGTGGGTGGAGCAGATACCGTATCTAAACGTTTCCAAGAATCTGGCTTACGCAACTTTCAAAATACAGCGCATTTTTAACGAAGGCGCACACCGCTTGACCCCACATGGGTCACTGACACTTACCTGTCCCTATCATCAGGTGCGAAAGCACTTGGGGATCAGGAGGCAGCGTGTGTCTCCTCCGTGGAGAGATGATGGGGTGGGAGGAGAGACACCCGGGTTTGAACCTGGGCTGGCCCTGCCACGGGTTGTAGCAAGGCGGCAAGTCTCTTTGTATCAATGAGGGGCCATGACCTCATCTGTGGAATGGGAAAACCATCTCCCTGGTGATATCTTGTGAGCATCTGGTGCATTTTAAGGGCTTAGACAGGATAGCTGTTATTATTACCTCTGATTTCACAGAATTAGGTATGTCCAGCTAGAGCAAACCCCTCTTGTGCCATGTGGGAACAACTCCTCGGTGGTCAAGGCCGAGCCTTGCAGACCAGCCCGTGGGCTTCCTCAAAGGCAAGCCCATTGCAGCAGAAGTGCCTTTCCGCCTCCTGACAATGGCAGTCCGAGGTCACATCAACTCACTCCCACTCCGCCCCTCAGCACAGGGCAGCAATAGCTTTCAGCATCCTTCCTGGCCCCAACCCCACTGCTTTCTGCACCGTGGGGGCGGGGAGGGCAGTGCTGAATCGGTTCCTAATTCCAGGCTCTGTAGAATTCCAACTCCCTCTGATCTCAGCCAACACATGGCCAGTCTCCCTCTTTTGCTTCCTCTAACCCCTCCTTCTGACGAATTTCTGGCACCCTCATCATCCCACTGTCAGGTTGTCCGGGAAACACCCCTGGGATTTTGCTGAGCAGATTTAGTCCATCGGGGCCTATCCCAGGGCTCTGCCTCCATAGCAAAATGAACCAGAGGGGAGTTCTTTCTGAGATTCTGGGGCCAGTTATACACACACACATACTATATATTTTATATGTATATAAATTCTATAATGTGTATATAGTATATATCATGTGTATGTGTGTGTGTATATATATATATATATATATATATACATCATAAGCAGAAAACTGTATAAAAATCCTGTCTTCCTCCCCCCCACCACCAACACCCAGTCCTTCCTTCATTACTGCTACTAGTCTCTTTCAACGTTTATTTATTTTTGGGACAGAGAGAGACAGAGCATGAACGGGGGAGGGGCAGAGAGAGAGAGAGAGACACAGAATCGGAAACAGGCTCCAGGCTCCGAGCCATCAGCCCAGAGCCTGACGCGGGGCTCGAACTCACAGACCGCGAGATCGTGACCTGGCTGAAGTCGGACGCTTAACCGACTGCGCCACCCAGGCGCCCCTACTAGTCTCTTATTTATCTTCCCAGAGACACCAATCCTTTACAAAACTTCTGTTTCTTTCCCTCCCTTCCTCTTTCTCTTATTTGTTTATTTAGTTTCCCTTCCTTTCTTATAAATGAAAGCATAGTGTATTGTTACATGCTTTGCTTTTTTAATTTAACAAAATAGGTATGGGGCGCCGGGGTGGCTCAGCACGTTAAGCGTCCGACTCTTGATTTTGGCTCGGGTCCTGATCTCACGGTTAGATTCCTGGGTTTGAGCTCCGCCTTGGGCTCTGAGCTGATAGCGGAGCCGGCCTGGGATTCTCTCTTTTGCACGTGTGCGCTCTCTCTCTCAAAATAAATACATAAACTTCCAAAAAAATCGGTACATAGTTTAACATACTTTGTTACATGTGGACTCTCTCTGTCCTCTCAAACAGTGCTCTTCCAAAGATACATAAGGATGTGTCACTCCATCATTTAAAAGTTGCTGAAGGCATAGCAAAAAAATAATTATTCATTCATTTATAGTCATACCACGACTGTAATCACATTTACCTTATAAAATAGTAATCAACATAGAAACGTTAAAATGATAAAGTTGAAATTTTACATCCTTCATTTTTAAAAACCGTATTTGATTTTTAGTAGCACAAGTATTTTTACTTTCTAAAATATCACTGCTAATATATTTTTAAATAGGATCAATGTGTTGAATATGCTTTGTCATATTTGAAAAATCTAGGGTCACCCTTTTGTGATAGAGCAATTCAAAGTCTGGTTATATGTTCAGTTTACTTTGACACTTGGTTTCAAAGTCCATCAGAGCTGAAGGAAACACTTTACAAATGGAGACACATAGATCCAGATGCAAGAAATGCCTCATTAGATAAACTTTATTAGCTCCCCAAACTCATTTTTCAATCCTACCTATCCTTTATTCAAAGATGTTTGTTGAAATTTTCTTTGATATAAGGGTTTTTTTTTTCCTTGTAATGTGCCACACAAAGTAAATGGAAACATTTCCAAACATCTGTTTTCAAAACGTTCTTGCCATAGTTTGACTTTCTTTTGAAAAGAAATGACTTTCTCGGGGCGCCTGGGTGGCTCAGTTGGTTGAGCATCCGACTTCGGCCCCGGTCACGATCTCACAGTTCGTGAGTCAAAGCCCAACAACGGGCTCTGTGCTGACAGCTCAGAGCCTGGAGCCTGCTTCAGATTCTGTGTCTCCCTCTCTCTCTGCCCCTCCCCTGCTCACGCATGACCTCTCTCTCTCTTGCTCTCTCTGTCTCAAAAATAAATATTTAAAAAAATAAAAAAAAAAAGAAATGACTTTCTCAGTAATTGTTGATATGTCACTCCTACCATGAAAAGACAGATTGTATGTTTACTATTTATTGATTTGTGTGTGTGTGTTGACTTTAAAAAAATATCTGCTAGACGACATACTAACAATAGCCACTTGCCATGACAGAAGACGACAGCTAGTCTATGACACTTGCCTGTTTGTTAAAGAAAGAACGCACAACTCGTTCCCGGGTCCTACAGCTCTTTAAATACACTGCCATGAGATGACCAGTAGGGCATGAGAGGCCTACCTGGCCATTCCCCATCGAATGGCAAAGCCCTATAAAGATCCCACTCTTTGAAGGCTTTGTTTTTATGAAATGAATCCCATGGATAGTATCATATCAGCATGGAACTTGTAATTGGCAATACACTGGACCCAGCACCACGAGAAGGTCCCTCACCTCTCCTCCCTATAGCTCCCTCTCTGTGTGGAAGTTGCTCGAAGTAATGGCAGCCATGTGGGACATCAGACCGTCTCATGTTTGGACCAAGAGGGGGCATCTTAATGGATTGTCTTGAATGTCCCACGGAGAGTGTGTACCCCACCCAAAGGTTCTCTTACACAAAGGACTCTCTCCAAGTGAATTCAAAACCTTGTTTTCCTTTAGTCTCTGAACTACTCTTCTCTCCCTTCTTTTAAACTAAAATACCTGCCAGATTTAGTCTCTATAATACTGTACCCTCAGGGGAGTTGGCTCGGGTTGCTCTGGGAAGACCTGGCAGGTCATCCCCCAGTACTCCCCACTATCCTATGCTTGGGGCAGGGAGACACTAAAAATGACTGCACCTACAACTTCTATTTATTGAGCTATTATTTTGTGTTGGTCCCTCTGCTGTTCTAGAAATGCTGTTGATTCTCTTTGTTCACTCTAGTTATCTTCTATAACATCTCCCCAAATACTGAAATTACAAATTCAAATACTGAATTAGTGATTTCTAAATCATTGATCCAGGGGGACATACAGGATGTGGCTCCTACTAGCCTCTGGTCACATTTCTGTCAACCAATTAATCCACAACCTTGTTTTACGTGTGTTTCTGTTGAAAGAAACCTCATAAAATAGATATTCTTGCTTGATTAATATTGAACTCATGGCCAACAGCACTATAACTCATGATTGAATGAAGAATACCTAACAGATGTACTTTCTCCACAAGGCGCACGCACCACAGCCTTCCTGCACCGAGGGAACACTACACGGTATTTCAGTACTGTGTGTAGGAACCCTTTTGAATGGCAAAAGCACCAACAAAAAGCACAAAAGTGCAAAAAAAAAAAAAAACAAGGAAAACAAAAAACACATGGCACTAAATAGACTACAAAAAGAACACCTATTTGGCCGCAGCTGAGAACATGCACGTTGGGCAACTCAAATTGTTCATCGCTTGGTACGTGTTCGTGAATGACCACAAAAGTGAGCAACTATTGGTTTTGGGGTTACAGATACATTTTAGCGAACAGGTCATACGAACGTGGCATCTATGAATAATGAAGATTCACTATATCATCTCATGGTACCCTTGTGAAATGGACACTAGTACAATGACGTGTGAACTGAAAGGAACCTCAGCAATCTCTTCGGGCTGCCTCCTTTGGGACTTGGCAAAGCGACGACAGTGAGGTGACATACCCAGAAATGTCCACTGTAGGTGTGACACGCATGGCACTTTCCCAGCCACGGTTGGTGCCTTTTCCACTGCATATTTTTGGGACCAAATGCAACAATGTAAATGGCAGGTGGGGCCACATGCAAAGCTCTAGTTTAGTCTCTGCAATAATTAAAATCTGTTTTTGATCAGAATGTTTGATTTGACGACTCCTCCTACATGGGCACAAGGAAATATATATATATATTTTTAATTTTTTTTAATGTTTATTTCTGACAGAGAGACAGAGCATGAGTGGGGGAGGGGCAGAGAGAGACACACACACACACACACAGAATCCAAAGCAGGCTCCAGGCTCTGAGCTGTCAGCACAGAGCCCGACGCGGGGCTCAAACTCACAGACCTCGAGATCATGACCTGAGCTGAAGCTGGACGCTCAGCTGACTGAGCCACCCAGGCGCCCCGGAAATATATCTATTAAAAAAAAAAAAAAAGGAAGATCACGAACCTGAATGAAATCAGGCACAAAATGAGAAGTTGAAAAGACCCAAAATATTTGCAGCAAGAATGAGTTTTGACTTTTTAAATTCAGTTCTCCAGTGAGCCAATTCATAAATGGGTAATATGAGAGGGAAATGATGTTGAAAAAGCCAAACATGCTGTAGAAAATTAGAGATGAGAGCACATGATGCATAAATAGGAGAGATGTGCCAAGACGGGATATTTTAGCTGGAAAATTACTAATGTGTGCATATTTATAAATGTATATATTTTGATGCCAGAGTATCTCAAATTTTTTTTGAGATTCCAACAATTACACAAAATTAGTTCGTTCTCTATTTGGCTCCAAGAAGCACAGAATTTAAAATCCAAATTGAAAACGGCTCATAACTAATGCGGCCTGCAGGCTGTTTGGTAAATGGGTACACTTGAACCAACAAACTAAAAAACCCCAAAAAGCAAAAAAAAAAAAAACAAAAACAAAAAAAAACAAAGAAAAGAAAAGACACAGATTCAGTGTGTCCTTTGAATATGATCCTCTACGTATTGCCAGTTGGTGCATTGTAACTTTTATATGTAAAATTTCTATTTCAAAGAATTCCAAGCTACCTTTCTTGCTAAGACTGTCCACATTCCAAAGTCTTGTCCACCACCATCATGATGGCACCCATTCCTTTGGAGTGATAATGAGATGCTCTTACCCAATACTACTTCTGAAATATTTCCAGGTACATACTATGACAAACTCTATTGTTACTTACAGAACAAAATGTTGTGACAACTTTACTCCCCTACTGCACTTTGCACGCACTCTTAGAAGGAATTTAAAATTCCTATTCAAGACCTCCGCCTTCCGTTTATCTGTTTCCATCTGAAACAGTGTCTCTGAATCCATTCTTCCCATCCTTTCAGTCACAAGATACCATTCCTAATCACGGGTAGCATTTTCTTTAAAAAAATTTTTTTGGTTTATTTTTGAGAGAGAGAGAGAGAGAGAGACAGAGACAGACAGAGACACAGTGTGAGCAGGGGGAGGGCAGAGAGAGACAGAGAGATACAGAATCTGAAGCAGATTCCAGGTTCTGAGCTGTCAGCACAGAGCCCGACGTGGGGCTTGAACTCACAGACCGCAAGATCATGACCTGAGCAGAGGTCAGATGCTTAACCGACCGAGCCACCCAGGCGCCCCCGCATAGCATTTTCTTACAGTTAATTTTATAATGAGCCATCTCTCACCCAAAACAGAACCTTACTTGTTTCAAGGATAATTTTTATTGATGAGAAACATTTTAAGGCTATAAAAAGCTATAAAAAGGTACTTTTCTTATTTATACGACATTTTCAGGTTTGGAAGTTTTCTTCTCGAAGATTAAGTCCCCTGACCTTTTTTTTTTTTTTTTTTTTTTTAGGACAGCAGCTTATCCATCAATAAGGATCCCATCCTCTCTCGAAAACAAATCGATTGATCATGTCAAAAGATCTCAGCGGCTGGTCGTAGGGTAAAATGTGCCCTCCACCTCGAACAATTACCTTGGAGAAGAAAAGTAAAAGGTCAAAAAAAAGTTAGAGAAATGGATGTTCTACATGAAGGGAAAATTTTAGTTCAGATTAAATGTAAAGCTTACATGAAATATGGAACATATTCTATCAATCCAGGCCTTTGGGGCATGCTGATTGTCTTAGATTTGATAGCTTTCATAACAGGTACGTTAAGGTAGGATAAGGTCTACAAGTGTGTGGTTAGCTACTTTAATTTTTTTTTTTTTTACATTTTTATTTTATTTTTGAGAAACAGAGTGAGACGAAGCGTGAGCGGGGGAGGGGCAGAGAGAGAAGGAGACAGAATCTGAAGCAGGCTCCAGGCTCTGAGCAAGCAGTCAGCACAGAGCCTGATGCGGGGCCCGAACCCACAAACTGTGAGATCATGACCTGAGCCGAAGTCGGACGCTCAACCCACTGAGCCACCCAGGCGCCCCGCGGTTAGCTACTTTAACACAAAGTTGTGTTCATCTTTCACATGCATGAAGCGTGAGAATTGTCTTTCTCCTCTTGGGAGGGAGCCGTCTGCTGTCCCATGGTCGGTTATTCTTACCTGGTGAGGACTACCCCGGGGCCAGGTCGGTCCACAACCAGCTGGAGGGATGCACCCAATTCCCCCCCTTCAGTCCGCTGACCCATGTGGCCCTCACCCTGCGCTCTCTACCTGGCATCTCAGCGTTTGCCATTAATACAGGGGATATTTGGATTCTCCAAAAAATTAAAACGACAATAAATGGAAGTCTTTGACACCTGAAATGTTAAAAGGCCATCTTTTTGAGTAGCACAGAGTACTACTTTCCCCCCCACCTTTTATTGTGAAAACTATTCAAACATACAGCATATCTGAAAGAATTTCATAGACTTACCACTTAGGTTCTCTCGTTAACGCCCACGGAACTCATTTCCTCACTGTCCATCTATTAATCCATCTTATCTTTTTTGACACGTTTCAAAGTAAAATGCAGGCATCAGTACACTTCCTCCAGATTTTATGTAAAATTACCACACCCTGAAATGCACTTGTGTTTAATACGGACTCACTGAGTTTGGATGGCACGGTTACCTGTGTCACCTAACAAGATGTAGAACGCATTCTTTTTTTTTTTATGTTTTTATTTATTTTTGAGACAGAGAGAGACAGAGCGTGAGCAGGGGAGGAACAGAGAGACAAGGAGACACAGAATCTGAAGGAGGCTCCAGGCTCCGAGCTGTCAGCCCAGAGCCCACCGCGGGGCTCGAACTCACGGACCGCGAGATCGTGACCTGAGCTGAAGTCGGACGCCCAACCGACGGAGCCACCCAGGCGCCCCGATGTACAACACATTCTTAAACACCTATAGTTAAGGTGAATTCAGACCCTAGTGCTAGGTGCCATACTAATTTAAGAAAGGGGTGGGGTCAGGGTGGGGGTACTGGTCTTTGTACTCAGAAAGACTGTAGGCTCAGCAGCAAGTGCCCCAAGTAGAGGACCAGGAGAGGCCTTCATGATTCAGTACCAAAAGGGAAAGAACTGACAGTGGGTGTTGGCAGGCCTCCTGCATGGGGGAGTCATTGTAGCCTGAGATATTCTATGGCACATGTGGCAACCGGACAGCGGCCAGCAGTGGATGGAGTGAGGGATCCCATTCAGCGAGTTCTAGCTGCTAAGTCACAATCGGCAAGTAAGGACCACTTTGACGAGGCCCTTCGTAGCGTGTTTTACCTGTCTCAATAAGAAGCGAACGGAGGCAGAAAAAGAGTACAGAGATATTTCCGTAGCGCATTTATTATATTACAAATCCACCCCCAGCTCCCAGCATCTTACAACCTTGCCATGCGGCCAGGGGGTCAACATCAGTAGATGAGTTTTGCTTTGCAGCTCACAGCTAGCCCAGGTGTGCAGAGAGATGGTAGAGATCACCATTCACACCAGCCTCGGTGATGGAGTGACAAGGAGCTCTTCGGAGGCTTGCCCAAGTCACACAATCGTAACTGAGAGAACAAGCTAGAACCTGGCTTCTGATGCAGACACCAGCGTTTTTATTCAAGTCGCGGTATTTGTACAATCATTCTTCACATTTGAGCCAAACTTTGCAGCTTAGTCACAGAACACTTCACCCATCTCTCAACAGCCCTCTGAGGCAGGTAAGGGAAGCAGACCGCCATTACAGACGTGAGCTAGGACTTAACCCTCACATGCGATTGGAAACACCTGCCTCATGCAACATTCCATCAATGGCCGTTTGTCCCTTGCTCCAATGACAGTGGAGCCCATCTACCATTTGTGTTCAAGCTTGCATCTGGGAACCCAACATGTCTTGCTTCGTCACAGACTGAAAGTAAACATACGTGTGACATGAGTCCCTGTAGGTGACTCTGGAGGAAAACTTTTGCCGCCCCCACAATCCCAGGCTAGAATTCTCTCCTGTAGATTCCCATCCAAATCTCCAGCCTTGGCAGAAATCTGATGAGTGATTTTGTGCCACTTCAGCTCAGCTGAGGACACTTAAGAAAGTCATGTTTGTGACAAAACCCAGCTGCTGCTTCGACTGGAAAAGAATTTGGCAGCAATGGTCCGGAACGGTGGTATGCTGAATCCAAGAGCTAAAAGGTCAGTCTGCCTCCAGGACCAGAGCTGCAGCTAAATGGGGGGGGAGCCTTTATGGCGTGGCTTGGAGTCAGTGTGCAGGAGCAAGACTTGAGGCACAGCAAGCTGTGTGACACTGGACAAGTAATTTACCTGCTCTGAGCCTCAGTTTCCTTAACTGTACAAGAGAGAAGAAAGTATTACCTCTTGGGATAGTTGGGAATTACGTGAGAAATTAATGGAGTAATGTTCATGGAACACTTAGCACGGTGTCTGGACTGGGATGGAACTCAATAAATATTAGCCATTGTCATTATTTTTCCAATGGTCCTCCCTATTCAAAAGCCAAGATCAAAATGCTTGTATCAAACTACCCTAAAGCCTTGTATTCCTACACTAGCATCAAGAAATCTGGGTTTGAGGGGGTTGCTGAAAACAGTGGCTCTCAAACGTGACTGTGCCCCAAGATGCTTGAGCTTCTTAAGACAGATTGCTGAGCCCCAACCCCTAGACTTTCCAGCTCTGAAGGTCCAGGGCAGGGCCTGACGCTTCTAACAGTTCCAAGGTAATGCTGATGCCGTTGGTCCAAAGACTACTCTTTGAGAACCACTGTTTAGAAAACCTTTTACAATTCTGTGGCAAACCGGGCAATTCTCTATTTATATCAATAGAGAACGCAAACAGAAATTAACACCTAGTCATGATCTCATCTTAGTGTATTTCTTCCTCATCATCTGCCCTCTTGGTATTTACACA
This sequence comes from Lynx canadensis, assembly GCF_007474595.2. Lineage (NCBI taxonomy): Eukaryota > Metazoa > Chordata > Mammalia > Carnivora > Felidae > Lynx > Lynx canadensis. Next base: position 120,209,962 of record NC_044304.2, read on the forward strand.
CACATACACACACACACACACACACGTGCATGTGCGCACACACACACACACACACGCACGCACACACTTCCATGACCATGATAATCAAGTGGTGAAGAAGAGATTGGGTTGGGTGTTAACAATTCTTATTCTCAGTAACCTGCATGGCCCCCCAGCCCAGGACCAAATCACATCATAAACGGTGCCATGAAGATTGGAAGGAAAAACTCATTTAGGAACAAGGTCGTTTTCGCATGTCACAAAATTTTCAAAGTATATTCCCTAGCAGATTAATATAGAGCATTTTACTGATGTTAACTTCAAAAATAAATTTACGAGTGCCAGAAAAAACCCAAAAGATAAATTTTTGAGTGCCGAAAAAAATCACTCTGTTGTTTATAGCCAAGCTGCTCACCACTCACAAATCAAGGGCACAAACCACGCCACGGTTTTTAGAGGTGTGTAACAAAATGCGACAGGGCCATGATTCCATATTTAAATGCGACAAGATTAATCCCAAGGCTCCCTGGGTAGAATTGGTCTCAGCAACAGAAACTGCGTATGTTGGGTGTTTCCACACGAGAGCTGAAACCTCTAAACTCATGTACTCCAGATGTTCCAGGGGGTCACAAATGTGTCATGAATCTTAAAAGGGTTATGCAAACACTTTCAAGCTTCATTCCACTTTAATTTTTAGAGAAGGATATAATTCTCCCTGGAACCAGAAACATGGACCTGGCTGTAAAGGTTTCCCGGTTGTGCTTTTATAGGCGACAAGATATAGTGGGAAATTCACACTGGGAGTGTTGATGTGGGTGTATCAGGGGAGACTTCGTGGGAGCCTTGGAGGAGCAGGTATCTGGACAGACGATGCTGGCTGGGGTGGGGGAGGGACCACACCCAGAGGAAACCGCCCTTGCAAACACAGAGGAGTGCGAAAGTGCACAGACACCCCACAGCCCACGAGCAGTTCTGCACATGAAGGGTTAGAGGGGAAAGAGAAGGGAGAGTTGAACAAATACTAGTGAGACCATGTGATGCCCCATATGATGTGCCGCTAGGCGGGGTGGGGAAGATGGCTTGTGTGGTAAAATACACATAACATAAAATCACCGTCCTAACCATTTTTAATTTTTTTTAACACTTACTTATTATTGGGAGACAGAGCATGAGCATGGGAGGGGCAGAGAGAGAGGGAGACACAGAATCCGAAGCAGGTTCCAGGCTCTGAGCTGTCAGTACAGAGCCCGACGCAGGGCTCGGGCTCACAAACCACAAGATCATGACCTGAGCTGAGGTCTGACACCCAACCAACGGAGCCACCCAGGCGCCCCACCCTTCTAACCATTTTTAAATGGACAGTAGCATTTAGTGCATTCACAATGTTGTGCAACCGTCACCACTATCTTGTTGCAGGATGTTTTCATCACCCCAAAGGGAACCTGATATCCATTAGCTATCTCTTCCCATTCTCCTCTCCCTGCCAGCCCCTGGCAATCACTAGGCTGCCTTCTGTCTCTATGGAGTTGCCTCTTCTGGACATGTCTTAAAGGGTTTAAAGCATGGTAGTGAGTGATATGCTCAGATTTGCATTATAGAAAGATGACTTCTTGTGTATTGAGGGGGCTGATTTAGAAGGAAATGATACTGAGGCAGGGAGGCAAATTTGGAGACCAGCTGTCCAGGTGAGAGAGGATGTGGGCACACGGGAGAAATGGGGAGGAGGGGAAGGAGAAGAGGAATGTCGGGCTGGAACCAACAAAATCAGTGACTAATCAGACATAAAGGTAAAGTGAAAGCATCCCCCAGCACATACACACATCGCCCCATTTCAGGCTTCTGTCCCAGCTTTGCAAGGGAAGATGCTATTAACCAAGAAAGAAGAAAAAGAGGTGAGTTTGGGAAGCAAGCAATGTGGGATAGATTTATAAATCTCTTTTTTCACTACAGGACGATGCAAACCTGGAAGAGAATCTTGCTTATTATGGTTTCTGATTTATACTAGAGTTGTTTTATTATTTTTACCTTATTTCATATTTACAAAATCTTAACCTTTTCGTTTGCAGACCATAACCATGAGCAGAAATGGAATAAATAGGCCCTGAAAGAAAAAAATATACTAAAAACAAAAGGTACTTGGGAATGAGAATAAAAAAACAAGCCACAGCTTGTTATCAAACCAACAACGATAACCCTTCCCCTAAAAAAAAGAAAAAAAAAAAAAAGCAGAGGTCAAAGTTAAGAGCTGCTCCCAAAACACTCCGGGAAAACTTGAGATTTACCAGTGTACATGTCTAGTGTAGCAATGGATTATTGAACACAACGGGGAAAGGTGCTTTAGCTGACCGAAATGTAGCCATCACAATGGAATACATCCTTGTACCCAGTACATAGCTTTGATGCTATTGACAGTTCCCTAAGGGCCTCCTAGATATACCATCTCACTTAATCAGTTACAACAATATCACAATTTAGGATTTCCACTTAAAAAAAAATTTTTTAATGTTTATTTATTCTTGAGGTGGAAGGAAGGAGCAGAGAGAAGGAGAAGACACAGAATCCAAAGCAGGGTCCAGGCTCCAAGCTGTCAGCACAGAGCCCGACACGGGGCTCAAACCCACAAGCCGTGAAATCATGACCTGAGCCGAAGTCAGATGCTTAACCGACTGAGCCACCCAGGCGCCCCAAGATGTCCACTCTTGACCATGATGCAATAGCATGTGTCAAACCAACCCCACCCCACAAGAACACCAAAAGCCGAATTAAAAAGAAACGAACGCTGGGGCGCCTGGGTGGCTCAGTCGGTTAAGTGTCCGACTTCAGCTCAGGTCATGATCTCACAGTTCGTGGATTCAAGCCCCGCGTCGGGCTCTGTGCTGACAGCTCAGAGCCTGGAGCCTGTCTTCGGATTCTGTGTCTCCCTCTCTGTCTCTGTCCCTCCCGTTGTTTCTCTCTCTCTTAAAAATAAATAAAACATTAAAAAAAAAGTTAAAAAAAAAACAAAACAAAAACGCTGTTTGAAAAGTATCAGAAAGCAACGAGGGCTTGAGAGGCCAAGACCATGGAGAAAAGAGAATCGCAGAGAAGTGAACCTAACATTTTGTGCTGCTTTTCTCTCTGAGAAACTCACCAATGCCTTAGCTTCTTCTCTTGCCAAGAAGCCAAAAAAAAAAAAAAAAAAAGTGACAGATAAAAGGATGAAAAGCGAAGCAAGGCTTAGGGTGTCTGGGAGACCAAAAAATAGAAAGAAAGAAAACCCCAAAGAAACAAAAGATGCGATTTGAAATTGCAGGCTTGTCATGGAGGTGAACATCACAGGCTTTCTGTTAGACCCATCAAAGACAAGGTTAGTCCTCCAAAACCTGAACTCTAGCACCCACTCACCATGTGAGCCCCTGACTGAAGCCAGATGATCCGCCCCTATACTAACTGGCTTTCAGAAAAAAAAAAAAAAAAAAAAAAAGCCTTTTTTGAAGAAAGATAACATCATTTTTCATACATTTTGTCCAGCATTCAAGAAAACGTAGTAGGAATGCCAAAAGATAAGATCAAAGGTCCAGAGACCAAGGGAAAAAGCAGACAACAGAAAGAGACCACAGGGATCCAGATACTGGAGCTGTCAGGGATAGATTTTAAAATAACCATGACCAAATTATTTAAGAAGTTATGGAAAACACGGAGAAAAGAAAAAAAAAAAGACACGAGATGACAAAATATTTAACTGTGTTTAACTGGAGTCCTGGAATAAGAAGAGAAGGAAGGAACAGTACAAAAGAAATAGTAAAGTTTAGAGACCGTGAGTAAAAAACTCTCCAAAATTGGCAAAAGTCAACACGCCACAGCTTTGAGGAGCTCTATGAAACTACGTGGGAAAAATCCAAAGAAAACTGACCACATCTGGGCACACAACGGTAAACTGTTAACACCAAAGACAGAGAGAAAATCTTAAAAGTTGCCAGAAAAAGAAATCGCACTTTCAATAACTTCAAAGAAACAAGAAAGCTGACTAGTTAACGGAAACAATGGGAGCTAGAAGACTGTGAAATCCTATCTTTCAAGTTAGAAAAGAAAACAGCTACAACCTAGAATGTCCATGTAAATGACCGCATACAGATATTTTCAAGGAAAGAAGAAACTGGAGAAAGGTCTTGCCGGCAGGTGTGTAAAGAAAGGTTTGAAGATTGTTCTTCAGACAGAAGGGTAATAGTCCCTAATGGAAACATGCAAACACGGAGGAGAATGAAAAGCAACTGAGAATCTACATGTGTACCTAAAAATAAATGGATGGCAATAATAATAACGTCTTGTGGAGTACAAACCACATAGACGTTAAAAACAAAACAAAACAAAAAAGACAACAGTTGCACAAAAGGTGGCACAGAGTTAAGGTATTTTCAGGTATTTGCATATCTGGCAAATGATAAATGCACTGATTCAAAGCCAACTTTCTGTTTGTTTATTTATTTATTTATTTATTTATTTATTATTTATTTTAATGTTTTATTTATTTTTATTTTTTTTTAATTTTTTTTTCAACGTTTATTTATTTTTGGGACAGAGAGAGATAGAGCATGAACGGGGGAGGGGCAGAGAGAGGGAGACACAGAATCGGAAACAGGCTCCAGGCTCTGAGCCATCAGCCCAGAGCCCGACGCGGGGCTCGAACTCACGGACCGCAAGATCGTGACCTGGCTGAAGTTGGACGCTTAACCGACTGCGCCACCCAGGCGCCCCTGTTTTATTTATTTTTGAGAGAGAGAGAGACAGAGCGTGAACAGGGAAGGGGCAGAGAGAGAGGGAGACACAGACTTTGAAGCAGGCTCCAGGCTCTGAGCTGTCAGCACAGAGCCCGATGCAGGGCTCAACTCACAAACCGCGAGATCATGATCTGAGCCGAAGTCGGACACTTAACTGACTAAGCCCCTTTTTTATTATTTTTTTAAAATTTAAATCCAAGTTAGTTAACATCCACTGTAATAATTGTCTCAGGAATAGAATTTAGTAAACACCCAGTGCTCATCTCCAAAGTGCCCTCATTAATACCCATCACCTATCTAGCCCATCACACTACCCAGCTCCCCTCCAGCAACCCTCAGTTTGTTCTCTGTATTTAAGAGTCTCTTATGGTTTGCCTCCATCTCTGTTTTTATCTTATTTTTCCTTCCCTTCCCCTATGTTCATCTGGTTTGTTTTTGAAAGACCACATGTGAGTGAAATCATATGATATCAAAGTCAACTTTCTTAAATCCGCACGTGTGTTGTAATCTCTAAGGACATGGTCAAAGGATGGATAATATCCCTACATTTATTGCAGCATTATCTACAATAGCCAAGTGATGGAAATAGCTCAAGTGTCCATCGACAGACGAATGGATAAAGAAGATGTGGTATATATATGCAATGGAATATTACTCAGCCATGAAGAAAGAATGAAATTTTGCCATTTGCAATGACATGGAGGGAGCTAGAGACTATAATGTTAAAGTAAAATAAGTTAGAGAAAGACAAATACCATACGATTTCACTCATATATGGAATTTAGGAAACAAAACATATGAACAAAGAAAAAAGAGAGAGAGAGAGAGAAACCAAGAAAGAGACTCTTAACTATAGAAAACAAACTGATGGTAACAGAGGGGACATGGGTGGGGGGATGGGTGAAATAGGTGAAAGGGATTAAAAGTACACTTCTCATGATGAGCTCTGAGTGATGGATAGAATTGTTGAATCATTATATTGTACACCTGAAGCTAATATAATATTATACGTTAACTATACTAGAATTAAAATTTAAAAATTAACACAAAATAAAATTAAAGGAGAGATGATAAAACAATGTATTATTAACAAGGTAATAGTGGTTTTTAAAAAAAGACATTTTGTCTCCAAAGGAAAAGACAAGATAGAAGGATGAGAATAAATGGCAGAGACCTTTCTGTGTAACATGAAAAACAGACTCCTGACAATCAGGGAGCCTTTAAATGAGAAGAAATCTGGTGATCAAGTCATACCCCCCCATCTTTTTAGAGAGGCACAAAATGAATGCCTCAGAGATGAAGGCCCTTCAATCACATCTCTTAGCCTAATCTCACCAGATCAAATCAGTTAGATGTTTCAATGTGCTATGAATGTCTCTGATTAAAAAAAAAAAAAAGTCATGAAAATTCTCTTTAAATCAGCTCCAAGAATTTCTATGTTAATTTCAGCAATGTTGGTATGAATGACTAAGGTTAGAACCTTCTCCCCCTTGATCATTTTTGTCAGTGGAAAACTAAAGCACAGGACCGTGTCGTAGGAAGCAATTCGGCTTAGTGGTCAAAAGCATGAACTCAGGATTCGGCAGATCTGGATTTGAGTCCAGCCCCTTGACTTTGGCACAGGGACTTAACTGCTTCAGTTTTCTCATCTGTAAAAATGAAGGTAAAAATTAGGGTGACCGGTTGTCCCAGTCTGCCCCGACCGGAGGGATTCCTGGGAATATGGGATCTTCAAACTGTTAAAGTTGGAAAAGGGTCAGGCAAACTAGGATAGTTTCTTACTCTAAGAATATCTAACTTTTTGTACGGATTCAAAGAGATGCGTATTAAACATTGCACAGCACTCAGTTGGTAAATACATAGTAAGCTTGTACCGTGTGCCGTACAGACATATATCAACACTCAAGCAATGGTCATCAGACTATTATCTCCTTTTTTATCGTCAGAGGAGTATGTTTTCCCTTTAAGAGTGGAGTAAGATCAGAAGTTACAACACTAATAAATATAAAATGTAGTACTATACTTGTTCAGAAGAATTATATTGTTCAGGAGGGAGAAAAATTCTCTTCCAGGCTTTCTTTATTTCCATGCTATGAATCCTTCCTTCCCACGGGAAAGGTCCCAATTAAAGTAAGAAAGCAGATTGAATGTGAGCTCAAACTTCTGTCAATATGCTTGACTTAACTGTCTAGAGTGAATTTTATCCCTTAAACCTGCCAACATCATGATCCGTCCCATCCTTTCCTTCCACCCCCTTTTACCACTTGCAATGCCAAACACCCTCTTCTCCCCACATAGAAATGTCAAGCAAGCAAGACCTCACTTGTCTTAGCAGAATGGCAAAAAGCCATTCTGTCTGTTTTTATCCCCTTTGAAGAACTCACTTTACAACCTAGGATTTGATGCAGTTAAAAAAAGCAATCGAAACTTCACTTCCTCCATGTCCAGTTTTATATGTGAAATCCACAAGAGGGTAAAGAGCACAAAATCCAGTTCATTAATTACTCGTACTCAATATCTAGCTTTATGATCTGTTTGTAGTTTTCTTTGGGAGGAGAGAAGGGGGGAGCCAGGGAGCAGAGGGCAGACGTTACGGCAGCAAATGCTCTCTGCTGGGGGTGTATCGAGTACGTAGAGCCCGACTTGCTGCCTTCTGGGGAACAGGGAGACAAGAGCCAGCCAGCCCGCTAAAGGTTGACCTCCTACAAACATCAGTGCAGGGAGGCTCTAGCATTGTGTGCTGGAGCTCTGGCACTGGCTCAGGACAGCCGATTGTGTCTACTGCCGCCCAACTCCACGTTCAGTGGTATTATGTTGGTAGCCTGAAATCAACCACAGTGGAATATTTACACCGCGAAAATGGGCAAACACTACAGATCAATGTCTCCCCCCTCTCCCAAGCCAGTTTACCTTCCGACCACTAGTTCTCTGACATCTTGGCTCTCCTGGGGAAAGACGAAACATTAGAGCATTCTTTCTCTGTCCCAAAATAAATAAAAGAAATATCTACTCAAATCAATAAATTATAAGGTCTAAAACGTCTCTGAGATCTTGGCTTAGGAAATCAGATGGGCAGGGTTTCAAATATTTGCAGAAAGATAAGAAGGTCCTGCTGCCTGCTTCCAGTCCTGCCTACCCCCACTGAGTTCTGGTATAATAGGCAATAAGAGTTTCAAGACCACACCACAGCATTCATGGATGCTTCTGTTTGTAGTAGAGCCCTTGCAACACCCCAAAGCTGGTCCGTTTGGGACAACTACTGACTAGAAAGGGTACCTAGATTCCACTGTGCTCCTGACCCACAGCCTAAGGGGACCCCAGACCCAAAAATGTCCCCAGGAATTGAGGATATGGGACACGCCAATGATCACAACATTTTCATGATGTTATTGGTTGAAATAAAACAAGGCACATGGTTTTCACTAGCAAAGCAAAGACTGTCCAAGGCACAGGTAGTGCCTTTGGTCCAGTTGATGATGTGGCGGTTTCTTAACACAACTTTATTTCATTCTTGCCCTTTTCTCGGCCCCACTCCACCCTCCACCTTGTTTATTTTTTGGCTCTGTTTAACATTTCCACAAGCAATTTTGTGGATCTGGTTACACTTCATATTGAAACACAAAATGTTGCCATTTAAAAAGCAACCCCAGTTCCCTTTGTTCCTCAAATATCATTAAGTTTTAAAACCTATTCTCCATGTGTGGATAATACTTTAAACGTTAGTCTTCTTAGTATTTATTCACTTCTCATAATGAAATGGTTCTCTGTTAAATTTCAATAGATATTAAAAACCACTCAACAGCTAAGAGAAAATTATGCATCATTGCCTAGCTGTTATACCTCAGTAAATAGATTTGCTACCCAATTTATATTTTAAATAATACAATAAATTAGCTCCCTGAGTATTAACTAACTGCATATTTGGGTAGCTTAATTTAGAAGCATTCTTTTTATGCTAATCAGCCCTCTCTAATGAAATAGAACCACATGAACTAAGATGACTCTTGGCAAATAATCAGAGTAAAATTGGGAGTCGCTATTGTTTATTATTTCCTTTGTTTTCAGGAAGCAAGCTGTGTGGTTTTTTTGTTTTTCTTTTTTTTTTTTTTTAGGAAGAAAAACCCCAAACACCAAAACCTCAATTTTTTTAAAGGACAGGACATTCTAGTCAGCCACTGAGATAATGAAACTTCTCCAACTCCTCCCATACGTTTATTTCCCAGAATATTTCTCCTTTCTTCTCCTGTGTAACACAGAAAGGAAATCGTCTTCAGCTGACATGAACAGGGCATCCTTTCGTTTGAAGGGAATTGCTTTGAACCATTCATGATCTTAGCACACCTAGTCTATTTCCTAGAAGACACTTCGGTACATGCAATTGGTAAGCAACCACAGCACTCCTTGAGAATTGCATTTTACACACACACACACACACACACACACACACACAAACACGAAAGGGCGTGAATATAAGGTAGGGGGCAATTTGATTTTCATTCACTGGACATTTACTGGGTGCTGGGAACGGTGCTAAGGGGTTTGCTACAGAGATAAATGATATCGTATTCTTGTCTTCAAGGAGCTCAGTGTCAAGGAGGGGAGAAAGGCAATTAAGGAGGTAAACTGAAGAGAAACCCCAGTGAGGTACATGCACTAGAAGATGTACATAGAGATGTAGAGCAGGAGGTATTCTGGGAGAAGGAGGGCTTCCTAGAGGTCAATGTATTTATTTATTTACTTATTTATTTGTAATCTCTATGTTCGAATGGGGCTCAAACTCATGACAAGATCAAGAGTGGCATACTCTACTGACCGAGCCCCTAGAGGTAGTTCTCATCCCTGAAAGGCAAATGGGGGTTTTCTGGAGAGCCAGAGGAGCAGAAAGGGCCTTTCCATGGGGATTGCTGACTAATAAAACAGCAAGGTGGGTCTGGGGAATTATAAGGTGTTTTGTTTCGTTCTTTAGGATTCTAATGGAGAAGGAGGGAGGGTGAGAATTCAGGTGGGGGGAAGAAAGCCCAGGCCAGACTAACCTCTTTACTACTCTATGGAGAGACTTCAGGCTTTATTCTACAGGTAGCGGGGATTCCGTGAGGAGGTCTGAATAAGGGAAAACATGATCAGACTGGCATTTGGAAAAAGCACCGAGAGAGGAGTAGAGTGGAGAGAAGGACCACTCTAGCTGGAAGACCAGCTATTGTCAAAGGAAAAAAAAATTTAAACCACAACTTAAAACACAGAGTGTTCTTGAATAGCATCTTCTAAAGCCTGTGCCTTTTCTTAAAACACCACAAAGCAAACACAGTTTCGTTTTCGAATATATAAAGTAAGGGAACCATCTTTTTAAAAATGTGCCCAAAAGGCTATACGGTTTTTTTGTGTGTGTGTGTGTGTGTTATATAAAATCAGTGTCTTTCTCGTTAAATAGTTCTTTGTGGTTTCTGTGTCAAGCACTAGGACATGAATCAAGTCAGGCTGCTGACAGGGATCTATAAAGCAGATGTGGCGAATGCTAGTAATATTTACCAATTACTAGTCTTCTTAATTTTCTGGCAAGACACATAGCAAAGCAACTGGCTAAGTCACTTCACCTCCTTCTTGTCTCAGTGGGAAAGTAATGGAAGTGGGGGTATTTTTGATGTGCTGGGAAAAGATTCAGACTCTCCTCCCAATGGTCTAGGTCTTGCCTGCAAATCCATGGCGTACATTAAAATCTGTTTTTTTTTTTTAATTTATTACACTTTTTTTTAACATTTATTTGAGAATGGCTGGGACAGAGCAGGAGCGGGAGAGGGGCAGAGAGAGAAGGAGAGAAGAATCCAAAGCAGGCTCCAGGCTCTGAGCCATCAGTATGGAGCCTGACACAGGGCTTGAACTCACCAGCTGTGAGATCATGACCTGAGCCGAAGTCGGATGCTTAACCGACTGAGCCACCCAGGTGCCCACGTCTACTTTTCTCAGTTGCTTCTTATATTGAGTCACTGCTGGTGAGTTGAAGTGAAAAGGGGCTGAGGAACTTTCTAAAAAAAAAAATTTCTTATTTTTTTTTAAGCTGGATATTTTGGTAGCCAACCTTAGCCCTGGACATCCAGAGAGAAAAATGCATCTGCCTAACCAGAGCAGTGCCAAGACTTGGACACGATGTGTTCACTTCAGCCTTTCACCGTGTGTGGAAGCCTTTCCATTTGATGATAGCCAGAGAAGACGGGAAAGACAGCAAGAGAGAAAGACAAACTGAATGGCAGACGTGAGAAAGGGCATTAAGCCCCCCTTCAACCAAACAAGCCCACAGGAGAGAGGACTAAGAGGAAGTCCAAGAGTTGGTGAGAAAGTGAAATAATCATATCTCTTATACATTACTGGCAAGAATATAATCCGTTTGGAAAACAGTTTGGCGTTATCTGAGGAAGCTGGAGATGCTCAAACCCTGTGAACTCATCAGTGCCACTTCTAGGCATTATTCTTAGAAAGAAGCTCTTGCACACAGGCACAAGGACATATGTTCAAGAACGTTCACAGCAGCAATGTTTGTAGTAGCAGAAAAACTGGCAACAACCCATGTGTCCAGCAGCAGAGGAATGGATGAGTGGTATAATCATGCCGTGGAATACTATGCAGCGATGAAAAAGAAACAAAGCACAACCGAACCTATTGACATGGATGAATCTCAGAAAGCACTGAACAGCATAAGCATGTTATTGCAAAAGACATATAGAATAAGTCCTTTTATATAAAATTAAACATGAAAAGAAAAATATTGTTTATGGAGATGCATATCTGTAGTAAAACTTAATTTTTTTATAAAAGGAAAAGGATGGGGTGGGGTGGTGCCTGGGTGGCTCAGTCGGTTGAGCACCCGACTCTTGATTTCAGCTCAGGTCATGATCTCATAGTTCATGGGTTCAAACCCTGCGTCAGGCTCTGTGTTAGCATGAAGCCTGCTTGGAATTCTTGCTCCCTCTCTCTCTGCCCCTACCCTGCTTGTGCTCTCTCTCTCTCTCTCTCAAAAATAAACAAATAAGCTTTAAAAATCTAATAAAAAAGGAAACGGATGATAAAATCAAAATCCAGGATGGTGGTTTACCTCCAGAGGCAATGAGGGAAGGGAGTGGGATTGGGGAAGGTAAGTTCTTGGTAATGCTGCATTTCTTAAACTGGCTGGTAAGTACAAAGGTGTTCATTCATCATTATTTTTTTTTATCTCACACAAGTGTTATATATACTCTTTGGTTACTATTCAATTTTTAATTAAAAAAAAAGTAAAGCAAAACCACTTACAGATGCTGCCAAAGTCACAAAAAGGAATCTTTAAAAAATTTAACATGTTCTCTGTCATGCTCTTCTCATCTGTCCAACACAGACCTGATGAGATGGGCCATGTGTCTAAAACAGCAAGTGGGGAGGATATAGAGAAGCAATTAAACGGAAACCAAAGCAAAAATGGGAAGTGCCCCTCTGGCGAGCGGCTCTGAGAAGACTGGGCTGGTGCCAGAATCTAAACCTTGGGACTCTGGTTGCCGCAGAAGAAAATAAATATTAGGAACAAAAATAAACACCCACATACTCCAGGCAGGACAGCAGAAGAGCAGAAAGGAGGCCAGATAATTGGAGGTTTTGTTTTGCTAGACATTTTCTCCCCCTTTAAATCTACATTCCTACAGTCCCCTGCTTCCCTGGTTCCATATGTTAGAGGCTCAGTACAAATGGCACAGGAGAAAGACAAAAACAAAAAGGCTGGACGCTTCATTTCTTGTCAACAGGGATGTTTCAGATTATTGTTGAACTAGAAGGGACTCAATGCTTTAGAAACATCTCGTTACTCAGTGTATTTTTATTTATTATTATTAGACTGCCATGTGGCAAAATGTGGACTATGTCCCCAGCCCCTGTATTTCTTCTACCTCTCACCGAAATTGTTGAGTAAAGTTACAACAGGATACAGCTGCTGTAGTTTCAAGCCTTTCTGATCAATAACATTTAGTTGAGCCTTTAAAACATAGTATCTATTTAGGACCCTATTAGACTGGGAAGAGAGCTTCTTGCCCTGTGAAAACAGATTAACGCTAGGAGAGGCAGTAGGAATATTTATTCCATGCTTACTAGGTGCCAGGTAAGTGTCAAGTGATATATGAAATATATATGAAATATATTCAATATAGTCAAGTGAGATATATACATATATATATTTCTACACACACACATAGATACACACATTATCTCATTGAATCCTAGCAACTAATCTTTTCATGAGAGAGAGAGAGAGAGATTAATGTTATCCCCACTTCATTGATGAAGAACCTCTTGGAGAGGTTAAGTAACTTGCCCAAGGTCACACAGATAGTAAGTGGTGGAACAGGGTCTAGAACTGTATCCAATCTTTTAATCTCTGCACTATGTCACTTGAGTATGGCGATAGCAGTAGTTAGAATTGCCAAGGTCATGAACTCGAAATACACTTCAAGACTACTTGAGAGCTAAACTCATAACTCATAACTCACTCTCCAAAGGTGGTCTATGGTTGGGGGTGGGGAGGATCTAGAAATTATTCAATAATTCAAGTAGTCTAATGCATGGATTCTTAGTCATTTTGTGTCATGTGTCCATGGGTCTATTGTGGCCTATGGACACTTCTCTGAATAATGTTTTAAAATACATTTTATATGGGTGGCTCAGTCGGTCGAGCATCCGACTTTGGCCCAGGTCATGATCTCACAGTTTGTGAGTTCAAGCCCCGCATCGAGCTTTGTGCTGACAGCTCAGAGACTGGAGCCTGCTTCAAATTCTGTGTCTCCCTCTCTCTCTGCTCCTCCCCTGCTCATGCTCTGTCTCTCTCTCTCTCTCCTTCAAAAATAAATAAAAACATTAAAAAATGTTTAAAAGACATTTTACATATATGTACATATATAACAGATTACAAATGAACCCATTATATTGAAATTAACAAAGTAGTAAAAAATAAATTTGCGATATAGCATTATGTGTACTTCCATATGAACACATTCAACAAGAGCGACTAGTGGGTCTGGTAACTACCGTAATTAAAAAAAAAATTTTTTAACATTTATTCATTATTTGAGAGAGAGAGAGACAGCATGAGCAGGGGAGGGGCAGGGAGATAAAGAGAGGAGATGCAGAATCTGAAGCAGGCTCAAGGTTCTGAGCTGTCAGCACAGAGCCCAACATGGGGCTCGAACTCATGAACCATGAGATCATGACCTGAGCCAAAGTCAGACACTAAACCGACTGAGCCACCGGGGCGCCCCCAATAACCACTGTTAATTTTAAAGTAGTAGTGATGTTGATAAATGTTGTTTCAAGGTATTTGAAACAGTATGTGTATTTGATATGAAAGTATTTCTGCTTTCTATTGGTGACAGAGTCAAAGGTACTGCTAAGGCCTCTGCGGTTTGTTGCCTACATTCATAATGGGAGGAAATGCTAAATTTCGTAATTCATAATGGAAGGAAATGCTATTTAAGTTTGAAGTCAGTGAACATAAAATGCATTTTTTCCCCTTCTAAGTTCACTGACCCTTTGAATACTAACCACAGATGCTTGCCCTAGGTTAAGAACTCTTACTAAAGAACTGAACGATCACCTAATAAAAATGTTACGTCTACTCCTGATTAAGCTTCAGTTGAAATCATTGCATTTTTATTTTTGCTTTGACATGACGTTAATTGTGTCTAATCATCATAGTATTTTACCAATGATTAATATCCAGAAATAAATTCAAGATGCCTGGTGGACACCCATCTTTGCCGAGAATCGATCTGGATGACGTTTACAGCAGTTGATCTGGTTGTCTCATTTTTGATAAGTAGCAAAGACACGGTAGTATCTAAAGACTTTGCACAGAAGACCATGGCATTTCAGTACAGCACAGAAGTCTGCTGGGAAAAGGAAGCTAATGTTTTGAGTAAATAACAGAGGCTTCCTACGAGTCCAAATTACTAATGGTCTATCAGTATTTTGAGAGAACAAAGACCACTTGTGAAATCTACAATGCACAGCAGGGACTGAGGTCTAAAATTTAGCTTAAGGTTTTGTCTCAGGATTTCAGAGAATCAGAGCCCCACAAGTAGACACTGTTGGCTATAGGACACTTTTCTAAAAAGTGAGGTTTCATATCAATGGCTGGTTTGTTAAGAATGAAAACTATGTTCTCAGGTTTCTGGTTGACCTGTGTAAGGAAGTAAAATCGGTCAGGATTTAGAGCAGCCTGTAGGCATCAGAATGGAACTTTATCCAAACATAAGCCACATGGGGATCCTGCAAGAGGAGGACATTTGGGCATCAGTAGAAGGACAAAAGACATCACAATTTAGGGTTCCCCCAAACAGGATGCATTAGAATTCTCTAACAAGCTTATATACTGATTCTCCGGTCCTACCCCAGACAAAGTCAGAATATTTGGAGATAGGGCCTGGGAATCTATATTTGCAAGCGTTGGCAAAATGCAGCGGATTAACAATGGTCCCAAATTCTTTGCCATTCTTCCCATTAAGAGGAATCTAGGCCTCTTCTGTGATTTGCTTTGACCAAGAGAATGCAGTGGCAATAATTTTCTGGAACTTTTGAACCCTGGGCTTAAAGGGACTGACATCTTTGGCTTCTAAATTTGGGAAGCCACCTGCCATGTTGTGAAGCTAGGTCGGGACACTGCATGGTTAGGGGCCATATGGAAAGAGCACTGGAGAAGAAGAGGCCACCTTGGATGTCTCAGCTTTTGCCAGACTCACAGCTGAATGCAGCTGCCTGGATGGTCTCAGGCTATCTCAGGTGAGTCAGAAGAACCATCGAGCTGAGCCCATTCCACTCACATAAGGAGAAATAATAAATTGCTTCTGTGTTAAGCCACTGACTTTTGGAGTGATCGATTATTCTGTTAATAAATAACTGAAAGAGGGAAATATTTGCTGACAATTCTTTATTCTTTTTCCTGAAAAAATCTGTTCTTCGCTTGGAATCTTGCTAGGAGTTGAAGAGCAAGGCTGGATCCATCTTTCTAATGCAGATAGACTACACTGAGCGCTTACGGTAAGTCTGATATTATGCAAAGACCTATATCTCATGTGGCATCAGGCAAACCACCAGCCTCTGATGCCATCCCCACTCCCCCTGCCAACCCTGAGAGCTCACAACTACATTATCTGGGTGGCCTTTGTGGCGCCATCAGATCCCCCTTCGAAGATGGACCAGCCTCCAGCCGTCAGCACCTTCAGGTCTGCCTCAGCTACAGACAGCAGCCTTTCCCAAGATGGTGCCCTTCCGAGGGCAGCCCGCATTTGGTGACTGAGTGAGGTGGGGGGTTAAAGGCTTGGCCATTTTGGCCCAATGTCGGACGTGGATGGAAGAAGACTCTTTCCAGAGCTCCCTGCCGGGTTGGCCAAGGTTTCTCAGGCATGCGTCACTGTCTGATTTCCTCTTCTGTCAATTCTGCTTCCTCCCCCCTTTTTTTTCACAGGTGTTGATCCCTAATACGCATCTTATACCCCAACCTTGGCCCAAATGCCTGATTCTGGAGAACGTAGCCCGTGACTACCATGGAGCTCTCTGATGATAGCAAGCCATCGCCATTGCCATCACCGTCATCGTGGTTTGACCGCTATGTTCTGGTCTTCTGCTCACCACCTGATTCCCATGCATGGACAGAACTTTTCCCAGATCTAGTGATGGAGACAAAGAACCTATGAATCAGGACAGCGCTCTTTGTAGAAAGCGACAGAGCTGGGAGAGAGAGGAAGACTCTGGGTAACAATTTCTGTAACAAAGCCAAAACATGTCCCCAGGGAATTAGCTGCATTTGGTAATCATCATCTCAAATCTGTTTAACAGTTACTTTCTTCCACTAAATACTGTTTTAACTTCATCGCCTCCCTTCTCAACTAGTCAAACACACACAAAAAATCACATTTGTTGCTCTTTGCTTACTCTGATTTTGTCAGGGGCACCAAGGACTTGATGAAGCCCTTTCTGGAACTGTTAGTTCCTCGGGGAATAGTTCTTAATGCTCCCTAGGGTGTTTTAAATTCCAAAAAAAACCCACAAAACAAAACAAAACAAAAAACAAAACAACAACAACAGTTGTCAGGAGGAAGTCCAAGAGACGCAAATGGCCAGCTCTCTGTCACTCCCTCTGTGGATTATCTGTGGAAAGGTTCCAATCCCAGCCTGGCCTCCCTTTGGACTCAAAGGACTGTGGTTATTCTTGGCTCCGTTTGACAGTTGTGTGTAGTCAAAGAAATAAAACAAAGTGAATGTTAGTTTTAGAAGGGCACACCTGGGAAGCTGGGGTTCTTACTGCTTTCTGTCTGCACATCATGCTTTCCCTCTCCTCCTCCCTCTTGTAAGCACCCTGCTTTCCTTTAGGAAACGGACTTTTCCACGTGGACCGGATGCACTGCCAAGTATACTGGCCATCGCCCCCACCTCTGTCACCACCACCACATATGCACCCCGAGGCCAGACGTGTAGACTAGTCCGGCCAACAGGAGTATCCCATCCCTTCTCCCGACACTGCCCTCACTGTCGTACTTAGAGGCATGGTGGCTCAAGGGAAAGGTTGAGATTTGGGTCGTCAAATCTCAGATATTACTACTCTTTGACCCTGTCAAATATCAGACGCTGCCACGATTTGATATTGTCAGATCTCAAATACCACTACCACGATTAAGCAAGTTGCGCAGGTGAAACTTGTGTTTCCTCCTTTGTAAACCAGTAAGTACGATCACGCAATTTACAGGGAAGCGATTAGCATTCCGTAAAATGGTGGCTAAAAAGTGTGTGACAGGCCGCGAGCTCGAGCGCTGACAAATGCGGAAGAACTGGTGGCCGTCATTAGCCATTCCCTTGGGCCCTCCCGACACCCTCCTCGCTCAGAGTTTACAGCACCAGAAGGGGCCCCCAGCCAGTGAGTGGCAAGAAATTCACACGAGGTTTGTCTAGCTCCAGAGTCTACCTTCCTCTCCTGACACCAGACCACCTTCCATTGGTCACGAGTCTCCAAAACAGTGAGGGGGGGAGGGGGGCTCCTTGCCTTTGGTTTCTCTGTACGTAACCTCCAGCAGAAGGTCTCATTCCTGTTGGAAACTCAGGGAGAAGCCCTTGGGGAGAGTATGGCAGCCCACCGGCCTGAGGGTCTCACAAGACACACTCAGGTCAGGGTCAAGGTGCAATCGTGGCTCAGGGCTTGTGCTTGAGGGGGCTGGTGGTGCTTATTGTGGCTGCCCAAGGAGAACACTGGAATGACACCAGCATGTAGGCTCTCCCTGTGGATACTTAGCTTTTAAGTCGGTGTGACCACAGAGTAAACACCACTTCTCAAACAGCAATCGGTCCTCACAACATTCCAAAGCTTATCCCCACAACCTCCATTGCAGGACCTCAGAATCAAGCACTGGGCTCAGGAAATAGGTGAAGAAGCTTCTTCCAATAGAGCTCCTTACAAGACTCCTTATTTCCCAGGATCCCCTTTCCTGACCTCTCTCCACCCTGAATTCATCTGATTGCTGCCATTTTAAACTTCCCAAAGGACAGCTTTGCAAACGTGCTTAACCACCTTCCATGGTGACAAACATTGTATGTTTCCATTTATTAGAGATACTTAGAGCCGTCCAGTTCACAGAGACAGAAAGTAGAATGTGTAGGACAGCGGTTGGCCAGGGGCTGGGGTTGGGGAGTGGGGAGGTAATGTTCAATAGCTTCAGTTTCAGCTGAGGAGATGAAAAGAGCCATGGAGATGGACGGTGGTGATGGATGCACGATATCATGAAAGCTTTTAATACCACTGAATAACACACTTAAAAATGGGTAGGATTACAGGGGAATAGCTGGCTCAGTTGACTCTTGATCTCAGGGTCATGAGTTTAAGCCCCATGTTGGCTGTGGAGCCTACTTAAAAGGAAATAAATAATTAAATTAAATTAAAAAATGGTTAAGATGATAAATTTTATGGTATTAGTATTTGACACTTTAAAAAACTGGAGGGGAACCTGGGTAGCTAAGTTGGTTAAGTGTCCAGCTCTTGGTTTCAGCTGAGGTCATGCTCTCATGGTTCATGAGTTCGAGGCCCATGTTGGGCCCCATGCTGATGGTGTGGAGCCTGCTTGGGATTCTGTCTCTCTCTCCCTCTCTCTGCCCCTCCCATGTTCATTCTCTCTCTCTCTCTCTCTCTCTCTCTCAAAAAAAAAAAAAAATAATAATAATAAACTTTAAACAAATTGAAAAAAAATTTGAAAAAGAAAAGCCACCTTCAATGGCTCCCACTACTTCAACAATGGAGCACTCACCACTTTCCTACCATTGAGGGCACAGGACCTTTCCCAGTCTCTCTCCTGGTTTTCATTCTCCAGGCTCCAGACTGGAAACCAGTAAGCTGTGTGCTCTGCTGGTGGCCTGCTCTTCAGGCACCCACCTTGAGGCTCTGCCTACCATGTTTTCTCTGCTCATTTTAGCTAATTTCAGCATCTGTTCTTTTATCAATATCAGAAGTTCCCAGATGAAGCCATAACTCTTCTTAACATTGGGTGAGCCTGACCTCACCTCCTACTAAGCTCTAGTACCTGTTAAAAACCCTGATGCTCTGTCCATAGGAAGTGGGCACATGCATGTGACTTCACAGCTAACATCAGATGTGAAAACATCAGATGTGAGACTTCCTAGGCCTTCTCGAATTACGGCAGACAGGTATGCAGGTGGCAGTTTTCACTGTGCTAGCATGCAGCTGCTAATGCATCATTCCAGAGGTGTGTACCCTTGTGAAGTAGAAAACCACTGGGCTGGAAGCCAGGAGGCCTGGAATCTAATCCCAGCTCAGTCGTTAAATGGGTAGGAGACTTTGGACAGTCACTTAACCCCTGGGCTTCAGTTTTCCCACCTGGAAAATGAGATCTAAAATTTGCTTCGGCTGTAAAATGCTACCTAGCTGAGACAATCCATCCTGAAATTATTAAATAACCTGAATTGATATTGATAACGAAAATACGAAATAAAAATAACAATGACTCAAATTGCAGTCGGGAAAAATAGGTTTGTTTGAAATTCTGCAAAACTCATGTTAGCAGAAACTTATGCCCAGTAAGATTTGATAAGAATGAAAACGGACCGGTGACTCAACCCTTTCTTTCAATGTGTACACGGAAAATAATTAGTCTCAATAAAGTATTTTCAGTGAAATAAAGATGGAAACATTTGAAATGGTTGCAGTGCTTTCTTCAGAAACTTTAGCCTCATGAAATTTATTTTTATTTTCTTTAATGTTTATTTATTTTTGAGAGAGAGAGAGAGAAAGCGAGTGAGTGGGAGAGGGGCAGAGAGAGAGGGAGACACAGAATCCAAAGCAGGCTCCAGGCTCTGAGCTGTTAGCACAGAGCCGGACGCGAGGCTTGAACTCAAGGACTGAGAGATCGTGATCTGAGCCAAAGTAGGACGCTTAACCAATGGAGCCACCCAGGCACCCCTCTGAAGTTTATTTTAGAAAGATATTCTTAAAGAAATTCACCAGTGTTATTCGGCTTAAAATTTTATATTTCTAAATGTGGAGTCAAAACTTCCTTAGGGTGAAAATGACAATTCAATGGTATAAAAACAAAATAGCGTAATAACAAAATAGCCCGCATTTCAAAAGCAGTGACAGCATGCTCACAGATCATGAACAGTAACTGACTTTTGGAGAAGGGTGGAGAAAGACCCCAAAAGGAGCAACAGGTGGCCATGGGTTGTCACCAGCCAAGGAGAAAGAGGATTAGACCTTTGGTCTACACTGTAACACTATTAAGTCCACACACACACACACACACACACACACACTGAAGGTCACTGTACTATTCTATATTGCTTGCTAACTGAGCCCTTCTGGGCATTAATGAAAAATAGGTATTTCAGATCTTTCTTAGATATCTCACAGATAACTCAGTCCAAACCTTGCATTTTACAGATGAACAAACTGAGAAAAGCCCACTGCCCCAGATGATGTAATACGGCTGTCTCCAATTCTCAGAATCGCGTAGATACCAAAGGCGTGCTGCCTTCTAGGGAACGAGTAGGAGGCAACAACCAGCCCTCCTTCTTCACCTGATCTCCGCAGGCTGGCTGGAGCTGCCTTTGGTTTTCCCAGGCATCGCCTGACGGGAACACGTGGGCAGAATGGCGCTCTCTCCACCCCGTTGCTCCCCAGGGACAGCTGTCATCCTCTGAAGCGGACATTTTAGGCAACCATCCGGAGACAAGTCTACTTTGGTTTCGATTTTTAAATTAAGAGCTGTGGAGTCTGGCAAAGAGTGAGGTTTCTTTCTTGGCAGACACATTTACACGCTGCTGTTGCTGAAAAGCAAGTCCGTGGCTCAGGCCCGTTTTTTTCATTATCAGACGCTTGACATTTGGGCGGTATTCTCATCCGAAGGCTCACAGAGAATGCCTTTGTTAGCCCCGGAGCTCATTTCCCTCCTTAATTCCCCTCGTCTCCACGCACCACCCCCAATCCTACACTGCAGCATAAGCGGGGCGGGAGTTCTGCCAACATTTTAAAATCACCTACATAAAATGCGGATCCCTGGCCGTGTGGTAAAACACTCCCTATAACAAACACATGTGGGCCTTGCTTCTTTTGTTACCACTTTTTGGCAGCCGGAGGAGGGCCATTTCATCGCTCAATGTGCTTCGCATTCACAAGAAGAGTCAGTGGGGCTTAGTGGGGTATTTGTCACAAGTTCCTGAGTGGCGGCCAATCCCTTTTCCCACCTCTGTGGTGCACACTGCCCCGTAGCCTGGTCACATGGGCACTGCCAAGTGCTGGCATGGTCCACGAGGCTGGTTGAGGGACACAGAGACACAGGTGGGCGGAAGCAGCCATCAAGGATCTGGAGGACGTGTTGAGTGTGCCCGGTGGGATTGTCATCATAAAGCAGTGCAGCAGGCGAGGACAAGGGACATGTCCATCGCTCCCTAGCAGTCCCACTTTCATGTTTGTCCTTAATAGCCTAAATCTTAATATTTAAACTTTCCCTGGGGCACCTGGGTGGCTCCGTCGGTTAAGCGGCCGACTTCGGCTCAGGTCATGATCTCGCGGTCCGTGAGTTCGAGCCCCGCGTCGGGCTCTGTGCTGACAGCTCAGAGCCTGGAGCCTGTTTCGGATCCTGTGTCTCCCTCTCTCTGCCCCTCCCCTGTTCATGCTCTGTCTCTCCCTGTCTCAGAAATAAATAAAACGTTAAAAAAATAAAAAATAAAATAAACTTTCCCCCAAGGGTTGATTTTCAATCAAACACTTTCCCTGATCTTGACTTACTATTTACAATTTACCTTTTGTTATGTAGATTCTTATATGTGATTTGGCATAATAATAATAAGCATTTACTATGAAAAGGTTCTGCTCTATGCTAATCACTTGTTGAATTCCCTTAATAATTCTATAAGGATAACATAGAATGTTCTTTTTTAAATTTTTTTAAGTTTATTTATTTATTTTGAGAGAGACAGAGAGAGAGCACAGGCAGGGGAGGGGCAGATAGAGAGGGGGGACAGAGGATCCGAAGCAGGCTCTGTGCACATAGCAGACAGCCTGATGTGGGGCTTGAACTCATGGACCATGAGATCACGACCTGAGCCAAAGTCAGATGCTTAACCGACTGAGCCACCCAGGCACCCCACAAACTGTTGTTCTTAGACAAGAGAAATTTATTTCTTATAGTTCTGGAGCTGACACAAAGTGCTGGCTGTTTTGGTTTCTGGTGTAAGCTCTATTTCTGGCTTGTAGAGGGCTGCCTTCTTGCTGTGTCTTTATGTAGCAGAGAGAGGGAGAGCAAGTGAGCTCTCTGGTGTCTTTTGTTTTGTTTTTTCTTTTTTTTTTTTTAATGTTTATTTATTGTGAGAGAGAGACAGACCAAGTGTGAGTGAGGGAGGGGCAGAAAGACAGGGAGACACAGAATCCAAAGCAGGCTCCAGGCTCTGAGCCATCAGCACAGAGCCCGACCTCACAAGCCGTGAGAACATGACCTGAGCCAAGGTTGGATGTTCAACTGACTGAGCCACCCAGGCGCCCCTGGTGTCTTTTCTTATAAGGACACTAACCCCATAGAATCAGGGCCTGGCCCTTACAACCTCATTTAACTTTAACGACTTCCTTATAGGTCTTATCTCCAAATATCATCACATTGTAGGTTAGGTCTTCAACATATGAATCAGGAGACACACAATTTAGTCCACAGCAGGTAACTATTATTATTATCCCTATTTTTTAGAACATTGTGCTCAAATATTGCTGGAGGTAACTTCAGAACCTAATGAGTTTCAGTAAGTAACTCTTTTATATTGCACCTAAAGAAAGCTTAACAAATACCTTTCAAGCACATGAAAAAAGTACATAAAGGAGTCTTTTTTTTTTCCTGAGAACCTCTCTTCTACTGAGCTAACATTCCCCACCCGACTGGCAATTAAATATCAGAGGCAATATGACAGACATTGGCAAACGTGCTATGGGAACAAAATGAATAAAGTTTGAATTCCCTTCCTGTCATTGGATGATACAGGGTTGCTAACCTTCTCAGGGTCTGTTTCCTCATATGTAAAATGGAAATGACACTGTATGATTTGCAAGGATGTTCTGGTAATATCCACGAAGCGCCAATCACAATGTCCAGCACACGTGCTCAAGAAGCAAAGCTACTTTATCTTTACTGAACATAAATGATGAACCCACCCTTATAACTCCTGTCTTTGATTGGTATATCTTCTGTTCCTTCCTATCTTTTGTTATTTTGCACACACAAAAAAATTATAGTGTGTTTTTCGACTGATCAAAACTACTGAAACACATATTTGTTAGAAAATAACAATAATAATAACAACAACAACAAACAATCTTAAAAGGCCAACAAGAAGAGGATTGTTTGGAAAATTAATTACATCCATTCAACGGAATATTACTTAAAGATAAGTTAAGAATTTATGCCATAACTCTGAAAATGTGATATATTTGATATAAAATCTGATACATTAAAAGAAGAGAGCAACAACTGCCACTTCCTGTCTTGGCAAAGAAATTTGTTGCTCTCAATCCTCCTGCTAAAAAACCAAAAACAAAGGATAAAAACTAGAAAAGCTGGACAAAATACAGAACACGCCCATTTAAAAGTCATGGTGATCTACCAAGGCAGCCAGGATGTGAGGCGTGTGTGAGTTTCCCATTGTTGCTGTGACAAATTACCACATATTCAGTGCCTTTGTAACAACACACATTTCTCGTAATCCTGAAGGTTACATGTCCAAAATGGTCTTGATGGACTAAAATCAAGATGTTGGCAGAGTTCTGTTCCTTCTGGAGGCTCTAGAGGATAGAGCCTCTATCAATGTCTTTTTTTTTTTTTTTTTTTTTTTTTTTTTTTTTTTTAGCTTCTATAGGCTGCTTGAACTCCTTGGCTCACGGTTGCTTTTGCTCTTTTCAAGGTCAGCGGTGTATCATCCTCAAATCTCTGGCTCTGCCTCATCAGCCTCTCACTTGTACTTAAAAAAATTTTTTTTAATGTTTATTTACTTTTCAGAGAGAGAGAGAGAATGAGAGACAGAGTGTGAGCAGGCAAGGGGCAGAGAGAGGGAGACACAGAATCTGAAGCAGGCTCCAGGCCCTGAGCTGTCAGCATAGAGCCTGACACGGGGCTCGAACTCATGAACTGTGAGATCATGACCTGAGCTGAGGTCGAATGCTTAACTGACTAAGCCACCCAGGCACCCCTCACTTATTTTTTTGTAAGTAAACTATATCCCCAACATGGGGCTCAAACTCATGACCCGAAGATTAAGAGTCGCATGCTCTACCAACTAAGGCAGCCAGGTGCCTCCTCCCTCATTCTCTTCCAAGGATCTTTGTAATTGCATTGGGTCCATCTGGATAATCCAGAATAATTTTCCCATCTCTGGGTCAGAGGATTAGCAACCTTATTTCCACATGTAGCCTTAATTCCTTCTTCCATATGATATAACATATTGACAGGTTCCAGAGATTAGAAGGGCTACTTTGGGGAACCATTATTCTGACTACCAAAAGGGGCCAGGCTTACAAAGTAGAGAGGAGGGCAAAAAGCTAATCGGACATCCTGTGGTCCTTTCACCATAAAAGCAATGGTTGATTCAGGGCCAAGAGGCTACAAAACCTTTATTAAAGGAATAGATAAGAGGCTGGAAAGCTGCGTGGAACTTTGGGGAGACAAAAATTGGTGTTCATAGGCTGCCAAAGAGCAGAGGCCCTGGTTAACACTACAAATGTCAATTTAGGACCATGGAAATAGACCAACTAACATACAGATTTAAATATAATCAATTCCAGACTTGATCAAAGTGCTTGACCCCTATTCTAACTGCCTGACAGAAGCAAAGTAAAATCTCTTTGATGGAAAGTATCATCAGCCACAAACTCAAACTATCTCTATAATTCTACCTGCATAATGCCTGACATTCACTTGAAAACTTGTAGGCATACCAGAGAAAAGGATCCGGTTACCATGAAAAAATAGAATCAGGCTAATTGGTGATACAAATCTAAAATTTATCAGCAGTGGGCATTAAAAAAAGTGGATTAATGTGTTCCCGAAAAATAGATAACAAGGTGAGGAATAGATAATAATGTGAAAGTTGAGATCTATAAAAAGGAATAAAACTAAAATTCCAGAACTATAAAAAAACCAATTGCCATGATTAAAAAATAAATGGGCGAGGGGCGCCTGGGTGGCGCAGTCGGTTAAGCGTCCGACTTCAGCCAGGTCACGATCTCGCGGTCCGTGAGTTCGAGCTCCGCGTCAGGCTCTGGGCTGATGGCTCAGAGCCTGGAGCCTGTTTCCGATTCTGTGTCTCCCTCTCTCTCTGCCCCTCCCCTGTTCATGCTCTGTCTCTCTCTGTCCCAAAAATAAATAAAAAAAACGTTGGAAAAAAAAATAAATAAATGGGCGAAATAATATATCCGGAATAGCAGCAGAGAAGAACAGAAAACTAGAAGAGAGAATTGAAAATATCAAAACTGAAGAATGGAAAGAAGAAAGAACAGAAATAAAGCTATATGGGATGAAATGAAAAGGTCTAATGTTCGCATAATGAGGTCTTCATGGGAGAGGAAAGAGAGAACAGAGAATAAGCAGGATTTGAAGAGATAATGACAAATATGACAAAAGATACCAAGTTATAGTTTCAAAAAGCTTAAGAAACCCGTATAACACACACACACACCCACCACACTTAAAATCACAGCTACATACACATAGTCAAATCTTTTGAAAACCAAAAACTGAGAAAATCCTAAAAGTAGTCAGGTGGAAAAAGAAACCACCTCCAAAGGAGCAGTAATAAAATGGACAGCTTCTGATCAGAAATGATACAAGTCAGAGGACAACAGAGTAATATCTTTTATGTGCTGAAAGACAGTAACTGCCTAGCTAAAACTCAATTCCATGAAAAATGTACTTCTCAATTAAAGGTGACACAAAGACATTTTCAGACAACCAACAACAGAAATGGCTGCCAACACAACTTTACTAAAGTAAATAATAAAGAGATTTTTTTTTAAGCAAGGAAAAATAATTCCAGTCTGAAGCATGGAAATGCAAGAAACGCTAAGGGGCAATTGAATGGGTAAATTTATGGGTAAGTCACAGTGACACTGGTTGTGTAACATGATGCAAATAACGGTTTGTGGTGTTTGAATTACATGTAGAATATTTTTTGCTTTTTAATTTTTTTAATGTTTTATTTATTTTTGAGAGAGAGAGAGAGAGTATGAGTGGCAGAGGGCCAGAGAGAGGGAGACAGAATCCAAAGCAAGCTCCAGGCTCTGAGCTGTCAGCACAGAGCCCAATGCAGGGTTCCAACTCACAAACCGCAAGGTCATGACCTGAGCCGGTCAGACGC
This sequence comes from Lynx canadensis, assembly GCF_007474595.2. NCBI lineage: Eukaryota > Metazoa > Chordata > Mammalia > Carnivora > Felidae > Lynx > Lynx canadensis. The sequence continues at coordinate 120,236,586 of NC_044304.2, forward strand.
TTAACCAACTAAGCCACCCAGGAGCCCCCCCCCCCTTTTGTACTGTTTTTAATGATAACACAAAAAGGAGGAGAGTTGGCAAGGAAGATCTAAGGTTCTTGCATTTATCTGGAAAGTGGTAAAACTCTAATTTATATTAGGATTGAATAAGTCTAGAATTTACATTGTACCCTTGAGTATAATCATTAAACAAGATTACAGAATGTATACCCTGACAAGCTTATAGAATAAGGAAAGAAATGAAAATGATATAAAACATTTGAGTAATATTAAAGGACACAATGAGGAAGAGAACATTGAAATACAAATAAGACAAATAGGAAAAAAACAGTAAAGTAGTAGATTTAAACACAAATATACCAGTAATTACACTAAATGTAAATGGACTATCCCATTTAAAAAATATTGTCAGGCTCCATTAAAGAAAAACAAAACCCAATTATACACTACTTAAAAGAGATACATCTTAAATATAAGCATTCAGAAAGATTAAAATCAAAGAATTGAAAAAGATATCCCATGCAAATATTAATCAAAAAGAAGTTGGCATTGTTACCCTACTATCACTAAATTAGATTTTAGGGCAAGAAGCATCACTAGACATAAAATGGGACATTTCATAAGAATAAAAGATTTAATTTGCCAAGAAAGTATAACAGTTCTGAAGTTATATGCACTTAATAACAAAATAAATAAAGCAAAAATGGATATAAAAGGAGAATAGAAAAATCATGTTAAATATATATTACTTATAAATAATAATCATATTATATCATATCATATTACATATTATAATAATATATAAATATATATTAGAATACTGTACCACAATGAAAATAAAGTGGCAACTGCTACATGCAAAAGAATAAGTAAATGTCATTAATATAAAGTCAAGCAAAAATGCCACACAGAAAGGGCATATAGAGAATATGTCCATTTGTCAAAATTCAAAATCTAGCAAAAGTAACCTCGGATATTAGAACTCAGGACAGTGGATACTCTGGAAAGAAGGGGGAATAGTGACCACAGTGGGGACATTGCTCTATTCTATTTCTTTATCTAGGTGATGGTTACATTTACCTATACATTTGCTCTGTGAAAATTCATTTACCTATACATTTGTGACTTGTGAATGTTTTCTATATTATGCTGTAACTCAATCAATAATTTTATTATAAGAAACATGGCAGAATCAATCTTATATAACATTGTTAAAATTATGTAAAATTTATGTAAAATTGTGTACATGGGCATCAATTAAAATGCAATTTCAGATGTTGAAACGTTGACTTTTTCTTTTCTCTTTAAAAAAAAAGTATTTGAATTGCTATAGAACCTGTTATTTAAAGACAGACAAATAAATACCAAAAATGAAGTCCAGATTACGTTCTGCAAATGGAGAGCCTCCACTTGTCCCGGAATTCCAATCTTTTGGAATCAGTCTTCAGAGTTAATCTGCTATTGTGGTTCCCAAGTCAATATCCAGTCCAAGACTGCCTGTGCTCCAGTTTACAGAAGCACACAGGACAGACACAGCTCTCACCGTCTTATCTCCAAATCCCTCTGCAGGTCAACAGACCTTCCACTCTTCATCCTTCTTCCTCCCCCCCCCCCCCCCCCCCCCCCCCCCCCCCCCCCAGTTTTCAAACCTCACATGCATTCCGCCGGAACTGTTTCTACTCTGACTCATTCCGTTTGCTATGGCACTGGTTTTTAATTCTTCGGTGTAATTTATCTTGATTTAGAAACTATAATGTTATAAATTTTCCAACATAGTTTCCCTTTACGTGAGCCCAGAAATATGTCTCTCTACCGTTTCCTTTGTCCCAGGTAGTCAACGTTACAAGATATTTACATTTCTTACGTTATTCAATGGCTAGAATGACTGGGGCAGGGGAAGGAAGAGTATCTTTATACATTAGACTACCAGTAATTTCTACTTGATCTATCATTCCTTCCAACACAAATGTATATCATAACCCAGTGACCCTTATGAAATTCTTTGTAAACTTATTTACTATCCCAAAGTACCCAGTATGCCTCTGAGATTAATTTCTTTTTTTAATGTTTATTATTTTTGAGAGAGAGACAGAGCACGAGCAGGAGAGAGGCAGAGAGAGGGAGACACAGAATCCAAAGCAAGCTCCAGGCAACAAGCTGTCAGCACAGAGCTGGATGTGGGGCTCAAACTCACCAACCGTGAGATTATGACCTGAGCCGAAGTTGGATGCTTAACCAACTGAGCCACCCAGGCACTCCTCTGAGATTTATTTTTATTTGGAGCATGGATTTGCCTAGTGGTAAGCTCGGGTACTTGGAGAGCTGTAATTCCAAATATTCAAACCTATAGAATTGAGGTCCCATTGTTGCCTCAAATAAAAAATTGAGGAAAGGGGCACCTGGGTGGCTTAGTCGTTAAGCATCGGTCTCTTGGTTTCGGCTGAGGTCATGATCTCGTAGTTTGTAAGATACAGTCCCGGGTTGGGCTCTGTGCTGACAGTGTGGAACTGCCTTAGGAGTCTCTCTCTCTTCCCCTCCCCCACTCACACATGCACTCTCTCTCTCTCTCTCTCTCTCTCTCTCAAAATAAATAAATAAACTTTAGAAGAAAATTGTGAAGGGGTGCCTGGGTGGCTTAGTCCATTAAGCGTCCGACTCTTGGTTTTGGCTCAGGTCATGATCTCACAGTTTTGTGAGTGAGTTCGAGCCCCACATAGGGTGCCGTGCTCACATTGTAGAGCCTGCTTGGGATTCCCCATCTCCCTCTGTCTCTGCCCCTCCCCTAATCACGCTGTCTCTAACCCTCTCTCTCAAAAAAAAAAAAAAAATCAAACTAGTCTGGAAGATTTAAATTTCTTCTCTTGGCTAACTAAGCAAAAGCTTACTAGGGGACATTCTTAATTTCTCCAAAAACTTTCTGGAGGTAAATAGTGTAATCATCACATAGTCACCAAAGGAGCCCTGCTGATCCTTGAGAAGCTGAGACCTGCAAACTAGAGGCACAGTAGATGGGCTTCACCAGGAGCAACATCTGACCTCTAAAGTGGAGGTCACGCTAGGGGCATCAGATAGACAGATTTTGTCCTGGGGCTCCATGTGTAAGACACAAATGTGAGCACAGAATTGCCAGAAGAGATTACGCTGAATCTAACTCAGGTTGTTTGTTCAAGCTCTCCTTTGTTCCCAAATAGACTAAATCTCTCATTAACGATTTGCCTTTTGGGGCTGAGTATGGTCTTTTTGATCGTCACCTTGTCTCTTGAACAATATCGACACTTTCCTCTTGTTTTGCATGAGGCATTATGTACTTGAATGAACTCATACCACCCTGCTCTCTGGAAAGTAGGGCTGCAGAAGGCACACTTTGGCTACTGCGTGACTCTGTGTAGGGTCAGCCATGCCTTATTGGTACTCAGGCTTTAGTTCCAATCTGCCCATCCCATTCCTCACAGCTTACAGGTCCCAAAGTGTTTCCATACCTGACAGAAGTCATCCACTTGCCGCACATAACCGGCCACTTCGTTATCGGATTTAAAGATCTTCCAGACTTTTCTTTCTGCCTGCTTGTATTCCTGGGATCCTTTCCACTTCATGGCCATCAAAGAGCGCTCTGTCAGGGAGGCTGCCACAATGATGTCCAGTTGGCCATTGTAGATCAGTACCTGAAATGAAATGGATCCGGGGGCAAATGCGGGATTCAGCAGGGGAAGGCAGCAAATCTATCTACATATAGATAGTGTGTGCACAAGAAGAAAGGTAATGTGAGAGAGGCCAGTCCAGCAGGGGAGCGGGGTCATTTTTTTCCAGTTGGCCACACACCCCAACAACCTGAAATAAACTCAAGCCTGGTCTCAGCCACTGCAATTCTTCCAAAAGTTTGAACCTTCATAGGAATCTGCACAAAGTCTTCTCTCAGTAGCTGAGCATTCTCTCGGGAGCTGAGAATCCATATTGTTCTCCCCTCTGACATTGACTTTACAGGGGCAACTATGATTTTTTGAGGCGGACAGATAGACGCAGGTGTCTCAGATTTGTTACACGTTGGAGGCAAATATGTTTGCCATGCAACTTCTAAGACCTCCTTTTCTTAAACATGATAGCCACTTGTCGACAATGAGGAATGTCTTTTTTTCCTAGAATACATTTGTGTGTGTGTGTGTGTGTGTGTGTGATAAGTTGGTGGATATTATAGGAGAACCAACTCTGAAGCAAGGTCTTGTCTTTTCTCCAAAACTAATATTCATTTGGCTTGAAAAAGAATTCATATACTATCCAATGCCGAGGAAGTGTAAAAATGGCACCACACTTGAGGAAAGCAATGATCCATTTTTAAAAAAAAATTTTTTTTTCAACGTTTATTTATTTTTGGGACAGAGAGAGACAGAGCATGAACGGGGGAGGGGCAGAGAGAGAGGGAGACACAGAATCGGAAACAGGCTCCAGGCTCTGAGCCATCAGCCCAGAGCCTGACGCGGGGCTCGAACTCACGGACGGCGAGATCGTGACCTGGCTGAAGTCGGACGCTTAACCGACTGCGCCACCCAGGCGCCCCGACAATGATCCATTTTTAACAAAAAGATTTTAACATGTTGAGGCTCGCTGTCCCCGTAACCCCAGATTGTGAAAGGAATTCTATGAAAATAAGCCCAAAGAAATATCTATATATATAGCGCCCTGTTTATCACGTCTTATAATGAAAAACTTGAACACAGTCTAAAAGTTCCATAATTAGTGACTGGTTACATAAACTATGGTACAGATTTTCTATCGGATAGTGCAAAACCATTTAAAATGTTTCATTGAACCGTGTGGCAATGTGATAAGCAATACTTATCACACACGGTTAAGTATGAAAGCTGAAAGTCAAATATATTTCACAATTATGAGCGTATAAAATAGGTATACATATTTACATATATGGCATGCACCTTTAAAGAAAAGGAATACGGTTGGTTAATTTAGGTGGCACAAAGCTGAGTAATTTTCTCCTTTGTTTTCCACTCTTCTTAGGTTGTTTTTATGCAACTAACATGACCTTAATTCTCCTAAGGCATTGTCACTCAACCCCCAACAAAGAGGTTTTCCTCAACTCCACGCTACCCTTTGATCTACTTGGAAGTTCTGGTTTTGCTCAAGTGAAGACCTTTGGTCGAATCCTCAAATTGGATTGAAAATGTTTCACTGCATATGTTTCTATCTCTGCCCTCCTGGTGCAGGCTTCTTAAAAGGCTTGCACATAATTAAACAGCCCAGGACTTTTACACACTCCAAATCCTCAAGCAGCAGTGGGCCAGGATTCAGCCTAAGATGAAAGGGCCCTGGGCCTCTCATGTTACTCCGTCACCACCACCACTTCCGCTCTCCTGAGCAGAAACCCAAAGGGAAAACTCCTGATCGATTTAAAGCCTCTTTAAAAAACTCAACTCAACTATAGCCATAAAAATGTGCGTTGTTTATACAAAGACATTGCCTCAAAGACCTTGGGTACTTACGGTGCATGCAAAACTCCTACAGCTGTCTTGCCAACAGTATGGAAGCAATTACACATGATCTGTACCAAGGAACAAGGCTTAAATACTCCATCATCCTAGGAAGGCCTGATTAACAAAGATAATTATCTATAAAGTAGTTCCTCTTCCAGAATTCAATGAAAAGATGCTGATTAACTAGCAAATACACAAGTGCATCTGGCTGGTTTCCACTCCGTGGCTACTAAATGAAGCCTGCCTCTTTCTGAGGGTCTCTTGTAGCTATCTCACTATCATCAGTGTATTTTGAAATTGATTTGAATGTGTTCTCTTTCGGGGATGCAAATCCACAGGTCACAGCAAAAAAAAACAGGCTTATTTGTACAGCATTAGAGCACAGGTTTGTTGGACTGAATTGAAATGAAGTCCATGCCTGAGCCGTACCCTTTGCTATTCAAGACTCAACACAAACGAGAGCACTAACTCTCTGGAACGAGGCAGTGAAGGGCTGAACTGCCTAATTTTGTGCATGTGATGGGTAGAAGGCCCACTTCGGGGGGAGGGTGGGCAATGGAAATCTTCTTTTTAAAGTAAGGAAAACATTTTTAACTTCTAAAGGGCACATAAGTCAAATGCAACAAAAAAAAAATTAAAGATTAATGATCAAGCAAAATGATTTCAAAGCTGGCATTTAAGGCTGCCAGCATTAAATATAAGAATTCCAGAGCTTTTATTTTTATCTAAATGTCACATTTACTCTCATCAGCCCTGACAGGAATATTTCAGTTGCCTTTAGGGCTGGATGAGTGGGGAGATACCCCAGGATCCAGTAAGCCAAGAGGCTGGGGGGAGGGGTGAGCGTGGAGCATGGGGGGGGGGTGGAGGTGTGGGTGGGGGGTGGTCCTGAAGCCCAAGGGCACACGTTGGCACACATTAGTTCCACTCCTTCCTCTAGGGTGACCAACAGCCCCGGGTTTGCCCTGGCCTGAGGCGTTTTCCAGGACGCTGGGCTTTCAAGCTAACCCTGGGACAGTCTGGGGCAAGCTTCTCCCCAAGGCTTGATGATATTTTAAGCAACGAGATCTAAAGACAGAGAGGAGGAGACAGAAATGAAGGCGGCTTTCAGCTACCCTTGTCTTCTCAGTAGTGACTGTAACAAAACCAGGCACAGGAGGATCACTGGCTGCAGCTGGCCTCCAGTGACACGCGAGGCAGCACCCCTAAACACTTAACTTCCTGTTTCCTCGCTTTCCTTCCTGGACAGCTGCGAAGCCTCCTTTCAACGGCAAAGGCACTCCCTCTGGAAAATTTTCTTTTCTTTTACTCGAGGTCTGACCAGTTAGCGCGGTGAAATGGATGGTTTTGCAAAGACGTGAAAAAATACTTCTTATTAAATCATCAGCGAAGGGGGGTGCCTGGGTGGCGCAGTCGGTTAAGCGTCCGACTTCAGCCAGGTCACGATCTCACGGTCCGTGAGTTCGAGCCCCGAGTCAGGCTCTGGGCTGATGGCTCAGATCCTGGAGCCTGTTTCCGATTCTGTGTCTCCCTCTCTCTCTGCCCCTCCCTGGTTCATAATCTGTCTCTCTCTGTCCCAAAAATAAATAAACGTTGAAAAAAAAATTAAAAAAAAAAAAACATCAGCGAAGACTATGATTCTTTGTACTCTATGATTGTGACTTTTTTTTTTAAAAGATGCTTCATCGGGCTTCCGGGTGGCTCAGTCGGGCGAGCGTCCGACTTCGGCTCCGGTCATGATCTCATGGTTCGTGAGTTCGAGCCCCGAGTCGGGCTCCGTGCAGACAGCTCGGAGCCTGGAACCTGCTTTGGATTCTGGGTCTCCCTCTCTCTCTGCCCCTCTCCCGCTCGCACTCTGTCTCTCTCTCTCTCTCTCAAAAATAAATAAATAACCATTAAAAAAGTTTAAAAGATGCTTCAAGCTTGGGAAAAGAATACATCAAAATACCAACAGTTAAGGTAGCTGCAGTGTCGGTAATTTGTTCTAACTTGACTGTTTTCTAGGTGGGTTTTTTGTTGTTGTTGCTGTTGTTTTGGTTTGGTCTGTTTTTGAAAATGTGATTAGGGGGTTTTATAATGAAAAAATAATAAAACAAACAATAACACTAAGTTTGGGGAACCATGGGTGGCAAAAATGGGTCTTTATGAAGGAATAATTTGTATTAACCCAAATAGTACCAGCTCTCAATTTTTTGTGACAACTAGGCAAACAGCATAACTAGTTTGTTTGTAGATGATCTTAAAAATCCATTCCAGAATTCAGGCATTTATAAGAAATGGTAGAAGGTGGTTTCGATTTTAAGCATCTTGTTTGTTTGTTTGTTTGTTTGTTTGGTAGAGGCAAAGGCAGAGATGAGAAAAGCATTTTTATTATGTTCTTTACCTCCCACAGTGCTTTCACGTACATATGACTTTATTCTCACGCTGTTTCTTGAGGTCAGGACGAGAGGAATTACGACGTCTGCCTCCACCTTACTGTTAAGGAAATTGTGACACAGCGAGGGCTCACAACATGTCTGAGATCCCAGACTTCCAAACTTCTACCCAGAACTCCTTAAGAAAGGAGCCAAATTCCTTCAAACCAACAGGCATTTACTGACTCCCCGTAGCTAAATGTTTTGTGCTACCGAAAGCCTCTGGCAAGGGAGAGTTGGTTGAGTGTGAGACACAGTTCACGTCTCCAGTTCAGAAATAACGTTGGTCTGTTGGTCCAAGTCTGGTGACATCTCTCAGTCATTTCTCACTTCGGCTCCATGGACAATGATGTGTGCAAGGACGTTATCCAGCTGGCAACAGACGTCTCACTTCTGTCGAAGGGAGTACCACTGATGAAGCAGCTGTGGCAGAGCTTGGGCTCCTTGAGAACGAGGCTCTCCTGGCTCCATAGCCCTTGCTCAGTGCTGGGCATCCCAGAAAAAGTATTGACACTGGGAAGAGTCAATTGCATTCTCTAAAGGTTTTCTATAATGCTGTACATCGATCGTCTGTTGCTTTGGCCTGCCTAGGTCCACTCTCTCTTCCCCTGGTTCCTGGACTCCCACACCCCCCCCCAATGGATCCAGCCTTGGTAGAGGCTGTCAATCACAATATCCTGCCTCCTCTGTGCAAGGGATGAGCATGTGACCCAAGCTAAGGCACTCAAATGCTCTTTTCATAAAATGTGAATTGTGGGCAGAGTAACATAGGCTTCCCTGATGAGTCTGCCCACTAGCTTTCTGTCCTAGATCCCCAGAATTTTCCTTAGTCTCCATCCAGTGCTTCAATCAATTTTTTTTTTTTCTGGGAATTCTGTGACCTATCATGTCATCTGATTAATTTCTTTTATGCTTCAAGCAAGCACAGTTGTTTCTGTTGCTGAAAGCATGAAATCCAAACTCATACACCAATGGACCAGTGCCCCCCATGCCCCAGTATACAATAACTGGGAACCCCTGGACGTGTGGCTTAACCTCCATGGGCTTCATTCCCTTTTCTGGATATGAATATGGTTAAGACCTACATCTCATGGTAGTGACAGTAAATGAGATAATGTGCACAGAGTTGCTAGAACAGTGCCTGACACAAATTAATTCAATGAGTGTGAGGTCCTCCTCCCTTTCAGAGGGGTTGATACTCGGATAAGGACTTGAAAGACTCAATGAAGCACTTCTTCTAAAATAAGCCTTCAGAATATGCGTATGGTCCTTCTGAGTCAAACACTTAGTTGCCAATCTCACCCTTCCAGAAAAGGCCTACAGTAGGAGGAAGTCCAGCTGGGATAAACCTGAACTCCATCTATTCAAACGCCTGAAATAACATGCCTTTCACTATTAATTTTACACACATTGGCCACGATACCTCAGCAGTCTTTTTTTGGTAGTCGGAGCCATGAGTTTATAAATTACTCTTTTAAAAGGAGTTTCAGTTTTGAAGCATAGGGTTCAAGACGGCAAGGAATTTGCCCATAATTCACGGCTAGAAAAGTATGGTAAAGAGCATAGCTTTTAAACGGACAGTTTGGAATCAGAGTGGAACTTTCTCATTCCTCTTATGTTGGGGAAGCGGTGCTAAGCATTTTGCATCCATGATTTCACAGCACCCCCAGAAGGCCGATGTAATTTATCCCATTTTAGGGACAAGGAGACAGAGGTACAGGGAGAGGAGGCAAACTGGGGACAGAGCCTCAAGTTCAGATCTGCTTGAGTCTCAAATGTGTGGTCCTTAGCCCTCTTCTGTACTGCCTCACCGTCTAAATCACTGCCCCCAAAGGAGCACGTTGAATAGGTAGTTTATCCTAGATTTGTAATTCCACAGGCAGGAAGCAAACCTAAAGATAAGCATGGAATGAAGGATGCATGTTTATAGTTAAGAGCACAGGCTCCGCGGCCGGGTTTGAAATCCTAACTCTGCCTCTTACTAGCAAGATCATCTTAAGTGACTCAATCCATCTAGATTTCCATCTCCTCATCTGTAAAATGGGTATGTCATCGACCCACTCCGAGCCTTAATTTTCTCCTCTGTGAAGGGGAATATTTATGTTCTAGGATTGCTGGGAGGGCCAGATGGGATGTGAGATGCAAAACGTATCCTGTAGCCTGAAGAGCAGCGTTTTAGCAATGTTGTTGTCACTCCCGTTCAAAAATTAACCTGAAAAGTTAAGTTTCTATAGTGGAGCGCATAACTTTTAAGTGGGCTGCCTGAAGTCGGCATTCAGCTTGCAGATAAACACTCGCGTAGTCTACACAGTGTTGCAATTAGATGCCGGCGTCTAATTACTGGGAGATCTGGCCATGCAGTGCCTGTATTTCCACTCACCCACAACGAGCTAACACTGTATCCACCCCTTCCTCAGTGTCCCCCCACCCCCACCCCCCGCAAGGGTGCAAGAGTACCTGTCATCTATCCAACGCTTATGCCACTGTTTTTCTTAGAAGAGGAAAATATTTCTCTGTATCTGTGTCTTTGTCATCAGTAAAAACGAAAGATCAGTAGGTCTCGATCCAACTCTCTTCATTTATTTCCTTCCCTTCCAGGATTCACGGGCAGCTGAGTTTCACTTCCATTGAAAATGGAAGGGAAGTGACCTTTTGTCTGAGTTGGAGGAAAGAATGCATGCTCAGTTATACATGGAGTGTGTTTTGTTTGTTTGCTTGTTGAATCTGCTCACGTGAAATCTCCACTTATTCGATAGTAAATATTGGTGGGGAGCCTGAGGACGAGACACCCAGGGAACAGGTATCAAAAGATGTGACCCCCTCTCCTCCTAATGCTCCATATTTTTTAACTTTCTAAAAACCAGCGAATAATTAGAAGAGGAGAGGCAAATTTACTCTTTCATGTCTAAGTTTTCCTTAAAAGAGGGGTCAACAAGGGCGCCTGGGTGGCTCAGTTGGTTGAGCGTCCCACTTCGGCTCAGGTCATGATCTCACGGTTTGTGAGTTCGAGCCCCACGTCGGGCTCTGTGCTGACAGCTCGGAGCCTGGAGCCTGCTTTGGATTCTGTGTCTCCCTCTCTCTCTGCCCCTTTCCTCCTCCTGCTCTGTCTCTCTCTGTGTCTCAAAAATGAATAAACGTTAAAAAAAAAAATAAAAAAAAAAAGAGGGGTCAACAAAAAAGTCAGTTCCACTTAAATCTTTCTAAAGTCTAGTCATTTCAACACTTCAAACCATAAACCTTTCAAGGTTCTGGATGTATATAAATCAGGGTTTTTTTTTTAAATTCTTTATTATTTTTGAGACAGAGAGAGCGAGACAGGGTGCAAGTAGGGGAGGAACAGAGAGAGGGAGACACAGAATCCAAAGCGGGATCCAGGCTCTGAGCTCCCGACGCGGGGCTTGAACTGTGAACCACGAGATCATGACCTGAGCTGAAGTCAGATGCTTAACTGACAGAGCCACCCAGGCACCCCTAAATCAGTTTTTTTCATGGATTTAAGTCTCTCAGCAAGAAAACCCCTCCTTTGTAAAGATCTGACGAACAGAATCAGATAATTAACCTTATTTTACACAGTGTATACTCCTGAAGGGTAAATATTTTCCAGGCAGATAAAAAGCAACCAACTGTTAGCCAAAGATAGCTGCAGACCAGTTTACCTGCAGAGTCCAGTAAAAAGACCCCATGCCTTCTGAAATCAGATTTTGACTTCAAGTTGGGAGGTCCCACGTGATACTCACAGGTGGAAAAAGACATCTGTGCTTTTTCATGGTGGCTATACAACTGAATACTTGAAAGAAGAGATTTGGGGAAGAAATGTATATGAATGTGATTTTGATATATTTTCATTGTCACCGGTAGAAAAGCGCAAGACTGAAAATAAATCATGTGAGGGCCCCTTACTGATCTAAACGATAGCTTCTTTTTTCAAAACCCAAACCGAAACACACGTGTCACCCACAGAGAACACAAAGGTTTTCTCTCTGTTTCCCCCACTTTGCTCCTCCACTTATTAGGACAATTTCTGAAATGCTGCCGAAGGGGCAGCAGCAGTATGACAGGAAAGCAAACTGTGCTTTGCGAGAAGGCTGGATTTTTATTGTTGCATTTTTAGACGAAAGATTTATGCTTATATTTTGGCCCATTTACAATCCATCATAATACTTTGCAGACAAAGTTATGCTCTTTTCCCAATGATCTAGTGACCTTAATCTCTAACATTTTGTGGTTTCCTGTTTGGGGAAATGATTGAACAGCAGCCTAAGCTATTCCAGGCTGCACAGCATTCCCAGTTGGCCGCTATCTGTCTTAGTTTTGAATGTTCTCCTGTTCACTAATAAAAAAAAATTTTTTTTTAAGAGAAGCTTTCCCTACAGATGCTAAATCAATGAAACTCCTACAAAGCAGCCCTCCACACTTCCTCTCCTGGCCGCCTTACTTATCATTTTTCTATTACAAACTCCAATGTAGCTGGGAGTTCTTTTCTGCCTGAAGCAATTAGCATGACCCACCAGTGCCTTTCTCCTGAACAGAAGAGAATTAACTTCACTAATATCCACTTCGACACAGGGGAATTCCCGAGGGTTTCCCAAAAACTCAACTGCAAATGAAAAACTAAATTTCAGCTGCGGAGTATAACGTTCAAGAAATGTTCCCGACTGGAGGCAGAGTTGTTATCCTTTCGTGGACGATGCCTCAACCCTACCTACCCACCGCTTGTGCTTTTGGCCCTACTTCTTCCTGGGGATTCTGTGGGGATATAGGACTGCCATGCTCAGGAAGCCTGCCTAGAGAGGACTGGTGGAAAATTGTGCAACGATCGAATGAAACAGTAGTCCCTTCTGCAACCAAGCTGTTCTTCAAAAGGGATGTAATTTGCTTCCAGGTTTAAGGAAAAGGGAAGACAAAGACAGAGGGGGAAATAAACTTAGAATAAACACCCCCATGTGCCTGCCATTCCCCTACCAGCTGGTTTTGCCAAGACAAGTAAAGAAAAACGAAAGGGGAGAAACAAGTTTGAGTGAGTGTCCGGCGATTATACAAATAATGTCTTTTGGCCAAAGAAAATGATTCCTCCTTTCTTGCAACTTAACTAAATAATTCAGTTGCTTTGCGAGGGGAACAAGAAAGCAAAGCCAACTTGAAAAGGATCCAGCAAGCCATCACTGCGACCCTGAGCTCTTTGAAAGAAAATTTAACTACCTAGAATAGCACACTTAAAATTACTTCTAATAATGACCCAGAATAATGCATTTCCTCCAGTTTGAATAGAAAAGTCATGGGGGCCCACTTGAGGGGATTCGTTACTCGGCTTCTTCTTCAGGGTCTGCTCTCAGAGCCTTTTTCTGATTTCCTAACCTCTTAAGAGTCGTCTCTGACCCTCATTACAATAACTGGATTAACGAACTGAAATTGCTCCCGGAGCAGGACTGTCCATTCCCCCAGACAAGCCTCTCGAGAGAGGAATTGTCCTCCTGGTCATCAGAATGTCAGCTTCAAGATCACACCAAGGGTCATCTCCAAAGACTGTCTCATGCTTGCCAATGTTATTATTCTACTGAAAGGTAGGCCAAGGAGCCAAATCTTTCCTTTTTCCCCATTATTAAATGGACTTCATTAATGAGTACACATTTGCACTCAACCCAAGCAACAAGAAACAGCCCCATGGAACAAATAAAAAATGCTATAATTTATAATAATTAAGTCCACAGATATTGACCTACACTAATCAATACAGTGGCCACCAGCTACATGTGGCTGAAACATGGCTAGTCTAAATTGAGATATGCTATAAGTCTAAGATACACACTGGAACTGTGATGGCTTAGTACAAAGAAAAGAATGTAAAATATCTCAATAATTTCTTTTTTAATGTTTATTTATTTATTTCGGGAGAGATCATGCACGAGCAAGCACATATGCAAGCTGGGGAGGGGCAGAGAAAGGGGGAGAGAGAAAATCCCAAGCAGGCTCCCTCTGTCAGCACAGAGCTTAACGCAGGGCTCGAGCTCACAAACTATGAGATCGTGACCCGAGTTGAAATCAAGAGTCGGAGGCTTAACCGACTGAGCCACTCAGGCGCCTCTCTCAATAATTTCTTAATATTGATTGCGTGTTGATAACATTTTGGGTATATTGGGGTAAAGAAATGGTATTAAAATTAATTTCACCTATGTCTTTATATATTTTTAATGTTTCTTCTCGAAAAATTTAAAATTACATATGTGGCTTGCGTTATATTTCTATTGGACAGCCGCCATTATACCTTGGGTTTGGCATACCCTGTGAAGAAAATCTGTCCCTTTGTCAACAGCTGCCAAAGGACAGGCACAACTTCCAAGGACAGCCACTCTTAGAGGAGCTATCAGCAGTTCATTGAGCGGGACAAAGGAAACTGGAAAAGAGTTCATGGGCGGGAGTAGAAGTCGTTCCTACAGCCTCAGTTTTTACAGGAAGACAGGAGCTACGGGACACATTCGAGTCCCCTTCCAGCTCCCGGCTCCTCCACATCGCGGTCGCTCAAGTTCAAAAGCAAATAGCACCGCCACAAAATCGAGTGGGTCCACCAAGGTCTTCGAGAGGACAAAACAGGGAAGCGGAGGCCCTGCCACCGTACAATGTCACCATTGCCTGCTCTCCCTTCTGCCTGGGCAGGGCAGAGAAATGACCTCCTACTGAAGCTATCCCAAAGACTAACAGAAAGCAGGGTGGTCTTGTCACAGGAGAAGTACCAAATGACCTTAACGGGCATCAGTTCAGAAGTGCTCAGACACTCCCAAAGGGAATACGGACAGTGGCAAGGCAGGCCCTCCACTACCCCGTGAGTAGAACACTCAGCAAAGTGCGGTCCACTTCAGGTTCCGGCTGGCCTTTGACACGCGTCAACCTGTCCACATTCTCTTCTCCCAGCACAAACTTCCCTTCCAGCCTGAGAAAGTTCCAGTTCCCTGCAAATGAGGATTACTTTGCCTTCATATTAGTAGAGGACAAGAGTAAGTAGCCACTCGTCCAAAGAGCCAGAAAAGCCACTCCTATAAGTCTAATTCCCAGAGGCTGAGAATATGGTTTCCTCAGGCCGCAGGAAGGGCGCGAACACTGCCTCCCCTTTTGAACCAATAGACAAGGTCCACTGCCACTGAATTAAGTCACATTCTGATGGCAGAAGAGGAAACTCACGTGGAAAAAGCACTAAACCCGGAGTCAGATCCTGGAGGCAAATGGGCTCAAGTGATGATGGCGAAGGTTAGAAAAACCAAAACACTGGCTTTGTATTCTGGCTCCGTCACAGCTGCTAGGTGACTCTCTAACATACAGACCACATAAGTGTCCAGTGCCCATCCACCTACTAAACATTAGCAGAGCTTATTTTTTTTTTATTTCCTTTTTTTAAAATTAAAAAAAAAATTAAAGCTTTCCTATTTTCCTCCCACACCGGTTTCCGACGGTCCGGTGTTTTACATTTCCGTCATTGTTTTTGCATCTTCTCCTATTATACTATGGCATGAGGACTACAGATGGGGAAGCTACTGCTGTGTGGTGACATTTATTGCACAAGAGATACTCCTCACTGTATCCAGAAAGGACTACTCTCCTCACTCTTTCCCTGTTTATCTTTTCAAAGTAAAGTCAACTGATATAATTGCCTTTATGTCACAGCAGTTGGGTTTCCTGGCAACTGGATTTAAATATGCATTTCTTTGCTTATTGATTTTTAGATCCCTGGACCCTACCTAGCAAATGGTATCGTCATTTATTATCTTTCTCCTCATACCACCCTCCCCCTGCCGTATTTGGGTAACTCCAGATTAAATTCTACTTTTCCTACCGCCATAAATCACAAATGTGCCTTCTAAAGTTTTGAGCATGAGGTACCTTCACACAACAAAATAAAGCCCTTGCAACTGATTACGGTGCTTACCAGGCAAAGCAACGGAAAACAAACCAATTTACGTGGCATGTGTTTTCACACAACTTAAAGAAGTAAGAAAATAAAAATATGTGTTGGTTGTCATTTAAACATTTCATCCCAACATAAATTTAATTTTTTAATGTTCATTTATTTTTGAGAGAGAGAGAAAGAGAGAGAGAGAAACAGAGAGTGAGCAGGGAAGGGACAGAGAAAGAAGGAGACACAGAATCTGAAGCAGGCTCCAGGCTCTGAGCCGGGGCTTAAACCCACGAACCATGAGATCATGACCTGAGCTGAGGTCGGACGTTTAACCGACTAAGCCACCAAGGCGCCCCTGGTCCCAACATAAATCTAAAGGACAAACAAGAAAAGGTATCAAAAGCATGACAAGTTTGGGTGAAATCAAAGTCTGTTTCATAATTTATGAGTATTCTCTTTCCCTTCTATTCATTGAAATGCTTAAAAATTAAAGGAGCCCAGAAGAAGTTCAGCTCATGAAAACATTAGTACTACTCTTGCACTTGGATTATAACTGAAACAGGAAAAATGAATACATAATGAACTCTGCAGTATAAATTGATTTTCAAATGTATGCTATTTTTATTTGTCTGTAAAGTGGTGGTTGCTTGTCTCTAGGCTACGATTACATAAAACAAATGTCCCAGGATTAGCTTCCCTCTCTTTAGTTGTATTTCACTGGGACTACTTCCTCCTTCCAGAAGCTTTTCATAGAAGGGGCGCTGGTATCCCTTCATTGTCTTCAAAGGGTTTGGAAGAAAAGTGATCACAGCGGCTTACAGTCAACAAAGGCTGACTTTTCCCATCATGCTTTGTGGAAGCTTAGAGTCCAACTAAGAAGTTGAAGAGTCAGACCCATTTAAGTGTTAAAGTTTTCTTGGACGCTAGACATTTATCAAATCTAGTTTCCTGGCCACTGTTGCCATAGCCATTTTGCCATCAGAAGATGTCATTAAGGAAAATGTCACAAGCAATTAGAATGACCACTAAAATGAGTTAGATTTGCTAGAAATATCTCCCTTTCAAATTTCTAACTCACATTCACTAATCAGGACCTGCCCATTTCTAAACGAAGATCTTTTGATAGCCTAGGATAAGTAAATAGAACTCTAATGACCTGGGTGTTAAGATTTTTCATCTGGTGGTAAAGCTGAGAAACATTAAGGTCCTGAATTCTGAAGATGCAATTAGTTGAAACTTAATGAGCTGCAGAATGATAAATGACAGGGAAATGTAACTTTATATTTACAATTTCCTGACAAGATGAACTTTCAAACACAGCAAACTGAGCCCTACCCCAGGGCAATTTAACCTTTAAAAACACAAGCATGTGGAGGTAAGTAGTGGCATTTGGAGATGCACCTCTTGAAACTGCAGTGGTCTTCCAATTTAGCAACAGAAGCAACTTCAAATCCAAGGTCACTGCTTTGATTTGGATCCAAATGACCCTTAGGTATAGAGCTGGAACTCCCGTTCATTGAAATAATGGTTTCACACAGGAAATCCACCCCCGCCCCCACCGCCACACACACACTCCCCCTCACATTCTCTCTCTCGTGCACATTTAGTCTTTGAAAATATAGCTTATATATTTTGTGGAAGGCAAGAACTATAACCAGACAGAGAAAGGGAGGTTAAAAACGTATTCAGATTTTTCTTTAAAAAAAATATTTTTGGGGGGCGCCTGGGTGGCTCAGTCGGTTAAGCGTCCGACTTCGGCTCAGGTCATGATCTCGCTGTTCGTGAGTTCAAGCCCCGCGTCGGGCTCTGTGCTGACAGCTCAGAGCCTGGAGCCTGTTTCAGATTCTGTGTCTCCCTCTCTCTCTCTGACCCTCCCCCGTTCATGCACTGTCTCTCTCTCAAAAATAAGTAAACGTTAAAAAAAATTATTAAAAAAATAAAAAAATTTTTTTTAACATTTTTATTTATTTTTGAGACAGAGAGAGACAGAGCATGAGCAGGGGAGGGGCAGACAGAGAGGGAGACACAGAATCTGAAGCAGGCCCCAGTCTCTGAGCTGTCAGCACAGAGCCCGACGCGGGGCTCGAACTCAAGGACTGTGAGATCACGACCTGAAGTCGGACGCTTAACCGACTGAGCCACTCAGGCGCCCCAAACATATTCAGATTTTTAAAGAATCATTACACAAGAACAGTGTAATTTCTTTATCAGAAAGGCCTAAGGACCAGGGCATAGGTCTACAAAGAGCAAGGTATTCAGAGCCAATAGCTCTTATAGAGTACGGGCTGCATTTCCTAGATTCTAGAGATACCCTCCACACCCTACCACATTTTATTCGTTTAAAAATCAAGATACATCTTATAATCAATGTATGGGAGTATATTTGTGTGTGTGTGTGTGTGTGTGTGTGTGTGTGTGTGTGTGATTCTGCTGAAAGAGGAAGGAACATAATACACATAATATAATCAATGGCAATCAGACCGGTGAATTATCTGCAGTTACTAAAATCAAATAGGAGCTCATTGTAAAGACCTATTATGATATAAATGAACAAACCACCTGTCTTTTTTCTCTGATTTTGTCCTTTTTCCTGCCTTTCCTTCCAAGTTTATTGCACACTATGTGGTAGTTGCTATACTAGGCAACTAAATCAGAACATTTGGTGGAGTGGGCCATGATTAGGGTTTTTGTTTTGTTGTGTTTGAGGCTCCCCAGGTGTTTCTTTTTTTTTTTAATATTTATTTATTTTTGAGAGAGAGACAGAGTGTGAGCAGGGGAGGAGTGGAGAGAGAGGCAGACACAGAATCCTACGCAGGCTCCAGGCCCTGAGCTGTCAGCACAGAGCCCGACGTGGGGCTTGAACTCATGAACCGTGAGATCACGACCTGAGCCGAAGTCGGACGCTCAACCGACTGAGCCACCCAGGCACCCCAAGCCTCCCCAGGTGCTTCTAAAGCAAAAGGAGCGATGTACCCCATAACCAACAAGGAAGTGCAGTTTCACAATGGTAAGAGAAGGGCAAATTAAAGGAAGTAAAATGTATGAAGCAACATCTACTCTCTGCCAAGCCTTTTGACCTTACTTCCTTTTTCCCATGACAATTCTTTCATCATCAAAGTTTACTGAGTGCCCGCTATATGTCAGACACAGTGCTAGGTCTTGTGTAGAGTGGTGAACAAGAAGGTAAGATGACTGCCCTAATTATGCTTATTGTCGATGAGATAAATAGAATTTTATAGCTTTGGAAGTGAAAGGGAAAATTTAAATTCTGACACTGAACACACCCGGATACCACTATCAGGGAGCTGGACTAGAATATGATTTGTAAGGTAAATTTGTTGCCCACCAATAGGCCTATAGGGCCAGGTAGGAAAAGATTATTTTGATGACCTGCTATTTCAGATTATGTCACCAATGTCTACCCGTGAGGAAGAGTGATGGAAGTCTCTGAGAGTAGATGGGTGTCTGTCTTTGCCTCCATGATAATGTCTTGCAAATCTCTGTCATATGCTGAAGGAGTTTAAAGGCATGGCCATACTAAGCAGTCCATATGCTCAAAACATGGTCAATTAAACCTCTGCAAAGCACTAATCACAGTCTAGCTCCTTCAAAATTTTATTATGAATACCATATATATATATATATATATATATATATGAATATATTATACTGTATCTGAGGTTAGGAAGCGTAATAATAAACAGACATCCACAAATGCACCAGCCATCCTAAGAACTGGTATGTTACCAATACCATTGAATGTACCCAGAGCACTTCTCTGTGCCAACCCTCTGTCTACCCCTCCAGAGAGCACCACTGTCCTGAAGTTGAGGTTTAAAATTTCCTTACTTTTGATAAAAGTTTTGCTACATATATACGTATCTCCAAATAATATATTATTTATTTTGGCGTTTATTTTGGTGTTCGTGGTTCGTTCTGTATGTATTCTTCCGTAGCTACGAGTCCTTATGTTGTTGCATTCATCTGTGGTTTATTAATTTCCTTTAATGACAAAAAATAGCCAAAACTATAAAACCCAAAAGAAAACATAGGAATAAATCTTTGTTACCTCGAGTTAGGCACTGGTTTCTTAGATATACTAGCAAAAGCATAAGTGACAAAAGAAAACAGAGACAAATTGGACTTCATCAGAATTGAAAACTTTGGGGCTTCAATGGACACCACCAAGAAAATGGAAGGCCAGTCCACAGAATGGGAGACAATATTTCCAAATCCTATGCTGGATGAAGGACTAATTAATATTCAGAATACATCAAGAACTCCCACAACTCAACAATAAAAAGGCAAATAACTCAATTAATAAATGGGTAAAGGACTTGAAGAGACATTTCTCCCAAGAATTTACAAAAATGAACAATGAAAAGCACATGGAAAGATGTTCAACATCATTAGTCATTAGAGACACGGCAGTCAAAACCACAAAGGGATAGTTCATACTAAAAATGTCAAAGTGTTGACAAAGATGTGGAGAAATTCAAACTCTCATCCATTGCTGGGGAAATTGCAAAATGGCGCAGCACTTTGGAAAGTTTGGCAGTTCTTCAAAATGTTAGATGTAGAGTTACCACATGACCCAGAAATTCCATTCCTATGGATATGGCCAAGAGAATTGAGAGAGAATTGAAAACACATGTCCACACAAAAACTTGCACATGAATGCTCATAGCAGCATTAGTCATAATAATCAAAAAGTGGGAACAACTGATGAATGGATGAATAAAATGGGGGCATATCCATGCAACGGAATATTATTTGGCAATAAAAATGAATGAAATACTGACACAAGCTACATGGATGAACCTGAAAGTATTATGCTAAGTGAACGAGGCCAGTCACAAAAGGCCACATGTTACGGGCTTCCATTTATAGAACAATGTCTAAAATAGGCGAATCCATAGAAAGGGTAGAGTAATAGTTGCTGGGAGCTGAAGAGAGGGAGAAAGTGGGCGTTACTGCTAAAAGATGAGGGATTTTTTGGGACATGACGAAAATGTTCTGAAATTAAATAGTGGTAATATCCTAAAAACCACAGATCTGAACATTTTAAATGGGTAAATTCTGCAGTATGTGAAGTGTATCCTCAATAAAGCTGTTATATAGTACAAAGAATTTCTGTGTACCCTTTATGTAGCCTTCAAATTATTAACATCTAACATAATCACCATGAACTCATTAAGGCCAGAAAGTTAATATTGACATAAACCATTTCCTATTCTACAGATTTTATTCAAAATTTTCCATTTGTCACCTAATAAGCTTTTTAGGGTCCTAGATCCAATAAAAGGTCATGCATTGTATGTATTTAGGTTTCAAGTCTCCTTAGTCCCTCAGGTTGGGTTTTGTTTGTTTTCTTTTCTTCTTTCTCTCTTCCTTCCTTCCTTCCTTCCTTCCTTCCTTCCTTCCTTCCTTCCTTCCTTCCTTCTCTCTCCTCCTCCTTCTTTCTCAACCTTCTTCCTCTTCTTTCTCTTCATCCTCTTCCTCTTCTCCTTCTTCATCTTTGGTTTTTCGTGACCTTTTGACCAGTACTAGCAATTATTTTGTGAAATGTCCCCCAATTTTAGTTTGCCTGGTGTTTCCTCATGATCAAATTCCTCTTAGACATTTTTTGAAAGAATATCACATTAGTGTTATTGTGTCTTCTTAGTACAATACATCAGAGGCATATAATATTGATCTGTCTCATTAATGGTAATGTTAACTGAGATCATTTGGTTCCTACATGCCAGGTTTCTTTACTGTGAAGTTACTAATTTTTTCCTTTCATCATAAATATTTTGAAGGGGAATATTTGAGACGACATTGATACCCTGTTTCTCATCATAGTTTCACTCACTGAATTTAGCATCCATTAGTGACTCTTGCCTGAAACAACTATTACTGTACTATTTGCCAAATAACGATTCCATTATTCCTTATACATTTAGTAATGGGAATATCCCTCCATTCATTTTTTAATTCATTTGTTTATACCATAATGGACTCTGATTCTAAAGCAATGTGTATTCTGTTTTATGAAACAGAATAATCCTTATTGTAGGCTTTTGGTAGATTTTTTATCAAGTCAAGGAAGTCTCATACTGTGCTAGGCTGAATAATCGCCCCTTCTCAAAGATACTCAATCCTAATCTCTGGTACCTGTAAATGTTACTTTATGTAGCAAATAAAAAAGGAAGAAAGGAACGAAGGAACAAAGGAGGAAGACAAACTTTGCAGATGTGACTAAATTAAGCATTTCGGGAGATTATCCTGGATTATCCAGAATGTCCCTAAATGCAGTCCCTAAAATGCCTCCTTATAAGAGGGAGGCAGAAGGATATTTGACCATAGACCAGGAGAAGTCAATGTGACCACAGAGACAGAGATTAGAATGATGTGGCCACAAGCCAAGGAATGCTAAGAGCCACCAGAAACTGGAAGTGACAAGGAATGTATTATCCCACAGAGCCTCTAAAGGGAATGGGTCCTTGCTGACACTTTGATTTCTATTCTCCAGAACTATGAGAAAATACATTTCTGTAGTTTATGCCATCAAGTCTGTGGTAATGGTATTATAGTAGCCATAAGAAACGAATACGGATACTGTTACTAGTTTGCCAAAAATCTTCTCGTAAGTGCATTTTAATTCTATCAAATCCACTTTTCGCATCTATTTAGATGAAACAAAAATGTTTTTCTTTTTTAAAATTTTAGTGTGGTGGGGCACCCGGGTGGCTCAGTCCGTTAAGTGTCCAACTTCAGCTCAGGTCATGATTTTGCAGTTTGTGAGTTTGAGCTGCATCTCAGGCTCTGTGCTGCCAGCTCAGAGCCTGAACCGTGATCTGGATTCTGTGTCTGCCTCTCTCTCTGCCCCTCTCCTGCTTGCACTCTGTCTCTGTCTCTCTCAAAAATAAACATTTAAAAAAGTTAAAATTTTAGTGTGGTGAATTTTACGATAGAATTTCTTTTCTTTTTTTAAAATTTTTAATGTTTACTCAGTTTTGAGAGAGAGAGAGAGACAGAGTGTGAGTGGGGGTGGGGGCGGGTAGCAGAGATAGAGGGAGACACAGAATCCAAAGCAGGCTCCAGGCTCTCAGCTGTCAGCACAGAGCCCGATGTGGGGCTCGAACCCATGGACCTTGCAATCATAACCTGAGCTGAAGTGGGCTGCTTAACCGACTGAGCCACCCAGGTGTCCCTATGATAGAATTTCTAATACAAAAGTGTCCTTGTATACACGGGATCAACTAAACTTGACCTTTTTTATTCATTGGTAGATCAGGTTGTTTTAACATCCTGTTTAGGATTTTTACATACATGCCCGTAAGTGAGATTGTTCTAGAGTTTTCCATCTTCTTCCTTAAATGTTTTTGATAACAACATGATAGTGCCCTAGAACAATTTGAGTAGTATTTTCTTTTTTTCTGTTCTCTGTAAAAAAGTCTGTATAAAATTGGATTAATCTATTTCATGAAAGGCAGAATTTATGTTGGTATGGTGTTTTTTTGTGGTGCAATTTTCACCTATTGACTCAATTTATTCAATGGTTAAGGACTATTATGGTTTTCTATTTCTCCTTGAATCAGTGTTTGTAAATTCTATTTTCCAAGAATTCTGCCCATTTTATCTGCTTAAAATTTGTTGCCATAAGTTTTTTTTCTAGTGATACTGCATTACGTTTTAAATCACTATACATGTAGTTTTCATCCTTTTTTGAACGTTACATTTTTGATACCTCAGTTACACAGATTTACATTTTCATTTGTATTTTTTGACATTTTAACGTATACTGTTATTTTTGGTTTCTAAACTAATTGTATATGGGCAGAGAATATGGGCTGTATGATGCAAATTCTTTAAAATATTTGAGACTTGCTGATTATGACGTTTAGAGATTTATATACATTCATTAAATCAAGCTCACTAATCATATTGTTCAACTCTTCTCTGTCTTACTGTGTTCCATTTTGGTTAATTTCTTCTAACCCGTGAATCTTATTGGCAGCAATGTCTAATCTGTTCTTTATCGCAAGCACTGGGCTTTAAATACAACAACTGTATTTTTCATTTGTAACAGCTCTTACTGGTTCTCCTTCAAATTGGCCTAGCCCTACTTGATGGTTCCTTGTTCACTGCTTATTTTAAACTCCATTTCTATGCGTGTAAATATTTCATACCTAGTTATTCTTTATTCTGTGCCTCATATTTCCTACATCGGAGGTGCCTTGGATAGCTCCACATTTTATAATTGCTTCCGCTTATCCTTAGCAATGGGTAGCCTGTTTCCCAGCACACTGGGTGATTTTTGATTATGAGATTACATTTGTGTCAAACTTAGCTAACAAAAATCTGAAAGATTTTGTTTTTCTTTTCTGTTTTTTTTTTTTTTTTCCGTTTTGTTTTGTTTTGTTTTTCGCTTTGAGGTCTCCTTCGGTTAAAAGCATCGCAATCACGTTTGTTGTAATTTGCTCTCAATTTAGTTTTATTTCAACGAAGGGGTCTTTCAGTGTCTACTTTATCATTGTGCTGGAAGCAGAAAATGAGTCTACCTTTTATCAACTCTACTGGTAACTATCTTTTTCACTAGGCAGACAATCAAGTCTTTTCGCTTTTTAACTCGTAAGCTTTCCTTCTTAGAGCAGTTTCGGCATACAGCAAAATACAACAGACAAATCCATTACATCCCCTGTCCCCACGTACGCACAAACTCCCCCACCATCGACTTCCCCCACCACAGCGGTACATTCGTTACAACACATGAACCTACACTAATACATCATTATCACTCAAAGCCCCTAGTTTACATTAGGGTTCACTTGCAGTATTGTGTATTCTATGGATTTTGACGAATGTATAATGACATGTCTCCATCACTGTAAGATCATACAGAATAGTTCCGCTGCCCTAAAGATCTTCTACACCCTGCCTATTCACCTCACCCTCCTCCCTAACCCCTGGCAAGAAGTGAACCCGTTACTGTCTCCATACTTTTGTCCTTTTCAGAATCTCATATAGTTGGAACATACCGTATGTAGCTTTCTCATACTGACTTCTTTCATTTAAGTTTCCTCTATGTCTTTTCATGGCTTGATAGCTCATTCTTTTTAGCGCTGAGTAATACTGTCCATTGTCTACACTACAGGTCACCTGCTCACCTACTAAAGGGCAACCTGTTGCTTCTAAGTTTTGGCAATCATGAATAACGCTGCTACAAACATCTGCATGAAGGGTTTTGTGTGGACATGAGTTTTCAACTCACTTGGGTAAATACCCAAGAATATGATTAGTGCATCATACGGTAAGAGTTGTTTAGTTTTACAGCAAACACACAAATGGACTGCCAAGGTTCTGTACAAATTTGCATTCCCACCAGCAATGAATAAGAGTTCCTATTACTCCATATCCTCCCTAGCACTTGGTGTTGTCAGTGTTTTGGATTTGGGTCATTTTAATAGGTATGTAGTGGTATCTTATGGTTTAAATTTGCAATTCCCTAATGGCATATATCGTGTTGAACATGTCTGCATATGCGTTCATCCCACCTGCATATCTTCTTGAGTGAGGTGAAGGTCTTAAGACTAGGCCTGGTGGTTCAGTTGGTTAAGCATTGGACTTTGGTTCAGGTCATGATCTCATGGTTCATGGATTTGAGCCCTGGGTCAGGCTCTGTGCTGACAGCTCAGAGCCAGAGGCCTGCTTCAGATTCTGTGTCTCCCTCTCTCTCTGCCTCTCCCCCGCTCAAACCCTCTCTCTGACTCTCAAAAATGCATAAACATTAAAAAAAAATTTTTAATTAAAAAACAAAAAGAGGGGCGCCTGGGTGGCGCAGTCGGTTGAGCGTCCGACTTCAGCCAGGTCACGATCTCGCGGTCCGTGAGTTCGAGCCCCGCGTCGGGCTCTGGGCTGATGGCTCAGAGCCTGGAGCCTGTTTCCGATTCTGTGTCTCCCTCTCTCTCTGCCCCTCCCCCGTTCATGCTCTGTCTCTCTCTGTCCCAAAAATAAATAAACGTTGGAAAAAAAAAAAAAATTAAAAAAAAAATAAAATAAAAAACAAAAAGATTTGGGTCCATTAAAGTCTTTGACTATTTTTTTTTTAATGGGGTTGTTCATTTTCTTATTGTAAAAACTTACAGTGCAGGCTTTCCTACCCTGGCATTGGTTCCTATGGAAGTTTCTGCTTGGATTAAGTTGTGGTATTGGCCTCTTTCTAATTTGTGGAGAAGTGGTTTGCCCTCTGACCTCACTCCTCTCACAGATCTAAGACGAGTTGTTGACTTTTCAGTTTGTTTAACTTTTTACTTGTTCTTGGGATCGAGTGGTAACTTCTAAGCTCCTTACATGCTGGACTAGAAACCAAAAGTCTGTTAAGTCTTTCTTATTTTTGTGTTTTCCAGGGTTTCCTATATAACTTTTATATATAGCACATGCTTAAGGACTTTTGCTAAAATTTGTTGAGCATCATTGATAATAGCTTATATTTTCAAGTACTTTCTAACCATTAGTCACTGTTCTAAGTGTTTTCACATACGTAATCTATTTACGTTCTCACAAGAACTCACCTACAAGTGCTATGATTATTCTCCTTTTATGGATGAGAAAGCTGAAGAACAGAGAGTTTAAGTATCTTCCTCCGAGGGGACACAGCCAGTGAATGGGGAACCAGAATTCAAACTCAAAATGTTTGAGAACCCATGCTCATAACCACCATTCTCTACAACACAGCTGACTCCTAAAATTCCTGATAATATTGTGACTTCGATTTAATCACGAAGAATTCCAATAGTCCAAGAGATTATTTCTCTTCCTAGTTATTTTGAAAACTGCTAATATATTTCAATTTACTGCCCAAAGATCTGAAGTTAATGAAAGAGAATGACTTTGAATACACATTCCCTGTAAGGCATTGCCAGAAAATGATTATATGTTTATGCAGTCCACACAGAAACTGATGTGGCCAGGAGTTCTTAGTTCCCAGAAACTGTCGAAGGTCTCCTCAGTCCATCAGAGATACTTCGTGTTGCCTAAAGTGAATCTAATACCAGAAAAAGACCTCCAAGTTCCTATGAATAGAAACATGTGCACTGTTTTCTATGACAAATTAGCACTGAGACTTGCATAAATATAACTTTGAGGGTACTAATGTTTTAAGCCAACGTAGGTTGTTCTGATTCTATTGCATATACATTGAGGTTCACCACCATTAACAGACAAGCCAAAGATCATCGTTGCCCTGGAGGCAACCTCAGCTGTAGCAAAATACATAGTCTGCTTTAGAAGCACCATTTTGTAGTCTGCCCATTTTGTTCTTTCTTTTTTTTTTATCTTTTAAAAAAAAATTTTTTTTAAAGCTTATTTACTTTTGAGACAGAGAGAGACAGAGCATGAACAGGGGAGGAGCAGAGAGAGAGGGAGACACAGAATCCGAAACAGGCTCCAGGCTCTGAGCTGTCAGCACAGAGTCCGACGCAGGGCTCGAACTCACGGACCGTGAGATCGTGACCCGAGCCGAAGTCGGACGCTTACCCAACCAAGCCACCCAGGCGCCCTTGTTCTCTTTCTTTATGGAAACATGGTTTATCTGTACCACTAATCTATTCTCTTTTTTATCTAACAACTTATTCAGAGCTTCAAGTCTCAAAAATATTCTGATTTCATTAAAATTTATATTGGTTGGTTTAAGACACATGGGAAACAAGGACAGAGAAGTCTACATATCAAAATATTGGGTTGTTTTTAGTCAATATAGTCTTTATCAGTTAAGATAAATGGATACTCCACGGATACTCTATGGCAATTAGCCAATATCAGGAGAGTTTATATTCTCAGGGGAGATGCACAGTCCACCCTATCCTCACGTGGTTGAGAAAAGAACCATATTCTAGTTAAATGTATACAGTGAGAAAATGTATCTCCCAAGGGCACAAAAAATGTACAAACTTCCTTATTTGCTCTCCCCTCAAAAAAACCCACTTTGCATTCTTTGATGTTATATTATAGTCTATTGTTTATGCCTTGAAAACACAAGCGTTCAGCTCTTTATGGCCTAATAAATTTGTAGATAAAATCTAATGATTTATGGAAAAGTTCATAAGATATATTTTTGATGTATCACTAATTTATGGAACTTATTTTTCATTCATTCATTCATTCATTCATTCATTCTTTAGATCTGCTCCAGTGCTGGAAATGACAGCCTGTAATGGCAGTCCAGTGTTCTAAGTGTGCCCATAGTTGTAGAGACAACATGGTCTGAGAGCTTGCAGAAGAGGACGCCCAGCTAAGTGCTTTAAACAGGTGTGCAGAGAAGTCTCCAACTGGCAAGCATGAAGGACCCCCCAAAAGAACCAAACACTAGGACGGTTGAAATTCTGACCTCATCCAGCCAGACCCTTTCTTTCCTAGAAAGCATTTCATAAAGTTCTGCAAATTTGTAATGCATTTGTAGACTGCATGGCATCGGCCTTAGATTATTTTCAGTAAAGGCTGTATGTATGTCTAGGGACTCAAATCATCAAAAAAAAAAAAAATGGGGCCTTCTAGGTCTGGCATATTTCAAAACACAATCTAGTAAGGGTACGTGTGGTGATGGACTCCCTTACACAGTAATGACAGCTGTAGCGTGAATAATCCTGAGGGAAAGTATTCCTAATAGAGACATCATAGACCTGTGTATTCCTCATGCAGAAAATGGTCGTAAAGGGTTTGGCTCAAATTAAAGCAATATATTTGGAGAATTTTTTGACCAGTGGAACTAAAGTATCCTGAGGTGAGGTTGCCTTTTTTCTAATTTATACAATTTGTGCTGGAGACCAGCTGCCCTGTTTTTGGCTTATCTCAAACATTACTCTTGCATCTGCCAGGAAATAGAGAGGAAGTGGATCACCTCGGGTGGTGATCTCGATCATGAGCACACTTACCCTGCAGAGCTGGCCCATATACCACGCCTGGG
Source organism: Lynx canadensis (assembly GCF_007474595.2). Classification (NCBI taxonomy): domain Eukaryota; kingdom Metazoa; phylum Chordata; class Mammalia; order Carnivora; family Felidae; genus Lynx; species Lynx canadensis. The sequence goes on from NC_044304.2 coordinate 120,265,314, forward strand.
ACAGATGATAAGAGCCCAAGAAGATCAGAGAAGGAAGTGAGAATAAAGGAGCAGCAAAGAAATTCACAGGCTGACTCTTCCCTCCATCACTTGCTCTTGGTGCCCATCCCTCACGGTGAGAATTCTAGGATCCATGACCCCTTTGCCTGAAGTTTCAGGGCTTCACGCTTTCACTTTCCTTTGGTACATCCAGCACCAAATCAGGCAGAACATCTCAGACAACGAAGTACTTGAATTTACACTCCTCAAGACAGAGACTCTTTCTCATTCATTGTTTCAACTTGACAGCCTAGCACGCTCTTGGGCTTAACGTAGATACTGAAAAAATGGTGGCTAAGCAATGGGAATGAATACAATTATTAGGTAAAATGCATCTTTTGGAATAACCAGTTGGCTGCATTTATTCCTGACTTCGTGGGGATTAATATTATAAAGCAGGCAATAAGGCAAAACCGGCTTCCACAGGCCAATCAACTTCTTGGCTCTGCTGTACTTCTTTTCTCAAGAAATGATGAGAGGTGGCATGTGCCAAAGAGAATTCCATTTTCAGGAACTATCAGGGGACAGTGATCTAATTAGAAGGAAAAAAAAACTTAATTCAACGAAATCAAACAGTAGGGGAGCTGTTATTTACATTTGTAAAATATCTTAAAGATAAAAACATGGCGGACGTCAAATTACAAACAAAAGAAAGTCACCTCTGCTCTAGATAATCTAAAAAGTTCTTGAAATCAACAGTAAAAGAAGTAACCCTCTTACCTTATAATTATCCATGATTTCAGCTAACCATAGCTTAACAGACTTTACTGTATCTTCTCGCATGTACTTTTCAACTTGGGATCCATCACTAAAAGTCCGGTTTCCCACGTGGATGGCTTGTCTCACTTGTGGGAGGGACAAAAATTTCCCATAGTAATTTTGGTCCTCGGGTTCCTGGCGGAAGGAGACATCAGAAAAATATCAGAGAACATGACTTGGTGACAGGAACAACGTGCTGGGAAAGCTTCAAATTTCTCAGAACATAAACCATCATGAACAAGATGAGACATGGCTGTTAACTCTGGTCTCCACCCTGACATTTTTAACTTGGGGGTTGTGAGGTAATTTAAATGTTACTGACAATAAAACTGGATGATCTGATACCTTCAGAGCCTAATAGCCAATTTGCAAATGCTCGATTTTCCTTTCTCAGTAACAAAACTTCTGCAGTCTATGACTCCAATCAACAGCCCCGATTGAGGCCAAGACCGGAAAAACGGAAGAGGTGAGATTATCAAAAGCCATTTGCTTCTTGTCGGAGGCTCTTCAGGAGGAGGGTCAAATAGACCACAGGAGCCGGGGTGGTGGCATGGCGGACTAAAAGCTGGGCTTTCTTTTGCATGTTCTTCTGTTTATTAAAACCATACATAGAAAATAATCAGCTAACCATAATTGAAAGGGGGAAATATACCAAGTGTAAAAACAGATGATACCTTATGAAGGACATCAGACAAAAGAAAAGTCGCCCATGATCCTTATTTAAAAAAAAAAAATATTGCATAAAAGTCTGTGGTATTGAAAAGTCTGTGATATTCATCATACTAAAAGACAAAGAAGTGCTATTTTAAAAAATGACAAAAATCATAAAAAAACTTAGAGTTTGAGATCAATAATTTTGTGCATCATCAATTTATGCTAATTTGTTGAATACATTAGTTTGTAAGGAAAAAAGAAATGTAATTACATTCTGTTTCTCTCTTGCCTACCATATGTTTTCCTCTTGGTAGACTCTAGATCCAAAACCACAGGGTTAGCAAATTCTATTGAAATTAGCTTTGTATTTTATTTATGAAATAGTTAATAAATAAGGCAATTTTAAAAACAAGATACATTGTCATATACACTAGACAAAGATTGTACAAATCCAAATCCCCACTTTGGCTCCCTTGGTTATATTTGATTAATTCTTCACAAAAGACATCAACTTTGGCCTGCTTTTATGAAAGAAAACTACTTGAATACTTTAAGAAATATTCCAGAAAGCTTGAAGTGAGGGCCATACTAAGCGCACAAACCTTCTTAAGTTAAAAGTAAAACAAAGCAAATATTTTTTTTTTTTTTTAATTTTTTTTTTCAATGTTTATTTATTTTTGGGACAGAGAGAGACAGAGCATGAACAGGAGAGGGGCAGAGAGAGAGGGAGACACAGAATCGGAAACAGGCTCCAGGCTCTGAGCCATCAGCCCAGAGCCTGACGCGGGGCTCGAACTCCCGAACCGCGAGATCGTGACCTGGTTGAAGTCGGACGCTTAACCGACTGCGCCACCCAGGAGCCCCAAAGCAAATATTTTCATAAAGGCTTTGGCAGTTTTGATTATCCAAGCTGCCTTAAGTACAGAACAAATAATGTGGACACTTTCAAGAAATTCACTACAGTCTTGGCGTTCTGGAACCTAATACCCAGAACTGCAATACTGGCCTATCCTTGACAAAAGAACTTTTATATCACAAGTTCTACTGGGGGGAAACTGTTAATCAGAGATTGTTCTGAGTTATCTGGAATATCATACATTCTTGATGGTCAGATTATAACATATACAACATCAGTGGGGGAAAAAAATCCTACAGATTAGTAGACCAAATAATGCACTACAGTTAGGACATATTTATCTAGTATAAAGTCAGCTATAGTATTTCTCTCTCTCTTTTTTTTTTAATATATGAAATTCATTGTCAGATTGGTTTCCATACAACACCCAGTGCTCATCCCAAAAGATGCCCTCTTCAATACCCATCACCTACCCCCCCTCCTTCCCACCCCCCTTCCCAGCTATAGTATTTCTCAAGTCGAAGGACGTTTGGTGTTACCAAAAGGTTTAAGCAAACACTAGTATAGTTTGTAAACTGTTGCACTCATTACCTTGCACTGTAACAGGTTATAGTAACTAGGACATCCTGTGACATTCTGGAAGTAAGAAGGGCTGTTTGTTAAGTCACCATCTAGTAGTTTATCCAGTACCTAGGTCGGGAGAGAGGGAAGAAACAATGAAAACATCAGGGTAGGTAAAAACGTACAGACATTTGTCATTGCGTTGACACTCCTCCATTGTTTTGTTCAACAACCTTTTATTGCACATCTTCTCTGTGCTAGACACTGTCTCAGGCATTGGGGACACGGCCCTGTGAACACGACAGAGCAAAAGTCCTCCCTAATGTAGCTTATATTCTAGAGGAGGACAATAAGCAAGCATTCATAGGAAAAACATGCAGTAAGGTAAGCGTGAGAAGTCCTAAGGAGAAAAGTAAAGAGAAGAAGAGTAGGGAATGTCATGGGGGTGTGTGGGCCTGTGTGTGTGTGTGTGTGTGTGTGTGTGTGTGTGTGTGTGTAAGCACGGATGCCGCGGGGAGGAGGAAACAGAGGTCTCACTGAGAAAGTGGCGTTTGAGTAAACACCTGTTGGAAGGAAGGAAGTGGACCATGGAGACATCTAGGGAAATAACACTCCAGGCAGGGGAAACAGTGAGCCCAAAGGCCCGACTGTGGGAGTGAGCTTGTCGGGAAGGACAGCCGTAACACGGATGGCTGACCACTCACCCACAGTTTGAGGAGAGAGGGCAGAGGTTATGGACAAATGCGCAGGTGCTTGGAGTTCGTGGAAGTTCCCTTTGGACTCCTGACCTTAAAAAGTGGTCATCACCGGAGGTGAGAGCAGTGGTTGTGTGCTCTTCTCCAGTCACGTGCAGCTGCACAGAAGCAGGTGTGGGGTGCTAGAGTGGCACTTGTAGCCAGGATGGCGGTCCAGCCAAAGGAGGTGGACTGACCTTGAATTTCAGTCGGGTAATTAGAGAAGCTAAGATTTAGAGGGGTTAAGGATCATGAAACTGTAGTAGGATCAATGGACCGGAAGACAGTGGGGTTGCAGGATGGTTATTTGAGTTTGTATATTCAGAAAAGTGAGCTGGCACAATGGCAATCTGAGATCGTGGAGTGATTTTCAGATTTGTTTTTGGGAGGGGGACTGAACAGCTAAGGTAAAGAGGAGAACAAGATCACTAAAAGAGAGGAAGCTAAAGAACTAAGGGGCCAGGTATTAAAAGGGTCATTCATGTGGATACTGTGATCACTAGAAACAATGGCAAGCATGATACCCTTGAGAGAGAAGGACAGTGAGGCAGGAGCTACAATACTCAGAGGATGAGAAGGAGAAAGCCAGAGGGTTGTAGGTAACTACAACAAGAAGTGGTGGGTGGTGGGGCGCCTGGGTGGCTCAGTCAGTTAAGCGTCCGACTTCAGCTCAGGTCATGATCTCGCAGTCTGTGAGTCTGAGCCCCGCGTCGGGCTCTGCACTGACAGCTCAGAGCCTGGAGCCTGCTGCGGATTCTGTGTCTCCCCCCACTCTCTCTGTTCCTCCCCCCACCTCTCAAAAATAAACATTAAAAAAAAAAAGTGGTGGGTGGTATCATGTGAGGATATGAGAGTCAACACTCAGAGCTTCCAGAAGGATATGATCTGGAAGTAGCACTGAGGAGCAAGGACACCCCCTCTAACCTCCTAACCAAGTGCCTTACAGAGTAGGTAAGAAAGAACCCAGCCCCTGTGTGGTGGGGGGGGGGGGTGAGAGCGGCAGCAGCAGGGCTGAAGCAGGCTGTGGGGTAGGGCAAGAAGATGAAAGGGATTGTCATAAAAGAGATTGAGAACACTGGGACGTTTTGGGATGAGGAAATTGAGTCTGTAAGGAGCTCTTGTAAAAGGATGAATTCGGCACATTTTCAAAATCGACGATCAGGTGCGATTTTAGGTTTTCTTACAAGGTAAGAATATAGGTTACCACTATCCTAGTTCTACAGGGGAGGAAACAGGCACACAGACGTTAAGCCACTTGCCAAGGACGCCTTACTAATAACGTCAGACTTGAGATTCAAGCCCAGGCCACGCCTCTTCAGCCCATGTGTTCTACCACACACACCCTAGCTCCCCAAGGGTCACACTGAGGTCTCTCGTAGTCTTCAATTCTTTCTGTCCATGCTCTTGGGTTTAATACAAAATTTTATTATTGTATTCGATTAGTTTTCTGCATCAAAGTTAATTAATCCAAGTTACTGGGGCCACAGGCCTAGGCACCATGTATGAAAAGGATCATCGCTGTAGAAAGGAGAGGAGGCAGTAAGTATGCTCCAGCAATGCCACGGTCGCTCAGGACCACTGGCTCTGGCTGTGCAGATTGTGCACGTCATGGGGATGCCTGGTGGAGGGGTGAGAAGGGCCGGAGAACCAGCCAAAGTTCTGTTGCCAAGCTGGATAACTAGGTTTGGGCTGCATTTGGAGAAACAGCCATTGTGTGAGCCATCTCATGGCTCACGTATGAGACAGCTCATACAATGGTGGCGTCCACTTGCCAAGCCCTGAATCCATAGGACTATGTCAGCCCAGAGGGAGACGCCTTTTTCTAAATTGTCCACCCAGAGGGAACACTGTAGGCCAGCAGTAGTCCTGAATGGAAGCAGCATTTGGGGTATTTATCTTTAGAAATGATCAACGCCAACGGAAGATGAATTCAATCCTTAAGCATGGATCTGATTTCAGAGTAAAAAATCATTTGTTATCAAACAAATAAAGAAGGTGGGTGGTCCAGACCTGTGAAATCCAGTTTCTGGTTGAAACTTGCTTCACAAAAAGAACTCTGTGATCCAGAACATTGTCATGATAAGGGAGACAATACAGGACCAGAGACGGGCCACTGTGCACCTTGCAGAATGTCTAAATGTCCCAGGATATTTATTTTTATCTTTTTATTTAAAAAATTTCTCTTAATGTTTACTCATCGTTGAGAGAGAAAGAGCATGAGCAGGGGAGGGGCAGTGAGAGAGGGAGACACACAGAATCTGAAGCAGGCTCTAGGCTCCACACTGTCAGCACAGAGCCCGGCATGGGGCTCAAACTCACAGACCACGAGATCATGAGACCTGAGCCGAAGTCAGTGCTTAACCGATTGAGCCACCCAGGTGCCCCTGTCCCAGGATTTTTATAGACTGCCTGAAAGTTAGCCACAGGAGAAATACTGGGGTGGGAATGGTGTTGGGGCGGGGGTGGATTCTAGCTCTAGGCCTTCCAGAATCTATTAAGTGGCTTCTGGCAATTAAAGGCAGGCCCTCTGGGCCTTAGCCTCCTCCCCAAGGAAGTGTGGACGTGTGTGTGTGTGTGTGTGTGTGTGTGTGTGTGTAAGGGCAGAGGATGATCTATAAAGTTCCCTCCAGCTCTGAGTTACTGCTCTTTGATTAACTAAATCATTTTAAGGGACCAGAGCATCAAACAGGCTCTATTATTTAGGCCTGTGATTTTGACATTTGTATTCTCTCGGGTCTCAGGATTTCTTGGGAGACTTCTATTGCATATACTGAAACACATTTGACGAGTACTTGCTTACTTTCCCAAGTGCCATTTTATCTATTTCCCTTGAAAAGAACAAAGGTTTTTTTGTTAATTCATCACTCCAAATATTGGACCGATGGTCACAGAGACATTGCATACCTTCAAAGATTTCAGGTTTTGTTGTTGTTTTTGTTTTCGTTTGTTTTGTACTGTATTTTGGTGCTTTCTGCATTTTTTTTCCTGATGAATCTAGTTTGGCAGAAACTCTAACCTTACAGGGCGTCTCCTCATTACCTCCGAATGCAAAGAATAACCTGAACTTGTCAACTGTTTCACTAAACCTGTGGGTGCTCAGGCTACCGCATCATGCATCATGGACATCTTTTCTGCTTTCCTTATCCCTCAGGGCCAATCAGATGTTTTTCCTCTTAACATCGATAATTCTTGGATGCTTCCTCGCAAACACATCAAATATCTCACTTGCTTATTGGTCTCACATGATGTAAAATTTGATATTAATTTTAAATTCTAACGGTTCAATCCTTTCACCCTTTCCACTTACTACAACAGACAGCCTAACACTAGACTGAAAATAGTCATCGCAAGTTGAAAGGCAACCCTCCCTGTCCCCATAAGATCCCTCTTCCTTGGCATTTACAATTGCACAGGAGATTCTGAATCCACACTCTGTAGCCACACCAGGCGCCCTTACTTATAAAATGGAGCATTTTATATTTGTTACCCCCTTCTAAGTTTGTATGTCTCTCGTTTTGATCTGAACCAGCTGACCTGCAGTGCCTAGAAGACTGCTAACACCAGGCCTCAGCATTAATGATACAGGATGTGCTCCCAATAACAAAAAGACCGAAGTCCTCAAAATGCAATCCTTGCCTCATTTACTGGTGTAGAAAACATGATGGCTCTATGGCAAAAGCAGCAAAACAAAACAAAACAAAACAAAACAAAACAAAACAAAAACCCTTCAGGAAGACTGTGGATACACGGTCTTTGTGTGCACTGGCAAAACCAAATCAAACCCAAACAAAACCCCGAATGTCTTAGTATCTAGTATATAGTCTCAGATTTGAAATAACTCTCCCCCCAACAAAAAGGGTGAGGAATATACCATATTATTTGATCCTCAAATTCAGCTTTGGGGAAGTAATGTGACAATATTTACAAACACCAGTGGCCCTCTGTAAAAGGTGCTGGTTTCTATACTTCATAACCTTTGTTCCTGACGCACAGGAACGTGTGACATTTGTTACACACTGGGGCCACTTCTCCAGCTGAAACACTGTGTGTGGATAGAGCATAGGTTGAAGCACATGCACCCACTTTCTGGGTAGCCTTTCTTCTGATTTCTTTGTGATAGGGTATGCCTTTAGGGCTACACAGCATTTAAAGAAATCAAAACAGTTAACGAAAGACACAGTTAGATAAACACTCCAAGGTGATCGAAGGTTTAAAATACAGCCCAAGTAAATTCAAAGAGGCCGGGACAGTTCTTTTCTCCATTTCCAGCCCACACATCTGCCTCCTGAGCTCAGACAGCATCCCAGATAGACCTTCTCTAACAACAACAAAATGCCTGAGTGCCATGGGGATTCTAGGACCCTCCTCAGATGGTTCTCATTGCTCCAGGGCAACGCAGGCCCCAGAACTCACTTCAAAGGCTTGAAACCACCTCTCCTCCCTGATGTATTTCACGCAGTCATCACACTGCTTCTGGAAGTACTTTCTCTGCTTCTCATCCAATAAGCCAATTTGGTACAGGAATGTTGCATAGCCCCCTATGATCTGAGGAGAGAAGAGAAACACAAATGCCACACGGAGAGAAAGAGAGAAGTTAGGGACCCACTTGCTTGATGAAATAACCCTTTGTAATTCATTGAGTGCGTGCTGAAATTAGCCAAGCAAGACAATTACACACACACACACACACACACACACACTCACACACACAGATCTCACAGAACACACAACACGTACACAACACGTACAAACATACACAATACACATACCACACACAATGCCCACACATACCACAAGCATACACACACAACCCACATGTGCACAAAATTCACACAAACGTATCACACACACGTGCGTGCCCCACATTCGCACTCACACCCAATCTAGGCTGACATAGGGAGTTGACAGCTTAAAACATTTTGTAAAAATTGGAAGATTTCAATCATTAGAAAATCAACTGGGCAACATTATTTCCTTCTACCAAGTTAGGTCTCTAAGGTAAGAGGAGCCTCCATTTGACTAAAGGGGATTTAATCTTTTCAGGGACAGAACAGAAAAGAAAAAGGAGACACCTACTGATTCGGGATCAGAATATGCGTCCCCAATAGCAACTCCTTTCAGGTTGATTTTCGTTGTCATCACAGGGTTCAATGTATGGATATAGTGTGCAAGGGCTGGCACGTACTTCCCTGCGTAAGACTGAGAAGGGCGGGTGTTAAAATGAACCATCACAAATTGGTGCTATAAAAATTATGTGTTTATGGGGCGCCTGGGTGGTTCAGTCAGTTAAGCGTCTGACTTCAGCTCAGGTCACGATCTCGCGGTCCGTGAGTTCCAGCCCCGCGTCGGGCTCTGGGCTAATCGCTCAGAGCCTGGAGCCTGCTTTGGATTCTGTGTCTCCCTCTCTTTCTGCCCCTCCCCAGCTCACACCCTGTCTGTCTGTCTCTCAAAAATAAACAAACATTAAAAAAAGGTATAAAATTATGTGTTTAAGCTAATTAAAGAAAGACAGCAGTATTTCCACATGAGACATACCATATATTTTCTTTACCTTACGCTGTAAATTCCACAATAGCACAGAGCTGTTACTTCTTTTGGCATTCCAAATAGCACCCGTGACATGCAAGTCATGGGTGAGGTGCACAAAAAATGACAAGTGGATGTGTAATAGGCGAACAGTCTAATTTCCTTCCAAAATAACATGGGCCAGTGAATACAATTCCGCCACCCACAGAACCTTTCTTACCAGAAAGCTCCATTGAAAACTTCATTTACAAAGAAAAAGAAACCCCCAAGGCCAAAATTAAGATTTCAAAATACTTACGATGATGCAGCTTGAAAGCAACATGTATTAAAGCAAGAGGAAAAGGAAAGTAGTATTTATTGGCTACTGAAATTGTCACTTGACAACTATCTCTGTTTCCAACCTTTCCAAGTACAAAGTTCTTTTCCAATTTTAAAATATTTTGTGGATGCAAACATTATAATTCTGCTTTTAGATTATGCTGACAAAAGCTACTATTCAGGGAGATTTAAAAAATCGTTTTGTATTTTTTACATTAAAAAGCTTCCTTTTGGACCATCACCTTCATGTCTAATATCAAACTTCATATGTTCAAAATGAAGCTCTAATCCCCAAGCCTTCCAACAGCCTCTCTATTATTAACTCTATTCTAACTGCTTAGACCAAAAATCTTGGTGCCATTCTCCCCCCCCCCCCCCCCGCCACACACACACTCTCTCTCTCTCCCCACAAAAGTTCATCAGCGAGCCTTGTCAATTGCACCTATTCTGTCAAAATAGGTCCAGGATCCGGTGTTTTCACATACCCATATTTCATCACCTTGCTCCAGGTTTGCTCCTCTTTTGCCTGGATTATTGCAGTGGCCAAACCACCACCCCCTGCCCCCACTGTTGTCCTTCCCCTCATCCAGTCTATTTTCAAGATGGTGGTCTACTAGAACATAAATCTGAACCCTCTGATGACTTCTCATCTCCTTCAGAGTAAAAGCAAAAGTGCTTTTTTGGAGGCATAAGGATTGGCATGATCTGGTCACTTCATTAACACTATCCCCTGCTACCTTTTTGCTCATTCCTCTCCAGCCCGTCTTGGACCATAATCATGATTGTGATCCATACTGGCCCCTTCCACCAGGGCCTTTGCATTAGTTGTTCCCGCCACCTGGAATGCTCTTCCCTCAGTGTCCTTATGGTTAACTCCCCTATTTCCTTCAGTGAAGCCTTCTAGGGATGCTTTTCCTCTAAAATTTGGACACCCCCTTTTTTTGACATTTAATATTTCTTTTCTCTATGTTTGCATTGAATCCTATTCACTTTCCTATACACTTCAACTAATTCATCTTGTGCATCGTTATTCTCCCATCCACACTAGAACCAAAGATCCACGAACACGTCTGGGCTCCACGTCTGTTTTGTGGGTTAGTATGTCCCCTGTGCCTGATGCTGTTTATCTGTTAGTGCTCAGTAAACAGTCATTGAATGAATGGTCTTGAATTAACTTACTTGCATTTGAAAAACGCGAATGCATGTGTGTTCAAAATAGACTAAAGGCATCATGTGGGTACTTATGAGTCTGCAGACCCTTTGTAATATTTCCAAGGCTCTGCAGGGGTCTGTAGTTCAAAGGCTGGGAGCCCCCGAGAGCTCTATTAATTCTACACCATAATCGCATGCTGGAGATGCCATTACTCCCATTTCAATATGGGGGCATTGAGGCTCAGAGATGTTAAGTGGCAGAATCAGAATCAAACCTGCCCTGACCTGCTCCCAAACTGACACTCCTTCCAAGGTATGATACAATTACGTAATCTGCGTAATTTATACAGGATCTCCTCACTGATGCAGACCTCTGTGGAGTAGTAATTATTTAGGCAAAGTATTGACTCAAAACAACGTATCCATTCATAACCATGAGCACATTTTAGAGTCCTTGTGGTAATAAGAAGATGTGTTTACATGCCTGAAATGCAGTTTGCTGCCCAAAAGTGCTATATTCTCTTGTGAGGAACAATAAGTGAACATTTATCGAATATAATTTCTGTAAGGTGAACAAAAGAGGCCAAATTTCCTTGAGTAATCGTTTCAGTGGTAAACCTGTATTGTACAGTCTTCATTCAGTAATGGTTTATTAGGCAACTCTTCTGTCAAAGGCATCACAGTAGATATTTGAGAAGGCACGAAAATGAATACAACACAAGACTCGTAAAGCTAATGCTTTCTTTTTGAAAAAATATTACAGAAAACTTGACTCAAATGTGATAGGGCAGGGGCGCCTGGGTGACTCAGTTGGTTAAGCGTCCGACTTCGACTCGGGTCATGCCCTCCCGGTTTGTGAGTTCGAGCCCTGCGTTGGGCTCTGTGCTGACAGATCAGAGCCTGGAGCCTGCTTCGGATTCTGTGTCTCCTCCTCTCTGCCCCTCCCATGCTCATGCTCTGTCTCTCTCTGTCTCTGTCTGTCTCTCAATAATAAATAAATGTTAAAAAAATTTTTTTTAATGTGATAGGGCAAAGTCTACCATTTCATGGATTATTATTCTCACAAGGTGTACCTTGCCCAGCACATAGTAGGACCATGAAGACACATTTGAGAAATGAATGACTAACCTGTCATTACTGCTAAACATTTTTTCTCTATTGGAGGTCATCCCTTAAGCTGTCTTGTTATAAGACCTAGCGATAGAACATCTCTTTGGCTCTTTCTGAGATGGAAGGGTGTGTACTTTAAATTGCTCTGTTGAAGGTGATGACAAATTTAGGCGAAAACAGCCACATTTTTATGGCACCTTTCCTCCCCCTCCACCCCCCCCCTTGACCATCATGTGTATCTGGGATATATCCAGGCAGGAAATTAAGAAGGAACATCCACTCAATTTCTGAGCATCTACTATGATCTACTATGAACAGGCTACCTCCCCCACTTTAATTTGAGCCACCTGACAGTTAACATTATCTTCCTATGTTTTAAAACGATGAAAGCAAGGGTCTATGCATTTCAATCACGTGCCTGGCTGGGATTTCATCTAGGCTTGGTTGCCTCCACATCTCCCATCTCGTATCAAATCACATTTCAGTCAAGGGTCCTGGAATAGACTATGAGTCTATGAGTCTCCCAAGCTGGGGCTCAGCCCTGGGTTTATGCCCTACAAGCTTGCTAAGTTGGCCATTCAAAGAAAACACGGGTAGTTCTACAACCATGTCCAAAACAGATTCCTCACTGTTCAGTCCACATCTGCTCTCCTAACGATGATGTTTATCTCATTTTTGCTTTCTAATGACTATCACACACTTCCGTGCCCTGTGTCAGTGTGACAAATCCTTCACTGCTGTTTTCATTAATCATTCCATTGGTTGAGTGGCTCAGGCTGTCACACAGTAGACAATTATGGGATTATTTTATGGAAAACAGACACTGAAACATTATAATGAAATTTCAATTATTTTCACTCTCCTTGTGGAGACATTTATTTATTTATTTATTTGCAAGATCGGGTTAGTTTATTCTTCCCAAGTCATTTATTTCTCAATTTAACGATCTCTGACCACCACAGCACTTTCAAAGACAACCAGACAATAAATCAAATGTTTTATTTACCCAGCTTTCTCTTTTCTGGATGTATTTTAAATAGAATAGAGACATATATTTTGGGGAGAGACTTTAGGTTTGTTCACCTATTAGAAATGAACTCTATGGCCCTTAGGACTTCCAGTCACAATCCTGTAATTTTATGAACTCTTGTTTCTTTTGTTCTGAGTCCTGCCTATAACGACGATGGGAACAACAACCAGCACACTATCAGCCCTGTGGTTTCTCCGATCTCTTGCTGGTGTTCATCAATGTGGGCAGCAGCTGGCCGGCGAAGCTCCTAAAGCCTGTGAATTAGCACTAACCTTCTACCAGCAGATCAGACCCTGGCCTCATAAAAGCTCGAAACAGCATCAAAGCGATTATAAAAGAAGAAAAGAGGAAAAGCGTGGCCACTAACTATCTGAACATATATTGTTTCAGAATTCAGCAGTGACCCTCGAATGAGGACCTCAGCCAGACAAAGGTATTTTTCTTTTTTTTATTTTTTTTTTTTAATTTTTTTTTTCAACGTTTTTTATTTATTTTTGGGACAGAGAGAGACAGAGCATGAACGGGGGAGGGGCAGAGAGAGAGGGAGACACAGAATCAGAAACAGGCTCCAGGCTCTGAGCCGTCAGCCCAGAGCCCGACGCGGGGCTCGAACTCACGGACCGCGAGATCGTGACCTGGCTGAAGTCGGACGCTTAACCGACTGCGCCACCCAGGCGCCCAACAAAGGTATTTTTCTAACACAATCACTCAAATTAGGTTAGCCATCGACACGTCAGGATTTTAGTCCGCCCTTATTATTCCTTCCTAATATTTAAAGAAGCTTCAAGCTGCAGTTTCCAGCACCGTTGTTGTGTGGCTCACGTTTTCCCATGGTGACCATATTTTGAGGTCGGCTCTGACAAGGAGGACCAGAGATATTAAGGTGTGTTTGTATATGCTTGTATTCCTGGGGCTTAAAAAAGCAATAAGCCTCCAGTTTTCCTCTTACATCGGAAGGATCTCGGAATTCAGCTCTCAGTCTTGTATTTCCCCCCACGAGAGGAAAAGGTCTCAACATCACAGCTGAACAGTGGTTTTCAATCTCAGTCTGCAATCTTTCTGAGTTCTTAAAGGATGTTTGGAACAGCCTAATGGAAATCACGTTGGGAGCATATTGTACTTGTAAAAATAGTCTAGAGAGAATGTAATGCTTGGTTAATTATCCAGATGTGTAAAAGCACAATGAACTAGGGACTTAAAGAAACTTGTAATTGCGTATTCCGTCGCAGCCCTCCCTTCTTACATGTTCCCGCAACATTCACAGCGGGCTTCCTGTACCCCTGCCACCCGGTTACTTTTAAAGGAGGAAAAAAGATTTCATATCTAAAATCAGCTCCCCTAGAAGAAAAAAAATCGTGTCAGAGAATAATACTATAATGGAAACAATGTCCTCTTGCAGAAATTTCACATATGTTAGCAGTTACTATTGTTTAAGCTGCTCTGCGTTTCTCGTCTGCATTTCTTACTAAAGTTTAGGTAAAAAAAAAAAAAATAGGTGCAGCTATACTCATTCTCTGCCTTGCTTCTAGGTATACGTTTTATGGTAAAACATGTGGAACCTTCACCCAGGATAATGAGCAATGGCCTTGGAAATGAGACACACTGAAGCCTGGACACAAAGCATCACTGTCCACGGGTCCTAGTTCCTAAGCCCTGCCTGGAAGTGGAAAAGGCGGAGTTGTCAGCCTCAGGACTGGTATGTTGAGCACCCCCTGCTCTGCTCTGTCCCCGCTCCCCCAGCCACTCCACCTGGAATGAACATCTCTTTGAAGAACTCACCTATGGGCTGGTCATAACTCCTTCGTGTCCCCAGAAGGACACAGGGCAGGCTACCCTTCTGGAAGGAGTCATAGCAGTGCTGTATCCTCTAGCATATCACCAACCACAGACTGTTGGTGGAACCACCCCCACTTTTGGAGGCGATCAAAGAGAATAAGGGGATATGCCTTGAAGAGAGCTTTATACACACATTGAAAAACCTCAAAAACGGGGGAAGAGCCCAAGTGTAATGGAGTAACAGATGATACAGCAGCCCAGAAGACAGGACTGAGTGAGAGGGACCTTGACTTCATCTGGCCTCAGGGTAGACTCTTATTTCACTGGGGACCATTATTTTCTCTGAGAGAAGACGTGTGTCCTTAAAATGGCCAGTTGAGAAAATTAATGAATGGGGAAAGCTGGAACTTCGGTATTGTGGTAATCTGTACAACTTCTTAGACATTTCTAGACCATGTGTCATCTAATTTCCAGACCACACTGCTACAATTAAAAAAAAGAGGGGCGCCTGGGTGGCTCTGTCGGTTAAGTGTCCGACTTCGGTCATCTCACAGTCCGTGAGTTCAAGCCCCGCGTCGGCCTCTGTGCTGACAGCTCAGAGCCTGAAGCCTGTTTCAGATTCTGTGTCTCCCTCTCTCTCTGCCCCTCCCCTGTTCATGCTCTGTCTCTCTCTGTCTCAAAAATAAATAAACGTTAAAAAAAAATTTAAAAAAAAAAGGGCAAAAAGAATAAAAGAAGGCTCCCAACAAAAGTATGACTTTATCTAAACATCTATTGTTCTGCAAAATGAGCTTAAAAGAAATGTAGAATCTCTAGGAATAGACACATAAGAAAAACATCTTGATCTGTATCTCTTGGTCACGTATTTATGCAAAGGTACACACTATGCGGCCTCCCAAATGATATATTCTTATTTTGTATTCAAAGGATGCTTCTCTAAAAAAAAAAAAAAAAAAAAGAATCCAGCACAGCCAGTATGGAAAACAGTATAGAGGTGCCTCAAAGAATGAAAAAAAGAACTACCATATGATTCAGCAATTCTAGTTCTGGAAAATATATCCAAAGAAAACCAAAACACTAATTTGAAAAGATAGCTGTGCCCTCCCATGTTCACTGCAGCATTATCTACAACAGCCAAGACATGGAAACAACCTAAGTGTCCATCGATGGATGAATGGAGAAAGTAGTTGTGGGACATACATACAATGGAATATTATCCAGCCATGAAAACTGGGGAAGCCAACTATTTATGACAACATGGATGGAACTTGAAAGCATTATGCTAAGTGAAATAAGTCAGACAAGGAAGACAGTGTATGATCTCACTTACATGTAGAATCTAAAACACACACACACACACACACACACACACACACACACACACAGAAAACAAAGAAAAAGAGACTAGACTTGTGGTCACTAGAAGCAAAGGATTTGGGGGAGGGGGAGTTGGGGGAAGGAGGCCAAAAGGTACAAACTTCCAGTTCTAAGTCACAAATTCATTTTCAATTCTAAAAGAAATATTGGCAGGTCACATGACATGAGCTCAAGAGTTAAAGCGGCTTGGGGGCGCCTGGGTGGCACAGTTGGTTAAGCGTCCGACTTCAGCCAGGTCACGATCTCGCGGTCCATGAGTTCGAGCCCTGCGTCAGGCTCTGGGCTGATGGCTCAGAGCCTGGAGCCTGTTTCCGATTCTGTGTCTCCCTCTCTCTCTGCCCCTCCCCCGTTCATGCTCTGTCTCTCTCTGTCCCAAAAATAAATAAACGTTGAAAAAAAAAATTAAAAAAAAAAAAAGAGTTAAAGCGGCTTGGATGTCATCTAATAAAATTCAGCAAGTTCTAAGCTTTAATAAATAATTGCATTCCATGGACTTCAAGCCTTTATATCACTTGAAACTTTCATTTACTCCATAAAACTTTATGATCAAAGCTAAGTCTTTACGATTAAAACTCAGCCTTCGCCAGAAAGACAGAAACGTGCAAAAGGACAAGGAACTTCTTTTATGTTTGTATAAGGTTGATAACCGTTAGAGATTCTGCACGAAACAGGGAAGGGATGTTGACTCCCCTCTAAGCACAGTGCACCTGCTTTCTGGAAGAGGCAGGTCTTAGCGATGGAGGTTTTGAGGCTCCGGACAGCATCTACACAAGCAGGGTTCCAATCTTTAGCCAGTTTCTTGTCTACAGTCTTTGGGCTCCGGAATCCAGCTGCTTAGTCCCAATCCTCACTGAGCGACCTTGGTAAGACCTACCTCGCCTCTCCAAGCCTCAGTCATCTCAACTGTATGATGGGGACGATAAGAATAGTGCCAGCTTCAGAGGGTTGCTATGACATACATAAAACAGTGCTTAGCCCCATGCCTGCCCTACAATCCACTCTCAGTCTTCTCAAATAAGAGCTACAAATAAAACTAGTGAACTATAGACTCTTGAAGGCCTCCTTCTAGCTGCCAGATTCAAGCCTAGGCTAAAAGGATACTGGTGTGGGACTGCAGAATAGTTCTCTCCCGCTCCTTGCTAGTATATCAGTGCTGGAAAATTCCCGATTACAACTATGCCTTCTATTCAAATACAAGCATGTTGAGAGTAAGTTTAATTTATCAGATCCTTTCTAATGGACAGTGCACTGATGGCAAGTCAGAAAGGGGGAGAGGAACAAAATAGTCATGATGGAGAAACAGGACCTGAGCACAATATAACCAAGGAAAGAAAGGGAGGCTGGGGGTGGGAGGTAGGGTACCGGATGGACCTGGAAAATAAACGAGTAGAAAGGAGGGTTCTCAGGGCCTGGGACACAGAGCAGGGAGACAGGGGTGATGGAAGGGAGATGAAAAGAAACTGGTGAGAAATATCATCAATATTTTTATTTTGTCCAGCAACAACCTTGCACAAGGCTGCTCTGTAACATTCAACAAACACTTTGCTTAGTAGTGCAGGAAACACATTACACAAACACGGCTCTCACCTACTGGGAGCCTGCAACCCGAACCCAGTGGACCATGATGATTCCAGTAAATGTTGTCAGACTCCATGATCCCAGCAGGACTTCACTCATGCAGATGAAGATAAAGTATCCTATTAAGCTCACTAATTTTTAAATAGCTTCAAAGCTTTGCCTTTATTTGGCCCTCACATTAACCATGGTTGCAAAATTGCCTCTGAGGCAACTTGGCCCCTTCCTCCCGATCAGGGAGAGATGCTCAGTTGTAACCACATATTCTGCCATTTTGGACACGCTCCCCATTCATTGCCACAACCACCCATAGGCACGGAATCTTTCCGGGGAGAGGAGGCAAAGCCACACGCTCAGAGAACAATGGGCAGTCCCCCTTCCTCCCGCCGCCACCTTCCTGCCTTCCAGTGAGGGCTGTTTTGCTTTAACTTCTAGCTGGGCCCACGTACACTTGAGAGGATTCTCAAGTGAGTCTGTACCTCAAGACCAAGAGCAATCTCACTAATAGTTACTGGCTCAGAAAGGATAACCCTTATAAAGAAAGTTAATTATGTGAATTAAATGCAGCTTGTTTCTCTTTTTGAAGTACATTTTTTTCATGCCTTGAGGAGGGTGATTTACAGACACATTTGTCTCTCTTTAGAGAAAATTAATTCCAGTTGGTGTTCTGTGCCGAAATGGAGAGAAGGAGGGAAGGAGACAAGGCGGTTCTTCCTTCTGGATCGTACCGCCTTCAGATCCCACAGTATGCCTGGTTGTGGGCTCGCCAGGGTCCACACGGCTGTGGCAGGGGGCCTGGGTCAGTCCCGGCACGTTTTGCTACTACCCCAAACTTTCAAATATCATCTTCTAAGCCCCACCATCGTTGTTTAGACAAAGCAAACTATTTCTTTTGAAGATGATTTCAAAATAACAGGAGAGACAATGCCACTTCCCAGAAAGACGTGAGCAGAACTTTTAAAATATCTCAGGCCCTGTCTACATGCATTAGGTCATATGCTTTGGAGCCATAACGTATTAATCCAGCTTTTCACCATGAACGGTAATAACAGTCATCGTGTGTTCGGTACTCACCACAGCCATCACGTCATTAAATATTTGAGGAGGATTGTCTAATTAGATGCTCAAAACAATCCTATGCAGTAGGTATTGTTATTACTTCCAGACTCTCTTGCACCAAATACAGGGTGCTGAACAGCTGCTCCAGACCTTTTGAGATCAGGCTATACCCCTCACTCATAGTACGCAAATGGAAAGGATATTTAGGTCCAGTACATTTGCGCTGAAAAGGAGAAAACCATTTCTTTTCTTTTTTTTTTTTTTAAGTTTATCTATTTTAAGAGAGAGAGAAAGAGAGAGTAGGGGAGGGGAAGAAAGAGAAAGAGAGAGAGAGAATCCCAAGCAGGCTCTGTGCTGTCAGGGTGGAGCCCGACACGGGGCTCGAACCCACGAACCATAAGATCATGACCTGACTCAAAAACCAAGAGTCAGACGCTTAACCAACTGAGCCACCCAGGAGCCCCAGAGAAGCATTTCTGAGTTTACTCATTTATTTTTCAATCACGATCCCGCTACTTTAGTGGCATTGTTTGTTCAGCCTCCTGAACAGTGTGAGGAAATTAAAAGTTCTGAACAGATAGGATTTCCCTTTCTTGAAAAATCTATCACAACGGTTTTTTTTTGGGGGGGGGGTGGAGAGAAGGAGGGTGGGTATTACATTAAAATTGCAATTGTATACAGATGCTATAAGAGTACATCTAGGTAACTACGGTTGAACATCTAGTAAAGCAAAATATCCCTGAAAGTGATCTAATTGAAAAGCCAAGCCCTCCGACTGTAAGATGAAAAGCAGAGGCCAGGAGAGGTTAAAGAACTCGCTTAGAATCACCCAGAGAGGCAAAGCCAGCAATGAATCTCAGGTCCCCTGATTATTAACCCAGAACTACTTTTCCATTCTGCCTCCTAACCTTAAAACAGAAGACCAGATGGAACAAACTAGACTGGAAAAACACAGCATTCTAATAAAACAAACCACCAAGGTGTTATTATTTAGTGCTCTTCCCTCTAGAAAGAGATGTGGCCCTGGATTTAACATATCCCATGTAGCCCCTATGAAAATGCTGCTGTCTGGTGACTGCATCTCATCCCAGCTCCTGCCTGCCCTCGTTCACATCTTCCTTCATCACTCAAAAGGCACAGGTTTCCTTAAAAGTATTCATCCTGGCAGCCAAGAGTGTAAAAAAGAAAACTGTCCTTTCCTACACACATTCAGTTACATGCATGAAACCACCGGGCAGATGTGAAATAGACAAATTTCTCATCCAGAATCGGGCAGCTTTGCTGAAAGTCCAACTTCATGGTTAATAGCATCACCACATTATTTGCAAGGCAGGAATTACACAGTAAGCAGATCGCTCCTCTGGTGGAGGTGGAGACTGGGAATTTTTCAGGGTGGCTTCCAAAATGACAGAGGCATCACTTCCTGCCCCTTTGCCCCACTTGCCTCTGAAATGGATTAAAAGTCAAGGACCAGCAGGGAATTACTGGTAGAGATCCTAAATAATCGTGACCAGATAGCTGGCTTAAAAAAGATGTAAGTGGAGTAAGCCAAACAGTTAGAATAACCTTTCCAAATAGAGAAGAACGCAGGCAGAAGATGAGGAAGTTCCTGGTTCCATTAACTTGCCATTTCCTTGGAAAAACTGAGACTGTTTTCACCTTGTCTCCCTTACGGTGGACCTCTGTGGTTTGAGCTTATCCAGCATCCTTCCAGCCCTTCCTCTAGTATCGTCACTGGGGTCTTCCCTGGTGCACCACCCATCTCCCACTCTCAGGCCTTGTGATTGAGAGGCAGAGGGCCTCACTATGATCCCACCCTTCCCAGGGCACTGGGTGGGCCTCAGGCACCATTATGGCCAACGTGTATGTCCATCCCCTTGACCCCAGTTAGTAGTTCTAGAACAGGCATGGGATCCAAATGGGTCACATGAGATTCAGGAATATAGTGGAATTATTGGGGAAGAAAAGCTGAGCTGATAGGTTATACTGAGAACATTAGGATGGGGTAGAGGTGCAAGGCTACCAGTGAAAAAAACATAGCTTAGAATGAAACTAGTGCAGTACAAAGTCAAGTGAATAGATCAAGAGAGAAATTCCTGATGACAACGTTTTGAGCACCCAGACACAGCCATGATCCCCTGTTTTACTTAAGCCATTTTGAATAGGGTTTCTGTCACTTATAAGCAAAAGATCCTTGACTAACCCACCCCTACGTATCTTTCAAAATCCGGTTTAATTGTCACCTCTTCTGTCCGGCCTTTCCTGAGGATCCCATACTGAGAGAAGTAAGCTATTTGCACTCTCCTTGTGCTGTCTTTCCAGCTACTTCTCTAATCGTCCTTTTCATTCAGTATTTTACCTACTGCCAGGCTTTCAGATTAAGGGTAGGCTCAATGTCTTATTAATGGCTGAATTTCCAATACGTGTCCAATGCCTCAGCCACCGTAGTCACTCGATATATGAGTGCTGAATTGAATCGAATTTGATTCTAACTACTCTTTCAGCGAACACTGCACCCCTCAACGATTTCCCATCACCCTTGGCATAAAGTCCAAAACCTTCCATGGGCCTACGTGATCTGTCTGCCTCTCCCATCTCAGCTCCTTCTATAGTGGCCCCGTGCTATTCCTTGAGCACACCAAGCCTGTCCCCACCTCAGAGTCTTGGCATTTGCTATCCCTCCTTCCAGGAAAGTTCTTCTCTAAGATAACCGCAGCTATCACTCTACTAGTCTCATCTACTAGTCTGCATCTACTAGTCTCGGCACTCTGCCCAGTTGTGTCCTTACCGGAGAGCCTTTCTAGTATCCAGGATAGCACCTGCACCACTCTGCAACCCTCACCTGCTTCATCTTTCTTCATGACACTCATCACCGCCTGACACATAGCGCATATGTATTTCTTCACTTATCACTGTCTTCGCCTCTACAATGTATGAAGGCAGGAAATTGTTCTGTTTTGTTCACAGTGGTGTTCCTAGCACCTTGGGATTCCTGGGCTCTCAAAGTATTGGCTGCTATATGTGTTTAAAATAACCTTAAATTTAACTGGATGGAAAAAAAAAAAAAAAGCAACCCTAAAACTGAAGCCAACCTAGGCAAGTGAACTTAACTGTATGTTAAATTGTAGCATACAGTGGCTCAGTCGGTTGAGCATCCAACTTCGGCTCAGGTCATGATCTCATGGTTTGTGGGTTCGAGATCTGCGTCAGGCCCAATGCTGACGGCTCAGAGCCTGGAGCCTGCTTCGCATTCTGTGTCTCCCTCTCTCTCTGCCCCTTCCCCGCTTGTGCTCTGTCTCTCTCTGTCTCTCAAAAATGAATAAATGTAAAAAACAATTTTTTTTAATTGTAACATAGAGGGGCCTGGGTAGCTTAGTCGGTTGAGCGTCCGACTTCGGCTCAGGCTATGATATCCCTTCTAGTGAATTCGAGCCCTGCATCAGGCTCTGTGCTGCCATCTCAGAGCTTGGAACCTGCCTCACATCCTGTCTCCGTCTCTCTGCCCCTCCCCTGCTTGCACTCTGTCTCTCTCAAATATAAAATCAAACATAAAAAAAAAATTAAAAAACTTGTAACATAATCAGCCTAGGGAAAAAATTAGAACTTTGAAATATGGTACTTTTAAACCTGTAGTGAAATATAGTCTAAGGATAAAAGTAACTGTAGCAAAAAATATTGAATGTAACTTGGAGGTTTCTTTGTTGGTAGCGGTACTGATGTCACCTTCTAAGATCATTTTGCACATATTGTTAGGATCCAGCAAAGGAATAAATACACTGATGCTGCTGGGAAACACGGTCCACAACGTGGGAGAAGGGGTATACAAACACAGAACGGGGAAAGGAAAAAAGAACCTCATGATGTTGAATTAGAATTAAGGGTCAGTATGAAGTCATTCAGTTCCCTGGTTCTGCTTACAAAGAAAGCCTGAAGGAAATGGCATCCCACGAGCAATGGGCACGCTTAGTGCTCAGATGTTGAGAAAAGAAGAAAAGGGGAAGATCTTCTCTGTAGAAGACTACTAGATGACATCTATAGGAAGATAGACCCCCCCAAAAAAAATCACCATTTACAACCCCCCAGTGGAATGATGGATTCAGGCAGGAATCATCAATGAATGCGAAAACTACGGGGTGACAGATCTGGAGGGAACAGATTTCCACAGGGTCTCATGCTACTTATTAATTTCAAGAGAAAAAGGTGCCTTTCCAACGGTGAGATCTGGGAGAGACCACCTGGGCCAAGTGACCAAGTGTAGCATCGCCAATAATGAGACAAACTGATATTACGAGCCTCCTGACGTGGTAAGATAGGAGGCACACACATCACCCATGTCATGTTCTTGCCGAAATGTTTTCACTGAATCTACGCGTTGAGGAAAGAATCAGCCAAATTCAGAAATGGGACATGCCACAGGGCACCTGGCCTACACTCTTCAAAATCATCATCATGAGACAACCACAACAATATGTCAGGGGACTGAGACCATCGTGATACACAAAACTTTACTGAGCCCTGTATTTATTTTTTAAAAAAAGGGTTCTAGAGAACATTTGGGGGATAGAGAATTCTGAATACGGGCTGAATTAATGTTAATATATTAATATATTCTATATTAATTAATATATTTAATTAATAATTAATAATTAATATATTAATTAATATATTTATTTAATATAATATACTTAATTAATATATTAATATTTGTGTACGTGTATGTACATACTGAATGCATGAGTCACCATACTTCAGTCCCGAGGATATTGGAAGCACACAAGAACACAGGACTTCAACTTACCTCCCCCGTGGCATAAAAGTCATTGTTTTTATATTCAGGGAACAACAGGAAAAATTGAGTTAGTGCACTGCGAAAAGAAGAACAACAACAATAAAAAAATCACATGGAATCAAAAAAGCTTAATGCTATGCTACCAAAACTAACCTTTTGACGCTAAGTTTCACATTTGAAGGAAGAGGCCATTAGGTTGTGAGCTCCTGTAAGCGTTATTTTCAAAATGTCACATATGTAACATTCCACACTGTGGATGGTTAGAAAATAATTGTGGGCTTACTTGAGGATACTAAGAGGTTGAGACAAGGGGACATCAACACTCTGGGCAGGTTTCCAAATCTCTGGGTTACCAACCTAGATCTTCTAGCTGTTGAGGGTACCCTTGAGCAAAGTGATACAGGCTTTCACCTATTATTACAGCAATTCCTTAAAAAATTTTTTAATGTTTATTTATTTTTGAGACAGAGAGAGACCGAGCATGAGCAGGGGAGGGGCTGAGAGAAAGGGAGACACAGAATCCGAAGCGGACTCCCGGCTCTGAGCTGTCTGCAGGGTTTGAACTCACAAGCTGTGAGATCGTGACCTGAGCTGAAGTCGGTCATTTAACCGACTGAACCACCCAGGCCCCCCTACAGCAATTCTTAGAGGTAGTTCCGCAAGCCTTATGACCCCATTAACCTGGGTTTCTGGTGAAGTAATGAGAATGTTACTTGCTTACCAACATCTTCCTGTGAGGAACCCTGAACATTTCTATTGGGGGGGGTCCCAAAATTTCAGTATTTTAATAACCAAAGAACAAAAAGGCTGTAAAATGACCATAATTTAAAAGAAAACCACCAAATGGCCAGATATAGAACTAACAGTACAGTGGCATCTAAGCTCCAAAAAAATCACACTTATTAAAGAATGCCAATAGCCACTTCAATGAGTTCTCCTGAAATAGATTTCAACAGACTCCAGAAATTGTTTCATAATAAGCAAGAAAAGGGTAGATTATTGAATGATTCTCTACTTGACCAAATCTTTCAAAAAGGAAACAAAACTTGTGGAATTCAGAAGCTCTATCAGTGTTTTGACCCAGATTGCATTGTCTGAGAAGTCAGGCAGAGCTTTGTTCCAGCTTCCTGCTGAGGGACTAAAAGCCACGGACCATCCAGTGAAGATGAAAGGCAAGGAAGGAGGCCCTGCAAAACCAGGAGGAGGAGAAAGTTCAAGGGTTACAGAGAGGCAAAACTGGGTCATTATGATCACTGCTCACTCCTGGGTCTGGCTGCACTTAATTTGCAAAGGCGCCATAAAAATCCATCATGAAAGACCACTGTAGAGTTTTGGTGTATTTCTGTATTTATTATTGACAGTAAGTAAAGCCTTTGTAGCAACTAAATCTGGGAAGCTGCACTATATAGCTTCCATGTTTGTTCTGGCAATAAGATGGCTTTAGCGTAGAGATAAAAATAGGAGTTTATTTTCTACCCTTCCCTCGCCAACCTTCAGGCTAAAAACTATTTCTCTTCTCTCTTCCTGCTAGTTGGAATGGCAATAGACAGTTTAACATAGTAAATCTCAATTAAGCCTCGTGATTTGGCTTAAAGTTTATTTCCTTGGAGAATCTGTTAAAGTTGTTAGGGTTGCCAGATTTAGCAAATAAAAATACAAGACGTCCAATTAAACTTGAATTTCAGATAAACGACAAATAATGTGTTAGCATAACTATGACCCAAAT